>NC_060139.1:1098101111-1098430144 GCF_021461385.2 Schistocerca piceifrons | reverse complement strand
GATCGTCTGTGAACCACACACACTTCCTGACCACATGCATTGTTGATGCAGCATCTAATGTCCCAGATTCTTTCCTCCAACAGTTATATTTATTCCTATTGATTCCATTTCATCCCTAATCCTGACGTACTTGAGTGTTTTGTTTTCCGCACCTACCCTTGCCACACAAACTTTTGATTCTTGACCTAACCCCTCCCCCTTCCCCCTCTCTTCACTTATCACACACACACACACACACACCTCATCATTCCATTTCATCACATTTCTGCACCCTTTTTAACGTATTTGTTCATATATTTACATGGTTTTTGGCAGTTTCACGTATTTGTGCATATTTTTTGTATATTTGCATATTTTTGCATATATGTGTGTGTTTCTGTGTGTCTTTACATATCTTTTACACATCTCTGTGTGTCTTTTTGCTTATCTAGCTCCGCTCACAACCATCAACACCTATTTTGCCCATTTCTGTGCCATTCCCGTTTCCTTTACAACATTGCTGTCACAATGGACCATTCGTTGCTCTATCTTTCTGCACCAGTTTGAAAAGCATCCCTTTCCCTGGCTAAAACTCAGTCCCACATCCGATTTCGCAAATACTGCCTAAACAATGGAGTCCCCCCCTCAAACTGCCTAACTATAAAGATTCCTCTCTCTGGATCTCTCCCCTCCTTTCACAACGACCTACACCTTTTCAGATTTCATCAATCCCTGCCCCACACAAACCTAGTATTGCAAAAACACATCTACAAGCCACCTCTGATCCCTCCACAAGATCCTATTACTCTGGAAGCCCAACTCCATATATCACATCTCTGAAATTGAATCTCTTGCTCTCCAGCACCTGGATGAGCTTTCCAGACACCACCTCCATATGTTATCCAACCTTCTGAAATCCTACTGCTACCTTGGGGCACCACTAGGATACCCAGTGTTCCTCCTCGTCCACCTCTCATAGCAGCTAAGCCTTCCCTAGCTGACCTTTTCAACTTGCCACATCCCCCAAAACTCCCTACCAACTCTCCACCAAATCCACAGAAAAAACATTCCCATAACACTGTTCTTAATCTTTCTACCAAAACCCTCAGCTCCACAGTGGTTTCAGTTCTATCCAAAGGCCTCACATTTAGCCCTAGTCCCAAATTTAACCATGCTGGATTTGTACGAGGTGCATTCAAGTTCTAAGGCCTCCGATTTTTTTCTCCAGACTGGAAAGAGATAGAAACATGCACATTGTTTTACAATGAGGCCACGTTCATTGTCAATACGTCCCAGAGATGGCAGCACCGTATGGCAGATGGAATTTTACCGCCAGCGGCGAGAATGAGAACTGTTTTAAATACTTAACATGGCGACGTTTTCCTTACTTGAACAGCGTGCAATCGTTCGTTTTCTGAATTTGTGTGGTGTGAAACCAACTGAAATTAATCTACAGTTGAAGGAGACATGTGGTGATGGAGTTATGGGTGTGTTGAAAGTGCGTTCGTGGGTGCGACAGTTTAATGAAGGCAGAACATCCTGTGACAACAAACCGAAACAACCTCGGACTTGCACAAGTCGGTCTGACGACATGATCGAGAAAGTGGAGAGAATTGTTTTGGGGGATCGCCGAATGACTGTTGAACAGATCGCCTCCAGAGTTGGCATTTCTGTGGGTTCTGTGCACACAATCCTGCATGACGACCTGAAAATGCGAAAAGTGTCATCCAGCTGGGTGCCACGAATGCTGACGGACGACCACATGGCTGCCCGTGTGGCATGTTGCCAAGCAATGTTGACGTGCAACGACAGCATGAATGGGACTTTCTTTTCGTCGGTTGTGACAATGGATGAGACATGGATGCCATTTTTCAATCCAGAAACAAAGCGCCAGTCAGCTTAATGGAAGCACACAGATTCACCGCCACCAAAAAAATTTTGGGTAACCGCCAGTGCTGAAAAAATGATGGTGTCCATGTTCTGGGACAGCGAGGGCGTAATCCTTACCCATTGTGTTCCCAAGGGCACTACAGTAACAGGTGCATCCTACGAAAATGTTTTGAAGAGCAAATTCCTTCCTGCACTGCAACAAAAACGTCCGGGAAGGGCTGCACGTGTGCTGTTTCACCAAGACAACACACCCGCACATCGAGCTAACGTTACGCAACAGTTTCTTCGTGATAACAACTTTGAAGTGATTCCTCATGCTCCCTACTCACCTGACCTGGCTCCTAGTGACTTTTGGCTTTTTCCAACAATGAAAGACACTCTCCGTGGCTGCACATTCACCAGCCGTGCTATTGCCTCAGCGATTTTCCAGTGGTCAAAACAGACTCCTAAAGAAGCCTTCGCTGCTGCCATGGAATCATGGCGTCAGCGTTGTGAAAAATGTGTACGTCTGCAGGGCGATTATGTCGAGAAGTAACGCCAGTTTCATCGATTCCGGGTGAGTAGTTAATTAGAAAAAAAAATCGGAGGCCTTAAAACTTGAATGCACCTCGTAAAAGACCTACTCTTCTCCTCCCAATTCCTGCCATGGAAGCACTTCTTTACCACCAATCCCTCCAGCCAAAATCACTGTAATTCCAACACTGAACCTGTGTAGGTACATGGCGAAGGACACCACCCCCCCCTCCCCCAGATATGGCAAATAGGGGGGGGGGGGCATAATGACAGAAGCACAGTCCAACCTTAAGCATTGGCAAAGACATTAATTATGAAAGCACAGTAAGGCACAGACAAATGGGGGCAAAAAATCATCATTCATTTTTCTTTGTGCATGATTTTGTTACACTGTCTTGTATGTACAAGGATAGTTAAGTTGTATTGCTCAAGTATGATGTGCTATGAGTGTTTCGTATTATATGTGATTCTGAATAAGAGAAGACCTAACAACAGTGCTAAGTATTTTTATTGAAGTGAAGTGGAGCCAAGTTGGGAGATTTCCCTTCATCTTGAAAGGCACTGGTGCCCTTGGAGTTGGCTGCCTGCCTCTACAATTGAAATGTAGGAGACAAAGTCCATGGTCCTATTTCGTAAGATTAACAGAAGTATAAGAGCCCTCTGAAGATGACAAATATAATGAAATGTATATGTAGTGATGGACACACACATACACAAAAAAACAAGCAACACAAGGTAAAGTGATTGAAGAATAGCACAATTTCGTACACACAGAACGATTTCAGGCTCTGTCTCCGGCTGATACTAATCTTCGGCCGGATATGGCTGCTTGTCCTGTTCCAGAGGTTGCCCCTCAGTCTGCAGATCCGGGTGGTCGCAGAGGGTGGGCTTACTGGTAGTTGGGAGCTCCGACATCAGGCACATAATGGGGCCCCTTAGGGATATGGCTGCAAGGGAGGGGAAGAAAACCAATGTGCACTCTGTGTGCATACCAGGGACAGTCATTCCAGATGTGGAAAGGGTCCTTCCAGATGCCATGAAGGGTACAAGGTTCACCCATCTGCAGGTGGTCGCTCATGTCGGCACCAATGATGTGTGTCGCTATGGATCAGAGGAAATCCTCTCTGGCTTCCGGCGGCTATCCGATTTGGCGAAGACTGCCAGTCTCGCTAGCGGGATGAAAGCAGAGCTCACCGTCTGTAGCATTGTCGACAGGACTGAGTGTGGACCTTTGGTACAGAGCCGATTGGAGGGTCTGAATCAGAGGCTTAGACAGTTCTCAGACCGTGTGGGCTGCAGATTCCTTGACTGGCGCCATAGGGTGGTGGGGTTTTGGGTTCCGCTGGATAGGTCAGGAGTCCACTACACACAGCACTCGGCTACATGGGTAGCAGGGGTTGTGTGGTGTGGACTGGGCGGTTTTTTTAGGTTAGATGACCTCGGGCAAGTACAGAAAGGACAACAGCCTCAAAGGGTGCGGGGCACAGTCAGAACATGCGGGGACCAAGCAGCAATCAGTATTGTGACTGTAAACTGTCAAAGCTGCATTGGTAAAGTATCAGAACTTCAAGCACCGATAGAAATCACCGAAGCTGATATCGTTATAGGTACGGAAAGCTGGTTGAAGCCAGAGATAAATTCTGCCAAAATTTTTACAAAGGCTCAGATGGTGTTTAGAAAGGATAGATTGCATGCAACCAGTGGTGGCATATTTGTCGCTGTTAGTAGTAGTTTATCGTGTAGTGAAATAGAAGTGGATAGTTCCTGTGCCTTATTATGGGTGGAGGTTATACTCAATAACCGAGTTAGGTTAATAATTGGCTCCTTTTACCGACCTCCCGACTCAGCAGCATTAGTGGCAGAACAACTGAGAGAAAATCTGGAATACATTACACATTAATTTCCTCAGCATGTTATAGTCTTAGGTTGAGATTTCGATTTACCAGATACAGACTGGGACACTTAGATGTTTAGGATGGGTGGTAGGGACAGAGCATCGAGTGAAATTATACTGAGTGCACTATCCGAAAATTACCTCGAGCAATTAAACAGAGAACCGACTCGTGGAGATAACATCTTGGACCTACTGATAACAAACAGACCTGAACTTTTCGACTCTGTAAGCACAGAACAGGGAATCAGTGATAATAAGGCCGTTGCAGCATCCCTGAATACGGAAGTAAATAGGAATATAAAGAAAGGGAGGAAGGTTTATCTGTTTAGCAAGAGTAATAGAAGGCAGATTTCAGACTACCTAACAGATCAAAACAAAAATTTCTGATCTGACACTGAAAATGTTGAGTGTTCACGGAAAAAGTTCAAGGCAATCGTAAAATGCGTTTTAGACAGGTATATGCCGAGTAAAACTGTGAGGGACGGGAAAAACCCACTGTGGTTCAACAACAAAGTTAGGAAACTACTGCGGAAGCAAAGAGAGATTCACTGCAAATTTAAACGCAGCCAAAACCTCTCAGACAAACAGAAGCTAAACGATGTCAAAGTTAGCATAAGGAGGGTTAAGCATGAAGCGTTCATTGAATTCCAAAGTAAAATCATATGTACCGACTTGACAGAAAATCATAGAAAGTTCTGGTCTTACGTTAAATCAGTAAGTGGATCGAAACAGCATGTCCAGACACTCTGGGATGATAATGGCATTGAAACAGAGGATGACACCCGTAAAGCTGAAATACTAAACACCTTTTCACAGGGGAAGACCACACTGCAGTTCCTTCTCTAAATCCTCGCATGAACAAAAAAATGGCTGACATAGAAATAAGTGTCCAAGGAATAGAAAAGCAACTGAAATCACTCATCAGAGGAAAGTCCACTGGACCTGATGGGATACCAATCCGATTCTACACAGAGTACGGGAAAGAACTCGCTCCCCTTCTAACAGGCGTGTACCGCAAGTCTCTAGAGGAAAGGAAAGTTCCAAATTATTGGAAAAGAACACGGGCAGTTTCAGTTTTCAAGAATGGTCATCGAGCAGATGCGCAAAACTATAGGCCTATATCTCTGACATCGATCTGTTGTAGAATTTTAGAACATGTTTTTTGCTCACGTATCATGTCATTTCTGGAAACCCAGAACCTACTCTGTAGGGATCAACATGGATTCCGGAAACAGCGATCGTGTGAGACCCAACTCGCTTTATTTGTTCATGAGACAAAGAAAATATTAGATACAGGCTCCCAGGTAGATGCCATTTGCCTTGACTCCCGGAAGGCGTTTGATACAGTTCCACACTGTCGCCTGATAAACAAAGTAAGAGCGTACGGAATATCAGACCAGCTGTGTGGCTGGATTGAAGAGTTTTTAGCAAACAGAACACAGCATGTTGTTTTCAATGGAGAGACATCTACAGACATTAAAGTAACCTCTGGCGTGCCACAGGGGAGTGTTATGGGACCATTGATTTTCGCAATATATATAAATGATGTAGTACTTAGTGTCGGAAGTTCCATGCAGCTTTTCGCTGTAGTACACAGAGAAGTTGCAGCATTAGAAAATTGCAGCGAAATGCAGAATGATCTGCAGCGGATAGGCACTTGGTGGAGGGAGTGGTAACTGACCCTTAATATAGACAAATGTAATGTATTGCGAATATTTAGAAAGAAGGATCCTTTAATTTATGATTATATGATAGCGGAACAAACACTGGTAGCAGTTACTTCTGTCAAATATCTGGGAGTATGCGTACGGAACGATTTGAAGTGGAATGATCATATAAAATTAATTGTTGGTAACGTGGGTGCCAGGTTGAGATTCATTGGGAGAGCCTTTAGAAAATGTAGCCCATCAACAAATGAGGTGGCTTACAAAACACTCATTCGACCTATACTTGAGTATTGCTCATCAGTGTGGGATCCATACCAGGTCGGGTTGACAGAGAAGATACACAGAAGAGTGGCACATATCATCACAGGGTTATTTGGTAAGCACAATAGCGTTACAGAGATGTTTAGCAAACTCAAGTGGCAGACTCTGCACGAGAGGCGCTCTGTATCGTGGTGTAGCTTGCTGTCCAGGTTTCGAGAGGGTGTGTTACTGGATGAGGTATCAAATATATTGCTTTCCCCTACTTATACCTCCCGAGGAGATAATGAATGTAAAATTAGAGAGATTCGCATGGAGGCTTTCCAGCAGTCGTTCTTCCTGCAAACCATACGCGACTGGAACACGAAAGGGAGGTAATGACAGTTGCACATAAGCGCCCTCCACCACACACCGTTGGGTGGCTTGCGGAAAATAAATGTAGATGTAGATGTACTAATAATGCAATTATACTATCCTTTAATTTTTTTCATTTTAATTATATATCATTTTTTGTATTATTATTATAATATAAACCCTGCCTCTTTCAGTCCAACCATGGCCTCCCTGCCTCTCACCAAACCACCTGCTGGTCACCTTCCAGAAATTCCTTGCCTCCAACTTAGCCTCACCATCCTTCCCCAGTTCCTTTCCTCAGAACACCAACCTTTCAGTAGAAGAAAGAACCGCAACACAAATCCCGACCTAATCATCCTACCTGCAGGTAAAGGTTCCACCAATGTTATTGCGAATTGCAGTGACTACCCAGCAGTAGGCCTCCACCACATATCTGGCTCTTCCACCTACAAACTACGCCAGCGTGATACTGTCCCAGAAGTCCAACATGAACTCCAATCACTGCTTAAAGCCTTAGGCCCTCCCGTGAACATCTCCCCTGAATCCATTTCCCTCATCACCCAAATGACACCTTACACACCAACCTTCTACAGGCGTCTCAAAATCCACAAACCCAACAATCCTGAATGCCCCATTATGGCTGGTTATTGTGCCACCACTGAAAGAATTTAGGACCTCATTGACCAACATCTCCAACCAATTGCCCGTAATCTAGCCTCCCACATCCGTACTCGTCAGTGTTGATGCCATCTCCCAATACTCCAAGATCCCACATACCTATGGTGTTACTGCTATTGAACACTACATTTCCCAATGTTCTCCATACTCCAAAAGCATTACATCATTTCTCATACACTTTACTAGCTCTATCCCAATCCACAACTTCTCATTTGAAGGGAAGGTATATAAACAAATACGTGGCACAGTCATGGGCACCTATGTGACACTCTCCTAAACCAACCTTTTTTTGGGCCTTCTAGAGGAGACCTTCCTAGCCTCTCAAAAGGCCAAACCTCTAGTCTAGTTTAGGTTCATTGATGATACCTTCATGATCTGGACTCAGGGCCAAGGCACCCTATCTTTGTTCCTTCACAATCTCAACACCTTCTCTCCCATCTGCTTCACGTGGTCCTCCTGAACCAAGCATGCCACTTCCAAGACGTTGACCTCCTCCTCTCTGATGGCACTATCCACAGTTCCTTCCACATTAAACCCACAAAACGCCAATAGTAACTGCATTTTGACAGCTGTTATCCTTTTCATAGCAAAAAATTCCTTCCATACTGCCTGGCCACCCAGAGACAGCATATCTGCAGTGACAAAAACTCGCTTGCTCAGAATGCTGAGGGTCTCACCAAGGCCATCACAGACAGACATTATCCCACAGACCTAGTCCACAAACTGATCTCCTCTTCCATTTCCCTTCACAGCTGCAGTCTTCCAACTACCTCCAAGAATCAGCCACAAAGGAGTGCCCCTTCATCACCCAGTACCATCCTGGACTGGAACAATTGAACCATATCCTCTGCCAGGGCTTTGATTACCTATCATAATGCTCTGAAATGAGGGACAGCCTACCCGAGATATTTACCACCCCTCCTAAAGTGTGTTCTATCACCCATCCAGCCTCCACAACAACCTAGTCCATCCCCATGCCACTCCCAATCCCAACCCATTGCCACGAGAATCATATCCCATCTACCATCTACATGCCCAATCTATCCACACAGCACCTCCTATTCCAGTCGTGTCACAATTTTGTCCTACCCCATCAGGGACCAGGCCACCTGTGAAAGCAGCCATGTCATTTACCAGCTCCGCTGCAATCACTGCACAGGCTGTTTATATTGGTATGCCTACCAACCAGCTGTCCACCAAAAGTGGCATAACACGCAGCTGAATGCAACACACTTGATTTCAATGTTTACTTCACTACGCTTGCCATCTGGATCCTCCCCTCCACCACCAGCTTTTCTGAACTGCACAGATGGGAATTATCCTGACAATACATTCTCCACTCCAGTAATTATCCAAGCCTCAAGCCACAGTGACATACTGTTGTCACCACACCCTCCACCCAACAGTTTCCGCCCCCCTCTATCCCCATTCTCATCTCCCACTCCGTTTATTTGCAGCTCTTTGCCAACACATCCACCCATCTTTCCCTGCTCCTCTCCTTTTTTGCTCCTTTTTTCCCCTACTTCTCTGCACCACAACCTCTTGATGCTGTGTCTGTTGACATCTAGTCCCTGCACACTCTACCACTTGTCTCTCTCCCCACCTTTACAGCATCCCTTCCCCTCCCTCACCACCTCCAGATTGCTGCTTTCACCCACATAATGCTACATTCTGGCCTGAGATGCTGGAAGTGGTGGTCGTGTGTGTGTGAGGTGTGCTTGCTTATGTGTATGAATGACTTTTACTGATGAAGACTGTGGCCGAAAGCTACATGTAAGTGTCTTTTAATTGTGCATATCTGCAACTTGCCATATCTTCTTGATGGTAAGTAGCAATCTGTCTTTTTCTGCATTGTTGTAAAAATAATTATTTAGTATGCAGATCTTATGTAAAAAGCCTTGTAGGCATCAGTATACATGCTCCAAAAACTATTGCTGAGAAGTCTCTTAGAGGAAGCACCCACCATAGATGAGAGCCAGATAGTAGTAAATACTTGTTGTTAATTAATTGAGTTGGCTAAATATGACCCACTTTTAAGAAAATATATAATTTATGTTAAAAGCTGTCAAGAGGAACATGAAAAAATAGCACACTATCTATGTTGGAGATCATAGAATAAATTTTTATCTTTTTGTGGGGACTAAGTATTAAAGAAAATCTTAGAAGAAAGGTAAGATGATCAGGTTTTTGGTTTAGTTTTATTTTTTATTTATTTATTTTTTCCATTTATTTGTGATATTATTAAAGAGATGCTTAAGACTCAACAGAATATTCTGATTTTAAGAAGTGTTTCATCTTAACAAAGAGAGAAATAAGTGGGAAATTCATGATAGGTTTCTGGAATATTTTACTCTGCAGAAAAAGATAGGTGACGCAATCAGTAATAGATATATTTAGCGAGCATGAAAGTGATTCACTCAACTTGTCAAGTATGATTCAACAACTGACTGTATCACCAACATTCAGTATTCAAAATAGATTAAGAGAAGGAGATTCAGTTGGTACCAATAATATTCAACATGAACTCAGAAAATGTACAGCATGACACATGTCGAATCAAAGAAATTGAGATGGAAGCAGGGACAATCCTGGCTTTTGATTATGATTTTGTGATTCTTGGCAACACTCTGTAGCAAGTCTGTTTTGATACTCGCCAATTTCTCCTCAATGCAAAGAAAATTGGGCTGTTAATGAATGATGACACAACAAAATCGCTCATTGAATCACACTGTCAAGTTCTCCATCCCTCCATGGTTGTTGATGGGCATACCTTTGAATGAGTTCAAGATTTAAAGTACCTGGGACCAACACCATCTAAGAAAAGTGAAGCAATAAAAGAAGTGCATCAACAAATAATAAATGCTAATTACACGTTCTCTAGTCTGAACAATCTATCAAAGTAATATCTAGTATCACAGAAGAATAAGATTCAGCTGTACATACACTACAACGGTCATTACTTTCATGCGGATGCAAAACTTGGGAGACATCAGCAACAAGCAAAGAAGCATTCTGTAGCTACGGCAGAAAGGTGCTTTGAAAGACCTATAGACCTACCTACAATACCGTGGACGGTAAAAGGAAATGAAGAATGAAAGGTCACTGACACACACCGTGCAGTGGTACTCGACTCAGAGGTAGCCGTCTCAAATTATTCCGGTGGTCGAACAAACTGGACAAGTGCTAGTGGCATAGTGTTCCTGACTGTCAGACTTTGTGCTAAAGCCTCAGACTAAATTCTAAACCTCTCTGCAGTGTTCACAGAGGTAAGAGCCTGTATCACCACACTATAAATACAGCCGCTGCAATGATAAGACACTTGACAGATACACATGAGATGGAACTCTGTCACTCTCACGAGGAATGAAGCCATCGAGTGTGGAAGCAAAACCCCTTTCATTTTAGGCCACTGAACCTATCTTTGGAGTCTCCCAGCTGACAACATGGAAAGGATAGATTGCTACTCGCCCGACAGGAACTCAGTTGTGAACAAACACAATGGAAAATACTGTTAAAATATTAAGCTTTCTTATGAAGTTGTCTTCCAAATAAGAAAACAGACACACATTCACACAAGCTCAACTTATACACTATCTCTGGGCACTGGAGCTCAACTGCAACTGGCAGTTTTCTATTTCAGAATGAGGAATTTGTCCAAATTATTAATATTTTAGCAGTTATTTCCATTGTGCCTGTCTGCAACTCAATGCCTCCTCTGTGTGGTGAGTATCAACCTATCCTTATTGTCGTTATTCAATCCTGGACTTTCGACTATTTTCTTTTTATTTTCAATGCTGCCACAGTTTCTCCACAGTATACCTGCATCATGTGGTTTTAATTCCATGCCCACCTCACCTTGAAGAAGACTACACAGTTATGATGCCAAATATTGGAAGAAAAAAAATTATATCCCACATTCACATCCAAAAGATGATGCAATGCACTTCTACTTTGTATCTTTTCATCAGTCTTACATCCTCTTCAGTACCTACTCCACTGCTATATACCACTCTTCACCACACACGCCACTCTCCCGGATGACCCAGGTGCCAGGCTTAATGCATCACCTACTTGTCATATTTCAGAAATTATCTGTCATAAAAAAAGGTAGGGCCATTTATGAAAACAACTGTTATGCAACAAGCTAAATGTGTATGACCACTGACCCAGACATGTATGATACTGGATGCCAAACTGTGGTTAAAAACTCAAAAAAACCCTCCCTCTCCTCCCACTTTCATAATACGTCGTACACAACAACACCAATGAGTTCAACGGCTCCCTCAGTACCTGGTGCCTGTGACTTATGGATACACTGTCCGCCTCCCCTTCACAACCATAATCATCTCTTCTGAACTCTTCAGGTCAGATCAGTTCTTTCAACATATCCACCATTTCTAATGTCACAAAACTGTTCATGTTCACACACATACTCCTACCGCAAGCACAATTGTGAGTAATGCTTTCCTGTATGATACTGTTATTTAAAGTTTCATTTGTGTTCTGAAAGAATTCGATTCTGGCAGGAGGCGAGTGAGTGTTGCACGGAACTGGAATTCATCTGTTGCAGCGCATTAATTGTTGCCTGCTGGCCAGGGCAAGGATGAATGCCACGTGATGCTTCAGATATATAGTTTCCTGGTTAACACTAAGGATGTATTAACTGTTCTTGGTTCTCTTGAGAGGTGTTGGAAAAAGCTCTATTGAACAATTTGAAGATTTTCTGGGAAAAGTATACTCACATTAATATGAAAAGAGTATTGTATTCTTTAAACATCCGCAATGAATATACATCAAAACTAAGGATGTAATTATATAATACCGAGCGAGGTGGCGCAGTGGTTAGACACTGGACTCGCATTCGGGAGGACGACGGTTCAATCCCGCGTCCGGCCATCCTGATTTAGGTTTTCCGTGATTTCCCTAAATCACTCCAGGCAAATGCCGGGATGGTTCCTCTGAAAGGGCACGGGCGCCTTCCTTCCCCATCCTTCCATAATCCGATGAGACCGATGACCACGCTGTCTGGTCTCCTTCCCCAAACAACCAACCAACCAACCAATTATATAATACTGATCAACAAATTAGCTGCCTTTCTTCAAAACTGACTGAATTTTCTCATAAGAGGAAGTACGAGAGGAAGAAACATGTTAGAAACATGTTCTTGCAATTTGAGAAGTAATGAGTGAATCTGAAAGGAATGTTTTTTGGAACAGATGTTATGAAGTATCCTAGCAATCTTTGTTATTCTTTGGATCAAAGCCATCCATTCAATCATTGGGTAACCACACAAGCACCAAAATGAAAAACTGCAGAAGACTGCAATCATTCTCCTTTTGATCATCACTTTAACATCAAAATGATAAAATACAAGTAAATGAACTACAATTTCTTGACAGATGAAAGGTATTTGAACTTTATGAGATGCCTCAACAATTCCTTATGAAAGAACCTGCTTCACTTTTAGCATTAGTTTATTGTGGGCAGATTGAGCAACAGGGGTTCCAAACAATTGGGGAAAGTTACACTTTAGTAACAGTTTTAAAAAGAGACTTTGGACAGAGTCACATAGTTATTGGCTGATCTTACCGAGATCACTTGATTGCAGAAATATGGAACATGTTAGAAGCTTGCTACCACTGGTGCAATAGTCTGTCTGCAAGGCACAGATGCTGGTTTTCTGTAACCCTCCCTCCATCACATTGCTGCTGGGACCCACAAATTGCTTCACCATTGCACTACTATATCTCTGCAGACGCTTCCCATGACACTCCTGCTGGTGTCTCCGTGACATGGCTGCTGACCTACTGCAAGTGTCTCTGCCTCACATTGCTGGTGTCATTATGCAGGTGTCTCTCCATGAAACAGCTGAAACAGCATTCTGGAAACCACATCTACCAACAGGGATTCCATATAATCCTGTAAAACTAAGAATACTCTATTTGTCTACAACATCTTCAGTGACTTGAGTAATGAGAAACACATTTATACCATACTCCCTGACCTCCAGAAGGCATTAAATATAGCTCCACACTGGCATTTAGTAAACAAAACACGAGCTTACCGAGTATCAGTTCAACTTTGTGACTGCATTAAGGACTTCCTTCCTGATAGAAATGAGCATGTAGTTTTTGATGAAGTGAAACTGCCATATGTAAAAATAGCTTTGGAATGATATTAACAGCACATTATAGGGCTTTTCCTGATGAAACACCAGTGCCAATTTCCCCAAGAGAAGCATTGTTCAGATATCAACTATTTAATTTCTGTCAACTGTTGGGCTCATATTAGTTTCTCCCATTAACATCTTGCAAAATGACCGACCATAACAGGAGAAACAGAAATTAGAACCCACACACAGGTATTGAATGTCTCTGTTTCTGGATGTCTATACCACACCTTTTTAGAGTTTCTAATACAGCTATCTCCTACACTTACCTTGAAATTTGTGACCTATATGCCTCGACTGTCAATTTCCATTCCACCTGATTTCTTTCCTTCTACAAAATTCTGCAGTTACCTGCCCCTCATATTTTCTTGTGTGGTATCATCTGCCCAACAAACTTCAAACTGCAACAAAGGGCAGATTTCACCTCCTAAAGCTATCTTATCTTCTCCTAAATGACCTCAGCAGCAGCATTTCCCTTCTTGTTATAGCTGTGAGCGACCGGCGAGCAGTGCGTGACAGAAAATGGAGATGACAGCCACCAGTTGGGGGAGCCACTGGAGGTATCACTAACAACAAACAGACAGGACAGACGAACAAGTAGGGGATGACAGTCACTACAATCTACCAGAGCACACCACGAGGCAAGCAATCGTGAACTGAGGTGATAAACGTGGTGAGACAACACCAATGCAGGAATACTCCAAACAACAACAGTATGCATTTCAACACACGGAACTGGAACACAGTATGGCTGAGGGGCACACACAAACTACAGTGAGTGCCCGACTGCTGGGGTAGTGCCGCACGGCTCCTAAATACGTGACCGTGGGAAACACGATTGGCCGCAGACTTCACGTAGTACAGAGAGAGGCGCACTTGCATGGTGAGACTCGCAGTGCAGGCACGCGCTGGAGCACAGAGACCCCTAGTGGGTATCGAGGTCTGTACCCTCTGGTGCACATTCGACATCTGTGCCTTCTGACACCAGACATCTTGTCCCTTTCCAGTTCCCTAAACAGCAACACCATCACGCACCACTCCTCTCCTATAAACCAAGCTTGACCAACCTTTTTAATATCCCAAAACCTCCACCTCTCATCTAAGGTACTCTCTCCTCCTGAATTATCTGTATTATTCAAAAGTCTAATTTTCAGTTCTAAATTAGTGTGTAATCAATTTTCTTTAGTGTAAGGCCGACTTTCCTTCACACTTAATGTTAACTGGGACTATCACTTCACAACCCAGTCCCAAAAACTTTCCGCAGCAAACCTGACAATGAACCTTGTCTTGACCAATTCCAACCAAACTCCCAACTTACAGTTCCGACCATGATTCCAACCTGATCCATCAACACTACCTCAAAATCACCCCTTACATGCCTTCCAAGAATTCCTAACATCCAGTGTTGCTTTACAACCCATTCTAAGATCCCTACAACATGACCTAACCTGTCCTCTGTAGAAGTCCAGGCTCTTTGTTCCCAAAAAACTTATGATTCCACCATTATCCTTCTGGCAGCAAGGGCACAGTGGTACTTGACCAACAGAAGTATGTAAGCGAAGGTCTACACTAGCTGTCTGACACTTCTACATAAATCATTTGTCATTGAGATCCTGTCCAGACCTACGTTTGATCTGGTGTGCACCAAAACCTGTGGTAGGTTGCATCCTGACCCTCCCCCACTCCCCCCACAAGCTGCTGGAACAGCTTCTTCAAAATGCTGAATGAAGCCCCCAACCACACATACATACTGAATGGCCAAGGCAATTCTTCTCACCTATTGCTGACATTTTCTTAACAGTTTTCATCACTCACCCTGACATGGAACACAGCAGGTGAACTCTCAATGTTTCAGTCTGAGGCAGCACCTCATATGATCTATTGTGTTACAAGCATTACAAGATCCCTTTAAGAACTGAAGTGATTAACACTCAACAAATACAGTAATGAATAGTTCTGGTGAAAAGTAAATTATGAAAGGAGTAAAGGTGAAAACTCACTGGACAGTGGAAGCACTATGATGTCCAAAATCCCCATTAACAAAACGGATAACTATTAGCTATTGAGTGAATCCTTTTTTAGAGCTATAAGAACATGGATAATGTAGCAAACCAGGTGTGTGTGTGTGTGTGTGTGTGTGTGTGTGTGTGTGTGTGTGTGTGTTAGTGTGTAAGAGAGATAGAGAGAGAGAGAGAGAGAGAGAGAGAGAGAGAGAGAGAATGAATTTTTAACATTGTGCAATGTATGAAAATAAGGATAAACTGAAATTGTAATGGAATATGTAACCCTGTATCACACCACTCTAACTTATTTATCTATTTTCTAACATATTCCCATTGGACTGTTTTCTTGTCTGTTTATCTTTTCAGTACAAATAACCTCCCAAGGAGCTAGAGATGTGGAGCTTTCAACGTAGCTCAGAAATGCTAACTTGCCTTCTTGTCTGATATGTGGTGAAGGGTTCTTTGAGTACCATTGTCATTTTCCCTTGTTATTGTTCCAGTCATAAAAAGTTCTCAAGAAGGACAACTGCTGGTAAACGTCCATGTGAGCTTGTATCACTTTAATTTTTACCTCCATGGTCTTTTCATAAGATATACATAGAAGCAAGCAATTTATTAGTTGTTTCAGGTGAATGAAAGTTGAAATACACCTGAAATGTGCCACATTTCTCTGTTGTAACCTCACAAAAATTTTTGAAACGGATCAAAAAATTTCACACACACAAGACTAAAAAGCAAAAAATAATTATTAAAATGAAAATGTGTTATATACGCTGTCTGACAAAAAAAGTGAGGCACCCAGAAGATATGGTCAGATGTCAGTGTAACTTTGTATACGAGGGCCGTTCAGAAAGTAACCTCCGGTTGATTTAAAAAAATACACCAAGTTAAATAAAAATATTTTAATATATACATCTTACAACTACATCTTTGCACTATTTTTCTACATAGTCTCCATAGCGATTGAGGCACTTATTGTATCTCTTCACAAGCTTTGAAATTCCTTCTGCATAAAAATCACCCGCTTGTGCCTGGAGCCAGCCTGTGACCGCATCTTTGAGCTCTTCGTCGTCATCAAACCACTGTGACCCGAGCCATTTCTTCAAATGCATGAAGAGGTGATAATCACTTGGCGCCAGGTCTGGGCTGTAAGGTGGATGGTTGATAACGTCCCACTTGAAGGACTCAAGAAGGGCCGTTGTTCTGCGAGCAGAGTGAGGACGGGCGTTATCGTGCAAAAAAACGATACCGGAAGTCAGCATACCACGGCGTTTGTTTTGTATAGCCCATCGTAACTTTTTTATTGTTTCACAGTACACGTCTTGATTAATGGTCGTACCACGTTCCATGAATTCAACCAACAACACCCCTTTGGCATCCCAAAACACCGTTGCCATCAGTTTTCTGGCAGAAAAATCTTGCGAGGCTTTTCTTGGTTTGGTAGGCGAATTTGAATGTGCCCACATCTTTGATTGTTCTTTTGTCTCAGGGTTCACGTACTTAATCCAGGTTTCGTCACCGGTCACGATTCTGTTTAACAATGGTTCTCCTTCGTCCTCATAACGTGACAGAAAGTCTAATCCAGAGGCCATTCTTTGAGTTTTGTGGTGGTCGGTAAGAATTTTGGGCACCCATCGTGCACAGAACTTACGGTAACCCAACCTCGCTGTCACTATCTCGTACAAGAGAGTCTGAGAAATCTGTGGAAAACCAGTAGACAACTCCGACATTGAGAAACGTCGATTTTCACGAACTTTTGCATCAACTGTCTGAACGAGTTCGTCAGTCACCAATGATGGTCTACCACTCCTCTCTTCATCATGAACGTTTTCTCGTCCACTTTTAAATAAACGTACCCATTCACGGACAACTCCTTCACTCATAACTCTTGGTCCGTACACGGCACAAAGCTCACGATGAATAGCTGCTGTAGAATATCCTTTGGCTGTAAAAAACCTTATGACAGCACGCACTTCACATTTGGCGGGGTTTTCTATTGCAGCACACATTTCAAACTGCCACAAAAACTAAACTAGCGCAGGTACGACGTTCACTCGACCACGACTTGATGCCGACTGACCTGTTGAGTGCGTGAACGCACAGATGGCGTCGCTACTCCCTCCACAACCCGCACTGTGACCAATCGGAGGTTACTTTCTGAACCGCCCTCGTATGTACACATCACTGACTGGCATGTAAATAGAGTTGCAGCATCCTGTGACAGGTAGAATGGCTACCAGCATGCATTAGTGTTGTTTGCGTTTAATGTTGTCATCAGGCTTGGTATGATATATAATGGGCATGAACAGCATCAGATGCTGACTGATCACAGTAGAGGACAAACATATGCCATGTACTTTTATGAGACAGCATTCTAAACATCTGACAGGATCTTGAAGAGGTCCTTACTGTTTCCAGCTCATTGAGGTGTGCAATATCTAGATGTTTGGGGCACTTGAATCCGACGGTTGGCCGATATTAGACTGTGCGGTAACTTGTGGAGTATTCACCATCAGTGTTCCAGTCGACCACATCTGAGCACCACAAGGGATGTTCACCGTATTGTGCATTTAAGATTGATTTATATAATGGAAAGACAGCATTTTTGGAAACAGATTTTAAATTCTAAGTTGGTCTCTGACCACAATTTATTGTTTATGAACCGTCTACTGAAACTGAGGAAATCATAGATAGGTAGTAAATTAAGGAGATGGGACTGGATAAGTTGAAAGAACCAGAAGTTGTTGAGAATTTCAGAGGGAGCACAAGGCAATGAAAGACTAGAACAGGGGAAACGAATACAGTATAACACAAATGGGTAGCTCCAAAAGATGAAATAGTAAAGGCAGCAGAGGATCAAATATGCAAAATGTAAAGCTTAGAAGAAATCCTTGGATATCACAGGAGATATTCAATTTAACTGATGAAAAGAGATACTACAGAACACTATCGAAGGAATCCAGTGAAAGGGAATACATAAGTTTAAAAAATGGCATTGACCGGAAACGCAAAATGGCTAAGCAGGAATAGCTAGAGAACAAATCCATATATCACTTGTGGAAAGATTGATACTTCCTACAGGAAAGTTAAAGAGGCCTTTCGAGAAAAGAGAAGGAGCTGTATAAATATCATGAGCTCAGATGGGAAACCAGTCCTAAGCAAAGAAAATTATGTATACACAGGCAAGAAAAAAGATTATTGGCTTTTTCCCTGATTTCCCAGTTAAAAATACACATTTTCCTGGGAGAAAATACACTTTCTTCATGTTAAGTGACAGTGTACTTTCTATGAAGTGTTGGCAGAAGAGCCAACAACGTGTTGCTAGAGGAGGCCGAAATGCACGCTTTTAAGCTCACGTAGATTGGCGTGAGGTCTGGAACAAGGTAAAGTAATTATCCTATAAAGAAAAGAACGTAGTTCTTGGAATACTTAACTTTAATCCACAATTGGAGAACATCGCTCTTGACGGTACATGTTATATAATCTCAATATAACTGGTAATGGCGCCTTGCTAGGTCTAGGAAATGACGTAGCTGAAGGCTATGCTAACTATCGTCTCGGCAAATAAGAGCATATTGGTCAGTGTAGCATCGCTAGCGAAGTCGGCTGTACAACTGGGGCGAGTGCTAGGAAGTCTCTCTAGACCTGCCGTGTGGTGGCGCTCGGTCTGCAATCACTGACAGTGGCGACACGCGGGTCCGACGTATACTAACGGACCGCGTCCGATTTAAAGGCTACCACCTAGCAAGTGTGGTGTCTGACGGTGACACCACATTCTATCTGAGCTGTAAAATTTATCAGTGCTCTGAATGATAATGGTTCTATACATTTGTGATGCACCTTTGTCAGTCAATCAAAGTTCACGACACATGACCTCACCAGACAATGGCAGCAGATATTCAGAGCATAGTCAATCAATAGCAACATCAGTGATAAGTAATACAGACACACAAATAGGAAAAGTTCATCGTTTAAGTTGATATATACATATATTAATAACTAAGCTTTAATATATAATATTGAACTTTTTTTGTGTGTTTTGCCATTTGAGATACATCAAGCACACATATGCCAGGAAAATTGTAAATAATGATGTAAATGGCTGGTCTTCTGGGCTCAAAGATTTTCTATTTGGCTAGCAATCAACATGCTTTTTAAGTTTTGAATGAGAGTCAAATTCATCGCACATTCTCACAAGTAACATAATTCATCTTGTGTAAAAGGAAATTTATTTTCAAAGTAACACTTATCAAACGGCCTTTCACAACATTTTCCCATGACCTGTTAGAAATAATTTAGTCTGAGCGGTTGCCACAGAGTGCCAAAAAGTAGGCGATACTGTTTTACGATGACATACTCTACTAATAACACTTTCATTGCAATCCTGTTTGCAATTTCATGTGTGATGGAGCATCACATGACTGTACACACTGTTCCATGTTATTTGGAGGGACATACAAATTCTGAAGGTGGCAGGGGTCAAATACAGAGAGCGAAAGGCTATTTACAACTTGTACAGAAACCAGATGGCAGTTACAAGAGTTGAGGGGCATGAAAGGGAAGTAGTGGTTGGGAAGGAAATGAGACAGGGTTGTAGCCTATGCCCAATGTTATTCAATCTGTATATTGATCAAGCAGTAAGGGAAACAAAAGAAAAATTTGAAGTAGGAACTAAAACGCATGGAGAATAAATAATAACTTTGATGTTTGCCAATGACATTGTAATTCTGTCAGAGACAGCAAAAGACCTGGAAGAGCAGTTGAACGGAATGGGCAATGTCTTGAAAGGACGATATAAGATAAACATCAACAAAAGCAAAACGAGGATAATGGAAAGTAGTCGAATTAAATTTGGTGATGCTGTGGGAATTAGATTAGGAAATGAGACACTTAAAGCAGTAGATGAGTTTTGCTATTTGGAGAGAAAAATAACTGATGATGGTCAAAGCAGAGAGGATATAAAATGTAGATTGGCAATGGCAAGGAAAGTGTTTCTGAAGAATAGAAATTTGTTAACACCGAGTGTAGATTTAAGTGTCAGGAAGTCTTTTTTGAAAGTATCTGTATGGAGTGTAGCCATGTATGGAAGTGAAACATGGATGATAAATAGTTTAGACAAGAAGAGAATAGAAGCTTTCAAAATGTGGTTCTACAGAAGAATGCTGAAGATAAGATGGGTGGATCACATAACTAATGAGGAGGTTGTTGTTGTTGTTGCTGTTGTTGTGGTCTTCAGTCCTGAGACTGGTTTGATGCAGCTCTCCATGTTACTCTATCCTGTGCAAGCTTCTTCATCTCCCAGTACCTACTGCAGCCTACATCCTTCTGAATCTGCTTAGTGTATTCATCTCTTGGTCTCCCTCTTTGATTTTTACCCTCCACGCTGCCCTTCAATACTAAATTGATCATCCCCCGATGCCTCAGAACATGTCCTACCAACCGATCCCTTCTTCTAGTCAAGTTGCACCACAAGCTCCTCTTCTCCCCAATTCTATTCATTACCTCCTCATTAGTTATGTGATCTACACATCTAATCTTCAGCATTCTTCTGTAGCACCACATTTCGAAAGCTTCTATTCTCTTCTTGTCTAAACTATTTATCGTCCACGTTCCACTTTCATACATGGCTACTATTTATCGTCCACGTTCCACTTCCATACATGGCTACACTCCATACAATACTTTCAGAAACGACTTCTTGACATTTAAATCTATACTCAATGTTAACAAATTTTTCTTCTTCAGAAACGCTTTCTTTGCCATTGCCAGTCTACATTTTATATCCTCTCTACTTTGACCATCATAAGTTATTTTGCTCCCCAAATAGCAAAACTCCTTTACAACTTTAAGTGTCTCATTTCCTAATCTAATTCCCTCTGCATCACCAGACTTAATTCGACTACATTCCATTATCCTCATTTTGCTTTTGTTGATGTTCATCTTATATCCTCCTTTCAAGATACTGTCCATTCCATTCAACTGCTTTTCCAAGTCCTTTGGAGGTACTGAATAAAATTGGACAGATGAGAAATTTGTGGCACAACTTGTGTAGAAGAAGGTATTGGTTGGTAGGACATGTTCTGAGGCATCAAGGGATCACCCATTTAGTATTGGAGGACAGTGTGGAGGGTAAAACTCATAGGGGAAGACCAAGAAATGAATACACTAAGCAGACTCAGAAGGATGTAGCTTGCAGTAGGTACTGGGAGATGAACAAGCTTGCACAGGATAGAGTAGCATGGGGAGCTGCATCAAACCAGTCTCTGGACTGCAGACCACAACAACATCCAGAAAATGAATAAAAAATAAGAAAGGAGTCAGTGGCGCAACATTCATTTCAGAACTAAATTTTACAACTCAAAGTACCCTACTATTCTGCTACTTGCTGACTTTAACATAGGTTTCTTTTTACCATTCTCTGCAATACTGTTATGTAGCATTCCCAATCAGATTTACATCCACACAGCACTGCAAAAAGCTATACATCTTATATCCACCTTACAAGACTCTGTCCATTCCGTTCAACTGCTCTTCCAGGTCCTTTGCTGTCTCTGACAGAATTACAAATTCATCGGCGAACCTCAGAGTTTTTATTTTTTCTGCCTGAACTTTAATTCCTACTCCAAATTTTTCTTCAGTTTCCTTTACTGCTTGCTAAATGTACATACCGAGTAACATCAGGGAGATGCTACAACCCTGGCTCGATCCCTTCCCAACCACTGCTTCCCTTTCATGTCCTTCGACTCTTATAACTGCCACCTAGTTTCTGTACAAATTGTAAATAGCCTTTTGCTCCCTGTATATTACCCCTGCCACCTTTAGAATTTGAAAGAGAGTATTCCAGTCAACATTGTCAAAAGCTTTCGCTAAGTCTACAAATGCTAGAAACATAAGTTTACCTTTCCTTAATCTTTCATCTAAAATAAGCCATAAGTCAGTCACATGTTCCCATATTTCTATGGAATCCAAACTGATCTTCCCAAAGGTCGGCTTCTACCAGTTTTTCCATTCATCTGTAAAAGATTCGCATTAGTATTTTGCAGCTGTGACTTATTAAACTGTTAGTTCAGTAATTTTCACATCTGTCAACACCTGCTTTCATTGGGATTGGAATTTTTATATTCTTATTGAAGTATGAGGGTATTTCTCTGTCTCATACATCTTGCTCGCCAGATGGTAGAGTTTTGTCAGGACTGGCTCTCCCAAGGCCGTCAGTAGTTCTAATGGAATGTTGTCTACTCTCGGGGCCTTGTTTCGACTCAGGCCTTTCAGTGCTCAAACTCTTCATGCAGTATCGTATCTCCCATTTCATCTTCATCTGCATCCTCTTCTATTTCTATAATATTGTCCTCAAGTACATCACCCTTGTATAGACCCTCTATATATTCTTTCCACCTTTCTGCTTTCCCTTCTTTGCTCAGATGTGGGTTTCCATCTGAGCTCATGATATTCGTACAAGTGGTTCTCTTTTCTCCAAAGGTCTCTTTAATTTTCCTGTAGGCAGTATCTATCTTTTTGAGACATTTGTATTTCTTGTTGCCTGCTTCATTTACTGCATTTTTGTATTTCCTCCTTTCATCAATTAAATTCATATTTCTACTATTACCCAAGGATTTCTACTAGTCCTCGTCTTTTTACCTACTTGATCCTCTGCTGCCTTTACTATTTCATCCCTCAAAGCTACCCATTCTTCTTCTACTGTATTTCTTTACCCCATTTGTGACAATTGTTCCCTTATGCTCTCCCTGAAACTCTGAAAAACCTCTGGTTTAGTCAGTTTATCCAGGTTGCATCTCCTTAAATTTCCACCTTTCTGCAGTTTCTTCAGTTTTAATCTGCAGTTCATAACCAATAGATTGTGGTCAGAGTCCATATCTGCCCCTGGAAATGTCTTACAATTTAAAACCTGGTTCCTAAATCACTGTCTTACCATTATATACTCTATCTGACACCTTCTAGTATCTCCAGTATTCTTCAATGTATACAACCTTATTTTATGATTCTTGAACCAAGTGTTAGCTATAATTAAGTTATGCTCTGTGCAAAATTCTACCAGATGGCATCCTCTTTCATTTCTTACACCCAATCCATATTCACCTAATACGTTTCCTTCTCTCCCTTTTCCTACTATCGAATTCCAGTCACCCATGACTATTAAATTTTCATCTCCCTTCACTACCTGAATAATCTCTTTTATCTCATCATACATTTCATCAATTTTGTCGTCATCTGCAGAGCTATTTGGCATATAAACTTGTATTACTGTAGTAGGCGTGGGCTTTGTGTCTATCTTGGCCACAATAATGCGTTCACTATGCTGATTGTAGTAGCTTACCCGCACTCCTATTTTTTTAATTCATTATTAAACCTACTCCTGCATTACCCCTATTTGATTTTGTATTTATAAATCTGTATTCACCTGACCAAAAGTATTATTCCTCCTGCCACCGAACTTCACTAATTCCCACTCTATCTAACTTTAACCTATCCATTTCCCTTTTCAAATTTTCTCATCTACCTGCCCGATTAAGGGATCTGTCATTCCATGCTTCGATTCGTAGAACACCAGTTTTCTTTCTCCTGATAACGACGTCCTCTTGAGTAGTTCCCACCCGGAAATGCGAATGGGGGACTATCTTGCCTCCGGAATATTTTACCCAAGAGGACGCCATCATCATTTAACCATATAGTAAAGTTGCATGCCCTCGGGAAAAATTACAGCTGTAGTTTCCCCTTGCTTTCAGCCGTTCTCAGTACCAGCACAGCAAGGCTGTTTTGATTAGTGTTACAAGGCCAGCTCAGTCAATCATCCAGACTGTTGCCCTTGCAACTACTGAAAAGGCTGCTGCCCCTCTTCAGGAACCACACATTTGTCTGGCCTCTCAACAGATACCCTTCCATTGTGGTTGGACCTACGGTACAGCCATCTGTACCACTGAGGCACACAAGCCTCCCCACCAACGGCAAGGTCCATGGTTCATGGGGAAGGAATGGAATGTAGGCGAATTAAATCAGATGATACTAAGAGAATTAAATTAGGAAATGAGGCACTTTAAGTAGAAGATTAGTTCTGCTATTTGGGTCAGTAAATAACTGGTAATGGCTGAAGTAGAGAGGATATAAAACATAGAAGCAGGAAAAGCATTTCTGGAGAAAAGAAATTTGTTAACATCAAGTGTAGATTTGTGTGTTAGGAAATCTGTTCTGAAGGTATTTGCCTGGAATACAGCCATGTGTGGAACTGAAACACGTATAGACATGAACTGAAACAGCATGGACAACAGTATAGATAACAAGAGAACTCAAGCTTTCAAAATGTGGTTTCACAGAAGAATGCTGAATATTAGAAGGACAGATCACATAATTAATGAGGAGGTACTGAATAGAATTGGGGAAAAAAGGAATCTGTGGTGCAACCTGACTAGAAGAAGGGACTGGTTGGTAGGACATGTTCTGAGACATCAAGGCCTCACTAATTTAGTATTGGCGGGGATAAAAATTGTAGACGGAGACCAAGAAGTGAATACACAAAGCAGATTCAGAAGCATGTGTGTTGCACTAGTTATTCAGAGTCGAAGCACAGGATACAGCAGCATTGAGAGCTGCAACAAACCAGTCTTCGGACTGAAGACCACAACAACAACAGTTTTGTGAACACTAAAGCTACACAAAACTAGCATATATTAATCTACTAGCGTTTTTGCAAAAACTAAAACTTAGCTTCATTGGAGCACATATTGTGACACACAGTGCCCCCCCCCCCCCCCCCCCTGTAATGCACATTATCTCCTATGTATAGGTGTTATAATATCGTTATTGCAGCAAATGCATTTAAGTTAAAATCCCGTAACTGTTAAGTTTCACAAAGCAGCATCAACATTATTAATGTAGCTCTTATGAGCAACAATTCAATAATACGACATGCCTTCATTAGACTTCATGGCAGACATGGGAAAACCATCTTCCTCAGTTTGGTGTAGTACCATTTGACTTCGCTTCAATCACATCGACTCGGGAAACTGGATAGGATGCAAACACACCAGGGCAGTTTCAGAATGCAAAAAACCTAATTCACTGCTAACTTTAAGAAATTCTGTGTTATGACAAAACCATTCCTCATGAAATTTAAATTTGCACACTAAAGAACGCTTAATGTGGAAGGAGGCTGTATGTGTCAAATTGAATATACACTTTGTAGTCGGTCACCTCAGAAAAGAACTGTTGAGATGATCACGAGATTGAAGGAAACGAAAAATAAAAGAACCAGAACTGAAAGGACACAGGGTTGCAGAGAGCTTCAGAGAGAGCATTAGGAAACGACTGACAGGAACACGGGAAAGAGATACAGTATAAATAGTGAAGGCAGCAGAGGATCAAGTAGGTAAAAAGACGAGGGCTAGTGGAAATCCTTGGATAACAGAAGAAATGTTGAATTTTGGAGTAACATCAAATAAACATAATGAGAAAGATATAATCGGCCTTTGAGAAGCAATAAATTTGGAGTGGACTTTGTATTCTGCCAAAAAAAACCTGCAATCAGTTTCCAGTGACAAGATGCTGAAGACAGCCAGACACGATGTCATAGGAGTGGGTTGTGCTTGCATGAATATGTGTGTGTGTGTGTGTATGGGGGGGGGGGGGGGGGCATCTGCATGCACATGTGTGTGTGTTGTCTGCTTTACAGAAGGCCTTTTGGCGGAATCTCACTTCTTTGGCAGTCTTTTTTTTGTGCCTAGCTGAGAGTCAACATCTCCACTGTATGGTTAATAGCAATCTGTCTTTCTCATAATATTGTCATTATTCGATACTTTCTCTTCCTTTGCTTGTTACTATCAACTTATAATAATTTAAACCCATAAACTCTTTACTAAGAGGTATGTCTAAAAGTAAGTGTAGTGACCATAATGGGCTGTGTTTTTTTTATTTTTTGAGGGAACCATGGACCTGCCATTGGTGGAGAGACTTGCATGTGTCAGAAATACAGATAGCGGTACTGTAGGTGCAACCAAAATGAAGGGGTATCTGTTGAGAGGCCGGACAAATGTGTGGTTCCTGAAGAGGGACAGCAATCTTTTCAGTAGTTGCAGGGGCAACAGTCCGGATGATTGACTGATCTGGCCTTGTAACATTAACCAAAACGGCCTTGCTGTGCTGGTACTGCAAATGACTGAAAGCAAGGGGAAACTACAGCCATAATTTTTCCTGAGGACATGCAGCTTTTCTGTGTGGTTAAATGATGATCGCACACTCTTGGGTAAAGTATTCCAGATATAAAATAGTTCCCCATTTGGATCTCCAGGTGGGGACTACTGAGGAGGATGTCATTATCAGGAGAAAGAAAACTGGCATTCTATGGATCGGAGGGTGGAATGTCAGATCCCTTAATCGGGCAGGTAGGTTAGGAAATTTAAAAAGGGGAATGGATAAAAAATAAAAGTGCGGATAAGCCACTACAAACAGCATAGTGAATGCATTATTGTAGCCAAGATAGACACAAAGCCCATACCTACCTCAGTGGTGGAAGAGTCCTGCAGACAATGGAAGGCTTCAGATAGATAGCCTAATGGTAAGACATAGATTTAGGAAGCAGGTTTTAAAATGTAAGAAATTTCCAGGGCAGATGTAGACTCGGACCAAAATCTATTGGTTATGAAGTGTAGACTAAAACTGAAGGAACTGCAAAAAGGTAGGATGAACTGAAAGAACCAGAGGTTGCAGACATCTTCAGAGAGAGCATTAGGAAACCATTGACAAGAGCAGGGGAAAGAGATACAGTAGATGAAGAATGGGTAGCTTTGAGAGATGAAATAGTGAAGGCAGCAGAGGATCAAGTAGGTAAACAGACAAGGGCTAGTAGAAATCCTTTGGTAACAGAAGAGATGATGAATTTAATTGATGAAAGGAGAAAATATAAAAATGTAGTAAACGATGTAGGCGAAAAGGAATAAAAACAACTCAAAGATGAGATCAAAAGCATGTGCAAAATGGCTAAGCAGGGATAGCTAGAGGACAAATGTAAGGATGTAGAAGCATGTATCACTAGGGGTAAGATAGATACCACCTACAGGAAAATTACAGATGCCTTTGGAGAAAAGAGAACCATCTGTATGAATATCAAGAGATCAGATGGAAAACCAGTCCTAATCAAAGAGGGGAAAGCAGAAAGGTGGAAGGATTAAATGGAGGGTCTATACAAGGGCGATGTACGTGAGGGCAATATTATGGAAATGGAAGAGAACATGGATGAAGATGAAATGGGAGATATGATACTATGTGAAGACTTTGACAAAGCACTGACAGACATAAGTCAAAACAATGCCCCAGGAGTAGACAACATTCCGTCAGAGCTACTGATAGCCTTTGGAGAGCTAGCCATGAAAAAATTCTTCTGTCTGGCAAGCAAGACGTATTAAACAGGTGAAATACCCTGACATCAAGAATAATATAATAATTTCAATTCCAAAGAAAGCAGGTGCTGACAGCTGTGAAAATTACTGAACTATTGGTTTAGCAAGCCACTGTTTCACAATACTAACACAAATCCTTTACAGAAGACTGGTAGAAGCCGACCTCAGGAAAAATCAGTTTGGATATGGAAAAATGAAGGAACATGTGAAGAAATACTGACCCTATGACTTCTCATAGAAGATACATTAAAGGAAAGGCAAACCTACATTTATAGCATTTGTATACTTAGAGAAAGCTTTTGACAATGTTGACTGGAATAATCTCTTTCAAATCCTACATGTGGCATGTGCAAAAGACTATTTACAATTTCTACAGAAATGAGATGGTAATTATAAAAGTTGAGGATATGAAAGGGAAGCAATGGTTGAGAAGTGGATGATACAGGGTTGTAGCCTATCCCAAATATTATTAAACCTGTATATTGAGCAAGCAGTAAAGGAAACAAAAGAAAAGTTTGGACTAGGAATTAAAATCTAGGGAGAAGAAATAAAAACTGTGAGGTTCGCCAATGACATTGTAATTCTGTTAGAGACAGCAAAGGACTTGGAAGAGCAGTAGAATGAAGTGGACAGTGCCTTGAAAAGAGGATATAAGATGAACATCAACAAAAGCAAAATGAGGATAATGGAATGTAAGCAAATTAAATCAGGTGATGCTAAGGGAATTAAATTAGTAAACGAGACACGTAAATTATTAGATGAGTTTTGCTACTTGGGAAGCAAAATAACTGATGATGGTCAAGTAGGGAGGATATAAAATGTAGACTGGCAATGGGAAGAAAATATTTTCTGAAGAAGAGAAAGTCATTAACATCGGGCATAGATTTGACTGTCAGGAAGTTCTTTCTGAAAGTATTTGTATGGAATGTAGCCATGTATGAATGTGAAACATGGATGATAAACAGTTTAGACAACAGCTTAGAAGCTTTTGAAATGTGGTGCTAAAGAAGAATGCTAAAGATTAGATGGGTAGATCACGTAACAAGTGAGGATGTACTGAACAGAATTAGGGAGAAGAGAAATTTGTTGTAAGACCTGACTAGGAAAAGGAATCGGTAGGCAGGACACATTCTGAGGCATCAAGGAATCACCAGTTTAGCAGTGGAGGGAAGCGTGGGGAGTAAAAGTTGTAGAAGAAGACCAAGAGATGAATACACTAACCAGATTCGGAAGGATGCAGTCTACAATAGTTACTAGGACATGAAGAGGCTTTCACAGGATAGAATAGCTTGAAGAACTGCATCAAACCAGTCTTCAGACTGAAGACCACAACAACAACAACAACAACAACAACAATGAGGGTTGGAAACATTGGGCAGTAGAGTGGGTTGGGGGATCCCCTGACCAGAGGGGGCATTGCAGGAACATGGTAGTGCAATAAACTCATACTCAGTGTCCAGTTGCCTGAGGGATGTCAGTAAGAAATCTCTCCAAGTGCAAGCTACACGCTGATGTCTGATTCCTACTTGCAGAAGGAATAACACCTATCGAAATTTTTTTGTAAATCAAATTGGTTCATCATGAGGGTTTTGTGATCAGACCATGTATGTTTAAGTGGTGTAGGGAGATTAGTGGAGGCAGAATAAAATGTTCATGACGAACAAAGGACCTTCAATTTTGACTGATAAGTTGGTGTAAAACATCAAGGAAGCCATTTGTGAAGAGCACAGATTGACAATGGATGAAATTTCTGCAGTATTCCCACAACTTTCCAGAACTCTTATACGAGGCATGCACAAAAACTGTGGGATAACATAAACTGTGCACAATGTGGCTCCCAAAACAGGGTGGCTGAGACAGAATGACAGTCATCACAGTGGCATCACACCAATTCCCCATCTGCCAAAAAAATTTAAAACCAAAATTTTCGCCAAGCAAATGATCACCTTTGGGTCATGAGGCAGAAAAGGTATCATTTTGGTCGAATTTATGCCTCAGAAGGAGACATCACTGAACAACAATATAGTGCGCCCCTAAAGAAACTCATAAGGAACATTCATAACAAAAGAAGGGCAATGCTGAAGAAAGGAGTGTGCTTGTTGCACAAAACTCGTCCTCACACAGGCTTAGCCATCAAGGTGCTCTTGGGCTCATTTGATGGGATGTTTTGAACCAACATCCGTAATCCCCGGATTGGGTGGCTTTTGATTACCATCTTTTCACCTCCTTGAAGGCACACATAAGTGGAATTAAATTTTCAACTGAGGAGCAGGTGAAGAAAGAGATTATGAAGTAGTGGAAAGAGATGGTGGGAGAGTTCTTTGAGGAGCAAGCTTGTGCCACAGTTCATCACATTCACTAACTGTCATGGTCATCATATAGAAAAATAGTCCACAAGTGTATCAACAATGTCCTGTAATTTCTTTTTCAAATATACTTTTTCTAAAAAAAAATAAAAATCTAGGCCACTTACTTTCTCAACATGCGACGTATATTCAACTCTTATACATATATTATTCTTAAACATTGAATGTGGTCTTAGTGCAAAAAAAAAATGTGCAACAGATATTGTACATTAATATGATTGCCCCTTCACTTCACAGAGGTAATGTTTAAAGTTGTCTTTAGATGTTAATTTTATCTATTTTTTTTTTCTTTCTGTATTTCTCAGGCTCAATACAGCTTTTAAAACAGCCACTGAAATTATTTGGCAAACTACAGGAAAACAGGGAAGGAAACTATACTAATCTGGGATTTATTAGGAGAGTTGTTCATAATTCTTGGTCAATGTACAAAATACTGATATATGAATTTGAATCAAACGATGGAAAATCCAGGATGGAATGTAACAATATTATGAAAAGAAAAGTTGCTGCCACCATAAAGCAGAGAAGCTGAGTCGCAGATAGGCACAACAGAAAGAATGTCACAATGTAAGCTTTTAGCCAACAGGACCTTTGTCAAAAAATAGACGACACACAGCCGTGTGCGCGCGCGCACACACACACACACACAAAACATGACTGGCAGCAGAAGCCATACTCACTGTGTGGGAGTTGTGTTTGCATACGTGTGTGTGTGTGTGTGTGTGTGTGTGTTTGTTTGTTTTCTATTTTTCACATAGGTCTTGTTGGCTAAAAGCTTGTATTGTGACAGTCTTTTTGTTGTGCCTATCTGCAACGCAGAATCTCTGCTACATGGTCAGTAGCAAGTTTCCTTTTCGTAATATTGCTGATCTATGAATTTACAATTAAAGTCAGAATACAAAGAAGATTTATACACCTAAAATGCTAGTGTTAAGCCATATTACAATCCACATTTAGTAAGTCACCAGTAACCCTCCATTTCTGATTGTTTAAAGAAATGAACTCCCATGTATAAATCAACTTCAAACTGGATGAGTATAGTCCAGTTTTTCAAGAATCTCAATGTTTATGAAAGCGTATCTCTTGAACTATGAACTGTACAACAGCATAACTTTGGTGATACATTCAGTGGTGTATGAAGATCCTGCCGGAGAAATGTGTTGCAAATACAGTCAGTAGTAAAGAATTAAAATGTCATGCTTATGCTAGAGTTTTACTATATGAAAAGTGAAAATGCAGTATGTCATAAACTATGTTCCTTTGATTAATTTGTGTGTGTGTGTGTGTGTGTGTGTGTGTGTGTGTGTGTGTGTGTGTGTGTGGTGTTGGGGCTGGAGGTAACTGTGAGAAAGAGTTTAAAAAACTGAAGTTTACAACATTATGAGAAGGAAATTTGCTACTCACCATATAGTGGAGATGATGAGTTGCAGATAGGCACAACAAAAAGATTTTCGCACTTAAAGCTTTCGGCCAATGGCCTTTGTCAACAATAGACATACATACGCACACACACAGTCACGAAACTCAACTCACACTCACACACACGACTGCAGTCTCAGGCAACTGTGGTTTCAGTTGCCTGAGACTGCAGTCATGTGTGTGAGTTGCATGTGTGTTGAGTCTGTGTGTGCGCGTATGTGTGTCTATTGTTGGCAAAGGCCATTGGCCGAAAGCTTTAAGTGTGAAAATCTTTTTGTTGTGCCTATCTCCACTATATGGTGAGTAGCAACTCTCTTTCTCACAGTATTATTAAACTTCCATCCTGGATTTTCCATTGTTTGAAAAACTGAAGTTTATTAGAAGTTGTTAAGCGCTCTCATTCTCAAATATTCGTCGACCTAAAGTTTCTAACTTCAATACTTGATATACTGTGCTACACCGTTAATGTAAGATTATACCTCTTAATGTGTAGATTAAGGAGAATTTTAAATTTTTGAATTCAGTCATAATTATATAAAATACTCAAAATGAAATGTTTGTCGTCCCTGGAGGCCATCAGATAGGCAAGTTAGAACTGGCACCCTGTGACTGTTCCCGCTGTTACTAATATAGATTTCTCACAACATAGTTCTATTTGGCACATAGTAACTTGTTTGTGAACCACCTTATAAATATTTTTATGTAGTAACTAAATGTAAACATACCATGGACGTCAATTACAATGAGGGCACAAATTGTGACTCTTGCTCCAGGTTTCAGTTTCCCTCGAACAACACCAACCATTTCTTCTATCTGTCGATCACTCTTTATTTTGTAATCCTTTAAAAAAACAAAGTTTAAAAATAATCATTTAGTCTGAATCCAAAACACATGAATCTTTTATTAATTTTTATGTTTATTCTAAAGAGGACCGGAGGAAGAAGGCATACAGTAGACTGGACTATTGAGCAAACAGGAGGGGGAAGATCCATGTCCCATTGCTCATTGTACCAGTAAAGAAGGTTAGTGGAATTGCCTAGCTGAATTACAACTCATCATATGGATAACAACACATTAATATTTCAGTACTTTGGAGTTAACCACTATGTAAGGGCAGGTATTAGTGGCATTTTGAATCTTTTCATTACAGAGATTTATTGTTTGAAGATAAAATTTATCAGTCTTTTGTATCAGATAATACTTAACATGAAACATTATTAAAAACTATTTTCATGTAAATTGTGTGAGCACAACTGGTAACTTCCAATCTATTCTTTCATTACTATCTTATAAGGGAGTTATCAAAAGTTGTGATCACAGTTGCAGCTGAGTTGTACTTTGTATGAATATGTTTTGAGGTGCTGATTGCAAAAATGTATACAATAAGCCAATTACACTGTAAGATACAAAGATGCAATATTCCACTCACAGTGGACCATAGTCAACATATCGTGACTTTAGTAAGTGTAATCATCACGAAAAATGTTCCTCTAGCTAGTGTAGTTATTTGCATTTTATACTGTGGGTGACACCTGTCACAATGTATCGAAGATCCGAGTGACATGTAGGGGAACCAGACAGACATTACGCACAGGAGCCAGGAAACTAGTATAATGGTGATCCTTGTCTCTGTTGCACCAACGTCGGCAGTTAACTTATCTACTTGTGGTGTTACTAATTGCATAGTGCAATATGTCACTCACAGTCAGCAGAATCATGTGATAATGAATCCTCCAAATATAGTGAGCATTATTGTTAGCCATTACCAACACAAAAGAAGATTCCCAGAAAGTACAAAAGAAGAGAAATGCAGATGCATTCATAATCAATGTGATAGATGAAACAGGGGCAACCACTGGTAATAATATAGCTCACAAAAATATAACAGACTATTTCGGAGACTAGGAATATACAGAACAAGACTTGTCTGATTGCGAAGAACTTGTAAATGATCCAGAACCCGATAAGTGATGAAGATTTCTTATGAAGTGATGGAAACCAGTTGTCTGCTGATCTGCCAAGCCCACTGATGAGGAAAAAATAAGAGGAGAAAATTGGTTTCCAGGATTCTGAGAAAACTAAATGATTAAGCTTCAATATGGTGCAGAAACAATATCATATGGTGCAAGACAAACATCACCTATGAAAGAGAGGAAGGGCAGTGCTCAAAACTTCACACGCTTGATAACCTCGTATTACAAAATTCATGTTGGCGAGAGCTGTTCAAGGCACTAATGTTAATGACAGAGATACTTGTGCTTGGGGTTTGGAAAAGGTCTGAGAAATAGGACTGACTCAGTTCACTGGATCTCTCTGGATAGGTTGCAAGGTTTACACAGACACATCATCTTAGCTAATGGGCAAAAACAGAATGTGTAGCCACTGAAGCCTGGAATGAATACAGATGACGCACAAATGAAAGGCGTGGCGAGTTTTGCAAGGAGGTAATGTCCTTAATGAAAACCACGAACATATATAGGTGTACAATATCGATCAATGTGGTATATGGAAAGAATTTCAGTCATCACAAACTCTGCATACAGAGGGAGAAAAAATGGTAAGAAGTTTGGTGCAGAGTGATTATGCAACAAATCATTCTTAAATCATCCAACCGATTATGTCAGCAAGTGGATGTGTGTTTCCAAAGATGCTGGGAATTTACCAGGAATCTAGAGTAATGCAACACATGCAGAAACCACACAGTCTAATTCAAGGGATATTTTTTAGACTGATGAGGCACATTTTGCTCTGCACTGTGGCATGAGTGCCCAGAATTGTCACATACAGGGTTCTAATACACCACATGTTGTGTAGGAACACCCACTGCACTCAGCCTGTGTAACTGTGTGGTGTGATTTGACAATTTCATTCATACTCAGTCCATTTTTCTTCAAGGAGATGACACGTTGCAGGCCTGTTAGGTGAACATCAACATCTGGGCATGATAAGGTCTTCCTTGTGCAACAAGTGATTCCAGCTTTTTTTAGAATACAACCGCATCCACAACACAATTTTCAGGCAACTGGAGTGACATCACATGTTGCTTGCCGGGTGATAGAATTGCTTTGAGGAATCTTCCGTAATGACCACATCATCTCTAGGCAATTTCGAGATGAATGGCCTTCCAGATGCATGAACCTAAATTGATGTGATATTTGGCAGTGGGGTTATCTCGAAGACCAGAAGCAGTGTGTTGCTGAGTCAGGAGATGATATTAAACACACAATGTAAATTGTGACTGTATCTTAAGAAATGTGCCAGAACCACAATTACCACGTGTCTGAAAGTTCCTCCCCTTTTGCTGCACCCACACCACATTCTGACTGCTTATAGTGCCATATTCTTACCTGGTGGTAGAAAGTGGAACTGTTAGTTTTTCACAAATAATCTGCTCGTGCACTGATTAATGAACATACCTATGATGCTCTGGAGGCCCACACTGCAGCTCTCTTGAACACCACCAGTTTAATCATAACTACCTGGTATATGGACAGTGGGATAATACAGTAGGGACATGTAGTTGATACTAAAACAATTCAGCAGTGGATCAGTATAGAGTGGAAAAGAAAATAAATGTTGATAACTACAAGTGATGGGCATAGTGCAGTTGGGTCCCTCTCATCCTGTAGGTAAGTGCTGGCAGTTAGCAACTCATGCAGCAGTATCCTTGATTGAATTTTCCTTCAATACAAGGTTTAAGCTGTTTCACTCCCTCTCACACACGGATCTGAGTGACCTGTCCTTCCTGTTTAATCTATCCCAAAAAAACACACCACCTAACACCTCCTCTATGTGCTGAGTAGAAAATCAATTCTTTCCATTTGTAGTAATCCCATCCTGGACTTCCCATTGTTTAAATGTTGTAAAACATTTGATTTTAACATTCATTTTTAAGATTTGCAAATTTCAGTAATATAAATTATCTATTTTAGCTGCCTTCAATTACAGACTTTCTAATGTTTAAATTGTAATATTTTGTAGAAAGAACCATTTTTAAAGTTGTGCTGGATGTTCTTAACATGTTGAATGTTTACATTCTCGATATTTGACTACATCATTTCACAATGCTTTCTAGTAACTTCTACCAAAACATTCCACATATTTCATACAAAAACTGCATTACATGAACAGATTTTTATCTTCCCATATTTAAAACTATTGAGATGGCTGAACAGGATACTGCTGCTGATTAAGTGTTTAAGCAGACCAAACAGTGAAGGTCATCAGTCTCCCATTTATCCATCCCTCTCCAAGAGTAGAAGCAGTGTACCAAATCTGTCTGTATATGGAGTAAATTCTGTTTGAAAGTGCAAGAAAATGTTCTAAATATTTGTGTAGTGTGTATATAAGGTGGAACGTGGGAAGCAGCTTGGCATTCAAATAGTGGGATATTGGAAACCAGCTAAAAACCACATCAAGGCTGGTCATCACACTGACTCCTCAGTGTTAATCCATGAGGGGGTTTCTATCCGGAGCCAACTAACTTTGCCATCCCTGAAGCAACCACATTAACACGCGCAGATACATGTGCTGAAAAGGAATTTGAACGCGTGAAGTTTCAGTTTTTATACAATCGTAATTTATCATCAGAAATTAGATGATGATCTTTTCTACTGCAGGATACTAAATTACTTCAAATGGTGTTGAAGAATGATCAATGCATGTAACAGACAAAGATAATGTACAGTATATACACAATAACAGAGAAGGAATTACAACGTATCGCAAGTCATGCGAATGCTGACTACTTGTTAGGCATCTGGTATGCAGTCCATGGACCCGGAAGTTCCACACAGAATGAATGGGATTATGACATTATCATGGAATCTCGTAAGCGAAAAACAAATAATAGTTTTTAGTGTAATGTAAGAAAGCTTTTGTATTACTGTTAGATTGGGGGCACTCTTGTTTGAATTCTCATAGAGAAAGGATGTATTAGCATATTGTTAATGGACTTAACTGTAAATTTACTGATGTAATAACAATCTGGATATGGATGCTTGAAAGTGGAAATACATGTTCAGTTGTCTTTTGATAGTTTGGTATAAGCCATGAGTCGGAAAGCTTTAGCAATTTCCTGCAGCACAGAAGACACTTTGGAGAAGGCCACACAGGAGTGGCGCCACACAGCTGGCACACAAAATTATACACAGTCAACAGAACTACACACAACCAAGATTCAGCTAAAAAAAGGTAATCCTTCAACAGAATACTGTGATGCATGGTACAGGATACAAGTGAAATAGTACCATGCGATACTAAACTAAACCTACTAACACAACCAAAGCCCAAATGTTTATTTTTCTTGCTGCATACAGTGACCACGTTCTCAGAGAAAAATTGTGCAAAAGAAAAGCATTAACAACTTAGAGTTTGTCAAATAAACAAACAGCATGAAGAAGATATAGCTGCTATGGGGGGAAAAAAATACCAGCAGTGGCATTTGACACAACAAAGGGATAAATCCCATTCCAATTACTAAGACGCATTTCGTCAGAGATCTTATCTGTGAGAAACTGGAATCAGCAGTACCACAGCACGCTACAGATACATCTCAAAACAACAACCCTGTGCAGTTTTCGACCACTGATGGCACATAGCCGTGTAACTGCAGTCCATGAGAATTGATGGCACACCACCACGAGAATTGATGGCACACCACCATCAGGAGCTAAAAGGGGACACCATTTGACAAGATACTACACACAGTGAGCAACGAATTTTGTAATAGTTGTGTTCCTCATCTACAAGATGGAAGAAAACCTATACGTAAAGCCATTTATGATAAACATGTAAAATTATATATTACGAATGCCTGTTGTGACACAAACCAGGGCGTAGGAAACAGAAACAAGTGAAATACTTAACTTCCTAAAGCAACAATTGGCTTATAATAATAAATGTTTGATGGAAAGCATTAATCAAAAATTTGAAGAAAACACTACAGATAATAAACAGACGATAGATGATAATAATAAGCAACAAGCTGGTAATAATCAACAGTTAATGGAAAGCATTAATCAAAAATTTGAAGAAAACACTAAAGATAATAAGTAGATAGTTAATCAAGAGCATTAATTAAAAATTAGAAGTACTCACATAACAGAAGGTTTAAATAATAAATTGAAAGAAAATAATGACAACAGAAAAAAATTGTTTGACACTTTAAACATTAAATTCGAGACTTTGTGCACAAATTTTGAAACTTTGTCTTCTACCTTACAGAGCTCAGAGGAATGTCTTAAAACCTTAAGGGACAAACTGGATAATACAGGTAAGCTACTTAGTGAAGTGTATCAGGTAGTAAATATGGAGTTTAAGCAATATTTTTGTAAAGTTATAGAAAAGTTTGAAAAAGTACAAGTCAAAATCTCCAATACAAAATACATGCAGACTCTTTACAGCATAACAAGTTCTTAAATTATGAAGACCAAATTTCAAAATTTTGTAAAAGGTACCATAACTTTATAGATTATATAATGGTAAGACAGAGATTTAGGAACCAGGTTTTAAATTGTAAGACATTTCCAGGGGCAGATGTGGAGTCTGACCACAATCTATTGGTTATGACCTGTAGATTAAAACTGAAGAAACTGCAAAAAGGTGGGAATTTAAGGAGATGGGACCTGGATAAACTGAAACCAGAGGTTGTACAGAGTTTCAGGGAGAGCATAAGGGAACAATTGACAGGAATGGGGGAAATAAATACAGTAGAAGAAGAATGGGTAGCTTTGACGGATGAAGTAGTGAAGGCAGCAGAGGATCAAGTAGGTAATAAGACGAGGGCTAGTAGAAATCCTTGGGTAACAGAAGAAATATTGAATTTAATTGATGAAAGGAGAAAATGTTATATTGCTAGAGAAGGCCGAAATGCACGCTATAAGCTCACGCAGGATGGCGTGAGGTCTGAAACAGGATACGTAATGAATGCTATAAAGAAAAGTACGTAGCTTCTGGAATACTTAACTTTAATCCATCATTTGTATACATCGTTCTTGATGAGACATGCTTCATACGATAACTATCAATTGCTATGGCGCCTTGCTAGGTCGTAGCCATTGACTTAGCTGAAGGCTATTCTAACTATCTTCTCTGCAAATAAACGAGGCTTCGTCAGTGTTGCATCGCTAGCTAAGTCGTCCGTACAACTGGGGCGAGTGCTAGTAAGTCTCTCGAGACCTGCCATGTGGTGGCGCTCGGACTGCGATTACTGACAGTGGCGACACGCGGGTCCGACATGTACTAATGGACCGCGGCCGATTTAAAGCTACCACCTAGCAAGTGTGGTGTCTGGCGTGACACCACAGAAAACATAAAAATGCAGTAAATGAAGCAGGCAAAAAGGAATACAAACGTCTCAAAAATGAGATCGACAGGAAGTGCAAAATGGCTAAGCATGGATGGCTAGAGGACAAATGTAAGGATGTAGAGACTTATCTCACTAGGGGTAAGATAGATGCTGCCTACAGGAAAATTAAAGAGACCTTTGGAGATAAGAGAACCACTTGTATGAACATCAAGAGCTCAGATGGAAACCCAGTTCTAAGCAAAGAAGGGAAAGCAGAAAGGTGGAAGGAGTATATAGAGGGTCTATACAAGGGCGATGTACTTGAGGACAATATTATGGAAATGGAAGAGGATGTAGATGAAGATGAAATGGGAGATACGATACTGCGTGAAGAGTTTGACAGAGCATTGAAAGACCTGAGTCGAAACAAGACCCCAGAGTAGACAACATTCCATTGGAACTACTGACAGCCGTGGGAGAGCCAGTCCTGACAAAACTCTACCATCTGGTGAGCAAGATGTATGAAACAGGCGAAATACCTTCAGACTTCAAGAAGAATATAATAATTCCTATCCCAAAGAAAGCAGGTGTTGACAGATGTGAGAATTATCGAACAATCAGTTTAATAAGCCACAGCTGCAAAATACTAACACGAATTCTTTACAGACGAATGGGAAAACTAATGGAAGCCGACCTCGGGGAAGATCAGTTTGAATTCTGTAGAAATACTGGAACACGTGAGGCAATACTGACCTTACGACTTATCTTAGAAGAAAGATTACGGAAAGGCAAACCTACGTTTTTAGCATTTGTAGAGTTGAGAAAGCTTTTGACAATGTTGACTGGAATACTCTCTTTCAAATTCTAAAGGTGGCAGGGGTAAAATACAGGGAGCAAAAGGCTATTTACAATTTGTACAGAAACCAGATGGCAGTTATAAGAGTCGAGGGACATGAAAGGGAAGCAGTGGTTGGGAAGGGAGTAAGACAGGGTTGTAGCCTCTCCCCAATGTTATTCAATCTGTATATTGAGCAAGCAGTAAAGGAAACAAAAGAAAATTCGGAGTAGGTATTAAAATCCATGGAGAAGAAATAAAAAACTTTGAGGTTCGCCGATGACATTGTAATTCTGTCAGACACAGCAAAGGACTTGGAAGAGCAGTTGAACGGAATGGATAGTGTCTTGAAGGGAGGATATAAGATGAACATCAACAAAAGCAAAACAAGGATAATGGAATGTAGTCGAATTAAGTCGGGTGATGTTGAGGGTATTAGATTAGGAAATGAGACACTTAAAGTAGTAAAGGAGTTTTGCTATTTGGGGAGCAAAATAACTGATGATGCTCGAAGTAGAGAGGATATAAAATGTAGACTGGCAATGGCAAGGAAAGCGTTTCTGAAGAAGAGAAATTTGTTAACATCGAGTATAGATTTGAGTGTCAGGAAGTCATTTCTGAAAGTATTTGTATGGAGTGTAGCAATGTATGGAAGTAAAACATGGACGGTAAATAGTTTGGACAAGAAGAGAATAGAAGCTTTCGAAATGTGGTGCTACAGAAGAATGCTGAAGATTAGATGGGTAGATCACATAACTAATGAGGAGGTACTGAATAGGATTGGGGAGAAGAGGAGTTTGTGGCACAACTTGACCAGAAGAAGGGATCGGTTGGTAGGACATGTTCTGAGGCATCAAAGGATCACAAGTTTAGTATTGGAGGGCAGTGTGGAGAGTAAAAATCGTAGGGGGAGACCAAGAGATGAATACACTAAGCAGATTCAGAAGGATGTAGGTTGCAGTAGGTACTGGGAGATGAAGAAGCTTGCACAGGATAGAGTAGCATGGAGAGCTGCATCAAACCAGTCTCAGGACTGAAGACCACAACAACATCAACAACCATAACTTTACAAAATAGCTCAACCACCTTAGAGGGTAATAGTACACATTACCAAGAATAAGATGAAGAAGAAGAAGAAGAAGAAAAACTCTGGAGTGCAATTACAATTCAATATAGCTTGCAAGGAAAAAAAAAAAAAAACTGTAGATATTGTAGATTTACCTACAGATGTCATAGAAGGTTTGGAATTGAGCAGTGGCTTAAATTTGGCAAAGCAGTTCCTCAAGTTTAGGCTGGAGGGGGTAGTTCGCACAATCTATTTCTTAATAAATCATTACCCAGTAAGTGGAGTGATCACAAGAAGATAGATTTTGGGTTAGGATATTCATCTGGGGATACAGCAGAATGAGGTAATGTTCATTCTGAAGATTCTAAGACATGGGAGGATTTCCAGGAGAAGTTTAAGAGGAAACACTTTTAATTCAGTATGCAAGGGAAGCTAACATTACAGTTTTTATATCCAAAGTACTACAATAATTCATGGGGGACTTACGAATGGCTAAAGTGAAGTATTTAGACGATATAATAGATGAAACTCATGTAGTTAATGTGTTGATATGTAGGATACCACACTACATCATAAAAGAAATATGATAAGAGGATGCTCGAACATAGGAGATCCAATAGCCTTTATCGGAGGACTAGACAAATTAAATACAGAGAAGAATGAAATGCTGCAAGACCAGGAGAGAAACAATAATACAGAAATTGGAAATCATTTAAAAATTCAAGTACAGCTAACACAAAAACAAGGAAAATAAATACTGTAGGTTACACGGTAACAATATGAGCAACATAAAATCAAATGAAAATAACTCGGTAACGTCTCGAGTGTTCGTACTCAAAGTAAACCGACGACACAGGGCAGTGTGCCACACACACAGGTTATAAATGTTAACCAAGCTATGGTGCAAAATAGCTATCTGGTGAAACTTCCTGGCAGATTAAAACTTTGTGCCAGACCGAGACTCGAACACGGGAACTTTGCTTTTCGCGGGCAAGTGGTCTACCAACTGAGCTACCCAAACACGACTCACACCCCATCCTCACAGCTTTACTTCCGCCAGTACCTCGTCTGCTACCTTCCAAACTTTACAGAAGCTCTCCTGCGAACCATACAAGACTAGCACCCCTGAAAGAAAGGATACTGCGGAGACATGGCTTAGCCACAGCCTAGGAGATGTTTCCAAAATGAGATCTTCACTCTGCAGCGGAGTACGCACTGATATGAAGCTTGCTGGCTGATTAAAGCTGTGTGCTGGACCGAGACTCGAACTCGGGACCTTTGCCTTTCGCAGGAAAGTGCTCTACCAACTGAGCTACCCAAACACGAATCACACCCCATCCTCACAGCTTTACTTCCGCCAGTGCCTCGTCTCCTACCTTCCAAACTTTACAGAAGCTCTCCTGCGAACCATGCAAGACTAGCACTCCTGAAAGAAAGGATATTGCGGAGACATTTCAGTAGAGAAGAGCATAAGTTCCTATGACATCTTGTAAGAGTGAATGGTATTACACCTGACCATGAAAGCATTAGAGCAATCAAGGAGCGCCCAGAAACAAGGAAAGTGAAACAGCTACATTCATTTCTAGGTTTAGTCACATTTTATAGATAGTATATACAAGGCCCAGAAATGAATGAATCATGTCTTCTAGCACTACTTAAGCAAAGGGCAATATGAATATGGAACAATGATATATCCACAGCTTTCCAGGGTATAAAGGATGTGTTGGTTAATGGTGCCATTTGAAAACACCCATTGATGAGTGAACCTTCGAAACTAGCTACCAACACCTCAGAATATGGGATAGCCACAGAGTTATTTCATGATGAATGGAACCAGGAAGTAGGTGAACACAGAATTATTTCTTTTGCAAGCAGGAGCCTGGATAAACATGACTTAAATTACACAGCCACTGAAAAAGAATTACTTGCCATTGTATGGGGTATACAAAAATTTGACACATTAATCTGGGGATCCAAGTTGATAGTCTATACAAGTCATCACGCACTTACATTTTTAATGGAAGGTAGATTATTACACCACAGGTTAATGTGAAAGGTGCTTTTTTTCAACAATTTGGTATAAAAATTAAGTGCATTAAAGGATGTCAGACAAAGGTACCAGACATGTTACCTAAGTTGCCATTACGAGTGAATGAAATGAACGAACAAAAGGATGCGGCATTACTCTTGCTATAAATTTCTTAAGTACAAGTTACACACAAGACAAAGTGCATATACTAACCAGAAGGATGAAGCAAGGACTCAGTGAGGATGCGTATTTTAGAGTGAAATTTCAGCAGTGTCAACAGGCAGATTTACCCTTTCTAGAGAGGCATTCATGGGAAATAGATCAGGTATTATTTTGGTGAGACAAGCAAAGTGCTTCTAGATGGAAACTATCTATTCCCCATAGTGTTGAATTACAATTAACAGAATTCATACACAACAGATATGGACATTTTGGAATTCGAAAGTATATAGCACATAAGAAGAAGTTTTATTATTTTAAAGGATGGAGTAAAAAAGTCACACAAGTAATATGAACTAGACAGACCTGCCACAAAGGGAAAGAGGATAATTTGGGCACAATTATACCAAAAGGATTGTATGATTTAACAGCAATGGGTTTCTTTGCCAGCCAACAGAGGTGGAGTTACATATATTTATGTACTGGCTGAGTGTTGGTCCAAATATATAACTTTATATCCAGTAAAACATACCTACACCGATACAGTAATCCACTACATGTGTAACTATTTTATCAGTTTCAGGAAACCAAAGAGAATTATAGCCAATAATGGTCCACGATTTAGAAGCCATAACTTTATATAATTCTTAGCATCGGAAAGAATACATCACATAAACATATCTAAATATAACCCATAATCAAAGCCTTATGATAATATCGTGAAAGAAATAGCTAGATTAATTAGGCCATACTGTTACAACTGTCATACAACTTGGGTACAGGAAATGCCACTTGGGTACAGGAAATACCAGAGTTCCAAGTAACATTTAGTGAACTTCCATAATTATCTACTGATCTGTCTCCTACCAAAATACCGCAAGGTAAATTCAAAGGAGAGCCATTGTTGAAACTGTTTAAATGACCAGACGATGATAGCAATGTGCACAGGAAAAACTTAGATGATGTTGTAAAAGAAAATTTATACAAAGCAACAGATAAAAAGCTGCATAAATACAGTGAAAAACTATGACAACCAATTCTGATGTGGATGACTTGGTACTAATTAAATAAGTAAATCATAGCTTAAACTAGAAGAAGGAAACACACAAGTTTTTCCCTCGATATAGTGGTCATTACAAAGTTTTAAATGTAGCACACCCCAAAGCAGCTTTCTTGGTTGATCCAGAAACTAGTCAAGAAAAGGTATTCTATAATACCGATACATTAAAGCGGTATAAGACATCGTTAAATTAAACTTGAGAAAGAAGCACTTTAACAACAAAGATCATTCCTAATGGTAAGGTGTGTAAACAAATATTGTCAATTGTTATTTAATCAGCTGATAAGTATTCTTTTAGTGTAAGAAACTGACAAAAACTGACCAAAGAGGCAGGTTACTTACCATCATAGGGTAAGAATAACTTATTAAGTTGACAAATGGAATAATGTCATGAATACACATTAGTATTTCTTGCGTGAAAACAAAACAAAACAAAACATGTAATATAAAATATAACATTTATTCAGTATAAAAGAATATGACAAAGTAAACAATAGAAAATCCAGGATGGAATGTAACTGTTGTAACTGCGACCATTCCGGTCACAAGGTTGCTGTGAAGGAAAGCGAGGCTGGACCCACGGAGTGGCCCTCGAACAACAACACAAATGGGAGAGGACGGACACGAACAGTGAAGGACGTTACGAACAACAGAGTCACAAGAAAACCAAACTAATCAACCATGTCCACTCATACACAGAACAAGAACGTCAATATGCTGTCTGAGACAAGATGTCGATAGACGCACGCCAAGGTTAGACTGGCTGGCGGAGTGAGATGCAGGCGCTTAAATACATGATCGAGGACACCGCCATTGGCCGCTGGGACCAAGTATTCCACCATGGCACCCTAACATTAAACATGGGCCAGGAGGTATGTGCTGCCATGGCTTACTGCGCAACGGAGCAGTGAACTCTAGGGGTCTTCGACATCCATGCCGTCTGGCGCAGATTCAAAAATTGCGGCGCACGGTACCAGAGTAACAATATTATGAAAAAGAAAGTTGCTACCTATATACACCAGAGATATTGAGTCACAGATAGGCACAATAAAAAGATTGTCACAAATACAGCTTTGAGCCTTTAAGGCCTTCCTCCTAAATAGACATAGATATAGACACACACACACACACACACACACACACACACACACACACACACACACACACAAATGCAACTCACACACACAATTGCAGTCTCAGGCAACTGAAACCACATAGTGCGGTTTCAGTTGCGAAGCTATAATTGTGACAATCTTTTTGTTGTGCCTATATGCACTCAGTATCTGTGCTATATGGTGAGTAGCAACTTTCCTTTTCATAATATGACAAAGTAAGTTGACACAGTGACAGACTCCTACTCTTGTGACACAGACATGGACAAATGACACAATTTAGTTGCATCATGTTTTTGAGGGGAATAAAGGATACATAAATGAAATAATTTAACTGGATAGACAAAAAAGCTACACACCAAGTGGCGGCAGAAATCACGCATAAAAGATAGTTGTAATTGGTAAGCTTTCGGAGCCAGTGGCTCCTTCTTCAGGCAGAAGGGTTGAAGGGCAAGGAAGAGGGGGTTGAAGGAAAAGGACTATAGAAGTGTCTAGGAAAAGGGGAGATTTTGGGAAAGTCACCGAGAACCACGGGTCAGGAAAGACTGATTGTTGGAGACTACATCAGATGAGATTTGAAAAATATGCAGTAATAAATGATGATAGACTGTCACACCTGATAATGTTTGATGTGTTACACTGTTCCACCATTGCACCAGAGCCAACAAGGATGCAGATCTGTCCTGCAATGCTGTTCAGAAAAGGTGTTGATCTTCTTGGGGTGGTCTGGGTAGTGCAACATTACCCATTTCACTGTTTTCTACGGCCTTCTGTGAACCATTTTGCACACACCTGTTGCACTGCCGCAATACTTCATCCCACACAAACAGCAATTTCCTGGATGTATGCATCACAGTATCTCATGCCAATAGTGTGTGCTCTTTGAGTCACTGACTTGACAGTACCATTTGCGCATACGTCTGCAACGCATCCTGAACATCTGCTCAAGTCACACTGATCCATTACCTTTGGTTTATAGTAACAACGATAGCCGGAGGTACATTTTCCCAGTAGGTGGTGTTTCCCCGTGATATCGATGTTAACCTCAAAATCACAGGCCGACATTGTTCAAATGGTAATCGTTTCTGCAGAACGAACGAACATTCATGTCCTGTGAATATGGATGTCCTATCTCTGGTCATTCAAGGTTTTTGTTTTTTCTGAAAATGAGTGTAACATGTTGTCCAACTCTTCCAAGAAAGTATTCTTTTGAAGTTTAAGTAGTAAACCTTTGGCGTTTGTCAAACGATGAAATTCGCTACTATTGTCAGATCTGCAGTCTCTTCTATCAATCTGACTGAGTAAGCATCCCAGACTGATGTGCAGTACTCAAGAACTGGTTGAATAAGTGTCTTCTAAGCCACGTCTTTAATGGATAAATTATATTTCCTTAAGATTCTTACTGTGAATCTCAGTCTCACACCTGCTTTTCCTTTGTTTTATATGGTCATTCCACTCAAGATCACTCCAGATAGATAATTGTAAATATTTAATCGTGTTTACTGTTCCCTGCTATTCGTCATCAGCAATGAAGTTTTATGTTACTGGATTTCTTTTCGTACATATGCAAAATACGTTACATTTATTTATGTAGAGGGTCAATAGATCCTCTGCAGGTCTTCCTGCAGTTTGCTACAGCCTTCCTTTCTGGGATTGCTACCTTGTAATAAATAACCGCATCATTTGTGAATGGCGTCCTGCAGCTTCCAACATTACCTATTAGATCATTTATTTATAGTGTAAACAGTAACCGTTAACAGCATTGTGCTGACTTCTATATGCAAGGAAGTCTTGAATCCAGTTACAAACCTGATCTGATACTCAATAAGTTCATACTTGTTCCACTGAATGACAGTACGGGAACTGTATCACATGCCTTCCTGAAGTCGAGGAACTTGGAATCATATCACCAGTGTCTATGGCACTCTGGGTTATATGCACTAACATAACAGGTTAAGTCTTGCAATATTTCAATTTGCAGAATCCATGTTGATTTTTATTCTCCAAAAAATTTATAGTATGTGAGCATACAACATGTTTCATAATCCAACAAGACTGGCATTACCAATATCCACAGTCCACCTCCGATAGCTGAGTGGTCAGTGCGACAGAATGTCAATTCTAAGGGCCCGGGTTCGATTCCTGGCTGGGTCGGAGATTTTCTCCGCTCAGGTACTGGGTTTCGTGTTGTCCTAATCGTCATTATTTCATCCCCATCGACATGCAAGTCGCGAAGTGGTGTCAAATCTAAAGACTTGCACCCGGCAGACGGTCTACCCAATGGGAGGCCCTAGTCACACAACCAATATCCACCTACAATTATATGCATAACTTCCTGAAAACAGGAATGACCTGCAAGTTTTTCGTCACGAAGAATCCTCTGTTGCACAAGCAACCTATGATCTACTGCTGCTGATGGGTAGTAGGTTCCTCCCATATCATCTATGAAGAAATCTGAGGCATCTTATCTAGTCAATATTCCTTTTACTGTTAAGCTAATGTAGTTGCTTTTCTTTGATCATTCAGTTCAATATCTGCCATGATATGAATCTCCTTTATATACGAGAAAAATTTTTAGTTTGTAGTCAGATTGGTTGGCACAATGTTTGCTTCAAATTCATCAAATGTATCTCTCATTTCTCTCATTATACTCAATTTTGTTTAATTCAGGAATGTCTTGACTTCACTTAAATCGATATGAAGGTCTCATTGTTTTCATAGCAACTTACCAAGATGTCGTTCAGGTCTATTTGCTGCTACGAAGTCTACGATGCTGTTACCCTCTCACGAGTTGGTTCTCTGTCTACTTTTCTTCAGAGAAGGCATTCAGAACAATCTCACATGAATCCCTTTCTCTGGCACCAGTTTTAATTGCAAGACTCTCCCATTCTAGCGTGGTTCACGGTAGCATTCTCACTTCCCGAGCACGGGGTCCCATGTTCGATTCCCAGCGGGGTCAGGGATTTTCACCTGCCTCGAGATGACTGGGTGTTGTGTCATCTTCATCTTCATCAGCATTCATCACCATTACGGTCGGAGGAAGGCAATGGCAAACCACCTCCACTAGGACCTTGCCTACTACGGAAGTGCGGGTCTCCCACATCGTTCCCCTATGCTCTATGAAGGCGTATGGGACTTTATTATCATCATCCCATTCTATATCAGCAGGAAACTTACTCACGATATTCTTAAATTTCTCTCTGAAGCACTCTGCCATTTCACATAATGGAATCAGTCTTTAACAGCATCTGATTACCATGTCGTTCCCTCCTTTGATGGAGGACATTGGTTCAATCCCATGTCCAGCCATCCTGATTTAGGTTTTCCATGATTTCCTTAAATTGCTTCAGGCAAATGCCAGGATGGTTCCTTTGAAATGGCACGGCCGACTTCCTTCCCCATCCTTCCCTAATCCAATGAGACCGATGACCTCGCTGTCTGGTCTCCCCCACCAAACAACCCAATCCAACTCCTCCTTTGATGCTTAACTTCACCTAGATTATTTCTCATTCAGGATCTGTAATAATTTCACTACATATTATTGAATTCTTTATTGCAATAAATACCCTACCACCACTGGAGTATAGTCTGTCCTTGCAATATTTATTTTACAGTACAAAATTAGGACTGCACAGCATTTCACTTTACATTTATGGTTGCATCCTGAACAAACTGTTGTTTTCCCCTACTCAACATTCGTTTCTTGTATTTCTGAAGTCAAAACATCTCATAAAACAACTTCCACTCCATCTGTCCAACTGGTACAGAATCTGTATAAATATTATTTTTTAATAAAACAGTCTTGGTTGTGAAAATATTGCTTTAATGATGCATTTTGCCTTTATAGTGTAATAGGATGACCGGAGCGGGTGATGGGGTCGGGGTTGTAGGGCGTGGCTGGGTAGAAGAAGGTGGCTGTTTTTGGTAGTCTTTCTCTTTATTGTTGGTTCTTCCAATACATTTTCCACCGTTCATGTCGTGGTGGAGACGTGCTGATGCACGCAGCCCGGGGAATGCGATGCCATACTCGGTCAGCAGCTGTGCGGGCGGTAGAAGGTTAGCAGCACAAGCCCCAGCCTAGCGCACCTCCTGCAGACACTGCGGCTCGTGACGATGCCGGGAGTCGCCAGTGCAGCAGCGGGCAACGTCCTCTGCCGGCTGGTCCTCGGGGACAGCGTCAGTGATGAAGACGACATAACAGCGACCAAACGCCCAATCGGTCGAACCAAATGACGACGCCCACCTCTGATGCCCTTAAATAGTGCAGATCGCTGCTGAACCTGCCGGTTATGCGGCGGCGTCTTTATTAGAATGTTCTCGATGAGTTGGCTAATGCAACCGCGTCACACACGGCCCATGCCTGCGTAATTCTGCTAATGCTGCATTCTGGCTGTTGATGGCTGCCGCGCAAGTACACACATACTGACGCTTATTGCAAAACTGTGTCACCTACATAATGTGCCGGCCAGCCTTCATCTCCCGTCTGCCGTGAGGCATCGCGCACTGAAACACACTAAATCACAATTTTGCACCATATTTCCTAAAAATAACCCCTTGTCCTCCACAATTCCTCCCTCATATGAAAAGAATTCGTCACCGAATTCAACCAAAAAGTCAAAACAATTACTGTTCACTTCACAAACACCACAAAATGCGATTGATTCACTATTTACATGGTGTTCATTCACTTCTATCCTCAGTCTAATCTTTGTTCGTAAGCATTACTCAGTGTCCTGCTGAAGTGCCTCACAACTGTTCATTGATTTTGTATGGACCCTTAGGTTAAAGGTTGGAAGGGGCAGGATTTGGGCTACCTTCCTCTTGAGCCAATAGTACACTAATCCTACAACAAAGATGAAAATACAGGTGGCGGTGGTTGATGATCCAATAACTAGTAAGCATTTCTTATGCTCAATACGGTACTCATGTACTCATGGAAAAAGATGTTCCATAGTTATACGTCCATCCTGAGCTGCTAGCATCCGGTCCAAAGAGGCGAGCAAAGTCGGGTTTAATGTGCTATTCAAAAGAGTGAGATTTTCTTTCGTGACGAATTGCACTGATTGGTGGGGTACATAGATCAATATGCGTGTTATGTTCATTATTGCAGCTACAGTAATCACGGCTGGTAAACAGAAAGTTGGCCCTGAAATGTCACACTGTGTGCCGTTAATTAACAGTCCCTGCCACTGCAATTCTATTCTTTGCGTACTCCCTTGCTTACCCTGCTCGTAACAAATGCAAATAACAACTGTGTTTTCCATTACTGAAAATCCCCAATGTGGACCCACTTACTAAAAGAACTGCTCCATGCCTGCTATAGTTTCCTTAGGGACTCTGCGACTGGTTCTTGAGGGCAGAATACAGAATACTCACAAGATTTGGGAATAGTGTGTAACAATTCCGTGGGGCAGATGGTAACTGGACCTGTTCAACAGCGCAACAAGTCTTGTGCAGTGAGGAATGCATGAGCTTGTCTGTTACGTGCCACTAACAGTATTTTCCGTACTGTTAATTGTACGAATCTCTGCAAAATTTCCCACTTCACTGGATACTTATGCAAGGCATAACATTCAAATTTACAATCCTTACATGTTAATCGTATTATGATATGAATTTTCAGCAGGGTATCCGTCCGCATACTGGTAACAGTGGCCATTTTGTAGTACAGAGATAAGTGTTCGTCTGTTAATGTCATCAGTACCTCCAGGGATGTGGGCAATTTCAATTGAACTTTCCGTAATCCTTCCCGAAGCTGTTCCAAAGGTAACAGTACCGGGGTTAGGTGCCCGCGCATTGCGTGCAACAAAGCCTCCTGTAGTTCCGTGGCTTCTATGCATGCTTCCGTAATACTATCAGCAAGAAAACAGAGCAGCTTAGCGATTATCAGCTGTGAATCGATGTTATCCAACCGTTACTTGATTATAACCAAGTTATGATTGGTTGTGTCGGCTGTGGCCTTACTGTGGGATATCAAGGTCACAGCAAAAGCTCGCAATTGGCGCGTATTATTAACTACATCTTTCTCCAAACTCTCTAATTGGGTTGTGGGAAGATCTAGCATTCCCCAGTTGCTATTTGCATTATATTGTATCTGCTGTAGTGTTTCATTAATACTTCTAATATCTTCCACGTCAGCGGTCCCAAAAACAGTTTTTAGGATACAGCCACCTGCATCTAACCATCCTCTTTTCCTACAGACGTGCGGGATAAACCCTGCAGTTTGCCTCAACTGAGCTTGTAAGTGTGCAACAGCTGATTGTAGTAACATATATTCCCCCTGTGTGTCATTAAACCTTGAGTGATTAGCCACAATGGAATGAAGTTCATTAAATGTATCCACTAATTTATAGATTTCATCGTCAATCGCCCAAAATTACAGTCCACCTTTAAGGTCCATTGATGTCTGGACAAAATTACGTCCGCTTGTTGTGAGAACAAAACAGAAAAACAGAACAACTATGCTTAGAGATAGTCACACCTTCCTCTTCAGCGCAACCCATGACGCTGGAACTGCTGGTCTTATCAGAACATCACGCCTCCTGAGAAACAAAAGAAAAGTAACTCACATTAGCTTTTCCTTTTTACGTGTGGCCTGAGAGCATAATATTAGCATGTCTGATCGCTTCCACAATTAACTTGGTTCTCTTGTTTATCTACTCCTTTCTTATTCTTTTTCTTAGATTCATCTTTCTCTCCACTAGAAGTCACTGCAGACAATGAAGGAAGTTCCTCAAAATTCCCCTTGAAAGGCCTAATTCGGCTCACATGCACAATAATAGGGCGAGCTGGAAGCTGTAATTTTACATTCACCAGCGATGTCATCTCGATCACCTGGAAAGGACCTTATTAACGGGATACAAATTTTTTTGTTTTGCCTTTTGGCACATACGGATTAGTCATCATCACCCATTGTCCTACATGATATTTGGGTAAAGTCACCTTTCTATTGTGAACTTTGTCCTGTCTCTGTAACACTTTAGTGTTCATTTTTTTCACCTGCTGCCAGATTGTTTTCAACTTTGTGGATAAATCCTTAACAGTCGAAATATCGGTTCCTGGTGGGGTCTTGAGCAATTCAAATGGAGATGGCATCTTCCGACCGAACAGTACTTCTTACGGAGACAATCCTGTACTTTCATGCACTTTTGAGTAATGAGCCACGGTTAAAAATGCCAATAGGGTATCCCAACTGTTGTGTTGTGAATTTACATAATAACTTGACATCTTAGCTATAGTTCGATGAACTCTCTCAGTCCGACCATTAGCCTGCGGGTGTAATGCACTCAGTCTCAATTTCTTTACATGCAACAACTTGCATAACTGTTTCATCAAATCGGACATAAAGTTTGACCCTTGATTTGTAATTATAGTTTCAGGTGTTCCAAATTTCAATATCCATTGATGTACCAAGGCGTGAGCCACTGTTTCGGCTTGCTGGTCCGGAATAGCTGTCATAGACACATAGCGCGAAAAATGAACTATTATTGTTAAAACATAGCAATAACCCACTGTTGTTTGCACAAACAGTCCCAAGCCATCTAAGCCAAGTAATTGGAGGGGTCTATCTGCTTCCGGCAGTCGTTGCAACACAATTTTCCGATGACTCAATTCCACCCGCTGAGCACACGGAATGCAATTCTTTATGTACTGATCACCATCTTGCCTACGTGTTGACCACCAATAACTCTGTGCTACCCTCCTTTCTGTTGCTCTTTGACCCGAATGACCAGAAAACACTGAATCATATGCTTGCATTAAAATTTCGCTTCGCAATTTTTCTGGTACGACTATGTGTGCACTGTTCCTAGTTTTATAGTGCAATATCCCGTCTTCCACGACAAACTGTCACTGCGAGGTAAATCGTTGACAATCTGTGTCAGTGGTTTGTGCCTCCTCCCATTCGTTCTCATTTATTCCTGTACATTCCATGGCGCAAACTTTACGACTCAGACCATCCGCGTTTCCATGCGATTTACCCGGTCGATGAATCACTTCAAAATCGTACTCACTAAGACGCAAAGCCCACTTAGTTAATCTACTCATTTGGTCTTTAAGCCCTAACAACCAGTTAAGTGCTGCATGGTCAGTAATCACCTTGAAACACTGTCCATACAAATAACACCAGAAATAGGTTATTCTGATAATTAATGCCAATGACTCCTTTTCGGTTGTTGTACAATTTTTTTCTGCACTGTTTAGCTGTCTGGAACCATGTGCTATCGGCTGTTCCTGCTCATCTATTTCCTGAGATAATACAATACCCAAAGCAAAATTGCTAGAGTCACAAGACCACTGTTTACTAAAATCTGGAAAAGCCAAAATTGGACTAGATGTTAACAAATTTTTTAACTTTTGAAAAGCCTCTTCACATTCTGCTGACCAGTGAAATTTGGCTCCCTTCTTTCACAACTGCATGAGGGGCCTTGCAATTTCCGCAAATTTTGGAATATACCTCCTGTAAAAATTGGCGAGACCTAAATAAGACTGCAACTCTTTTACTTTTGTAGGTGTCGGAAAATTCATTACCGCCTCTACAAGTTTTGGATCCAGGTGGACATCCTCCTGTCCTATAATATGACCTAAATAACGGACTTCTTGCAACAAAAAATTACATTTTCCCATATGAAGAGTTAACCATGCTGCTTTCAAATGATCGAAAACTCCACAAAACGGCGCACATGTTCTTGTACGTCCTTTGAGAAAACAATTATGTCGTCCAAATATATCATACACTGATTAGGTTTCATCCCTCGTGACACGCTATCTAGTAACCGTTAGAAGGTTGCCGGAGCATTTTTGAGTCCGAAAGGCATTCACCGATACTGAAAATGACCTGTAGGTGTTGAAAAAGCTGTCTTCGGTCGGTCTTCCAGGGTGACCTTCAACTGGTGGTACCAGCTTCGAAGATCCAAGGTCGTGAAGTACCGACACTGACCCGAATTATCCAGAGTTTCAGAGATATTAGGCACTGGGTATGCATCTGATACAGTTTTTTGATTCAGGAAACGATAATCACAACAAAAACAATATGTCTTACCCCCTATTATCTCCAGATTCGCTATTATGGTACCCTGTGCTAACTGCACTTCTTCAAGGCCAAAATTATCAATACTGACAAGCACAACCTTTTTTCCTTCTATCTCCTGCATGTAAGACACACTATGGCGCATAAAACACTTCATTTTATCCAGCGGCTCATTCTCAGACGAAGGTTCAACGACATACAACGAATTTACCGGCACGCTAGCTCCAACATCTGCCCAGATTATTTTCACTGTACCCTTCGGTATAGTATCCCGCGAGTTAATCTTAAGGGACCTTGTATGCAGTCTGGGTGGTTCCTTGCGACAGTAATGTTTTTTTGGCCACAGAACCCAGGCGAAATTATATTCCGTCCAGTTCTACTGTACACCGTTCCAGGTTAACTTTTGCGTGATGTGCAACCAGGAAATCCAATCCGAGTATGACATCATAGCTGCTGCCAACAACTGGAAGAACTTCTACCTTCACCTGGGAGTTCCTCATTTCCACTCGGAAGTTTAACACCGCTGATCCGAGTGACTTCACCTGTCCCCCACACACGCCACTTAATGCCCAGCATGGTGGTTTTAATTCTACTTTACCGAGTACATTTCTACTCGCCATGGATACCTGAGACCCGGAATCCAATAAAAATTTGCACGGTCTTCCCCTCACAGAGCCGGCCAGAAAAAAGTCTGCCACTGATTCTGCACAAGCATTAATTCTTACCGGGGGTGTTGCACAGTGGACACACCACCCCCTGCCCCGTTTAACTGAGGGGGGTGAGGCCCACCTTGCGGTTCCCTATCATGTTTCTGCCAGGACCCATTGCAATTACACTCCCGATGACCCCAGCGTCGGCATTTCCTGCACTGCACTTCCTTGCAATCGCGTCTAATGTGTCCCATCCAACCACATCTGAAACATTTTATTTCTGCAGTAAACACTGCTATCCTGTCCTGCGTCTTTGTTACTGCTTCAACTTCCTCTAGCGTCACAGCAATTCCAACTGCCTCATTGAGAGTCTTAGGGAATTCCATCCTAATCTTGCGGGAGGTATGGGGTTGTATTCCCCGCAAACATGCGTCTAGTGCCCTATGCTCAGCTTCCTGCAGAATGGCTTCATTAACCCTATCAGAATCCGCTAGCTCATAGGTATTAACATTAATTTTTCAAAATCGATCTACAAAAGCTTCTATTGATTCCCCATTCCTTTGATACATTCTATTCAATTGTCACTGATAATATCTAGACGTATTTTTCCTCTGATACCTTTCCATCAACCCTTTTTGGAATACGTCAAATGCCAGAGCATCCCTTAATTCTTCATGGCATGTCACGTATGCTCTGACATCCCCAGTTACTTTCAACTTAGCCACATGTAAAAGTGTTTCTGCACCCCAATTTCCCAATTTAGCGGCCATGCTAAGGTCCCCCCCCCCCCCCCCCCCCCCAAAAAAAAAAAAAAGGGTGACCAAAGATGCAGCGTTAGTGTCAAGAATTACTGCATTAACAGGAAACCATTCTTTGCTTGCTTCTTTAGACCGAGCAAGCTCTATCTCTAATATCGACACTAACTCAAGTAGCTGCTGAATAACCACCTCGGCTGACACAGACTGTTCCATCATTACCAGCTATTGAATCAAGACTACAGTAAGCCCAGAAAGAAGAACAGGAAGGGAGGAGGGACTATGCTACGGGTTCAGACAAACCACCCAATGAAAAATTGGCACTTACTTGTCATGTTGCAAGAGTTGCTGATCCATTGTTACCCTTCTCAGGTGCCACATATCCTCGTCAATTACCAGCCACAATTTCCTCCAAATCCAGGGAGAAGACCACTACTGTCACTAACTGTAAAAGGAGTGTGTGATGTGCTGGTTGCCCGACTGACACCATTTGTAATACGATGACCGGAGCGGGTGGCATGGTCGCGGTTGTAGGGTGTGGCTGGGTAGAAGAAGGTGGCTGTTTTGGCGATCTTCCTCTTTATTGTTGGTTCTTCCAATACATTTTCCAGTAGCTCAGCCCCACCGTTCATGTCGTGGTGGAGACGTGCAGATGCACGCAGCCCAGGGAACACGACGACATGCTCGGTCAGCAGTAGCGTAGGCAGTATGAGGTTAGCAGCACGAGGCCTGGCCTAGCGCGCCTCCTGCAGATGCTGCGGCTCGTGACAATGCCGGGAGTCGCCGGTGCAGCAGCGGGCAACGCCCTCCACTGGCCGGTCCTCGGGGACAGCGTCAGTGATGACGACGACGTAACAGCAACCGAACGCCCTATTGGTCGAACCGAATGATGACGCCCACCTCTGACGGCCTTAAATAATGCAGACCACTGCTGAATCCGCCGGTTACGTGGCAGTGTGCTTATTAGAATGTTCTCGATGAGTTGGCTAACGCAACTGCACCACACGTGGACCGTGCCTGTGTAATTCTGCTAATGCTGCGTTCTGGCTGTTGACGGCTGCCGCGCACGTACACATATACCGACGCTCGTTGCAAAACTGTGTCACCTGCATAACGCGCCAGCCATCCTTTGTCTGCCAACTGCCGTGAAACACACGAAATCACAATTTCGCACCATATTTCCTAAAAATAATCCCTTGTCCTCTACAGTACGGTATCATTAGATTATCTACAAAACGAATAAAGGGAAAATAGTAGTTAATGTAAGGTCCTGTCGCGGACAGCAGTAGTAAAATATCTAATGGAATTTTCATGAACGAGAGACTGAGAGACATTTGCAGAGTTATTATGATGTGGAATACGCATATGTCCAGATTGAGTTTACCTGTCCATGTGTCTTGACAATGAACACAAATTTATAAGCAAACTTTAAAAAGATGGAACTCAAAATAGAACTCAGCACATTTATATTCATAGTGAATGACCACATAAAGATACAATACACATGCTGGCTCTGGAGCCAATAAACTGGAATGTAATGTTTGCCAAAAATTACATAGGCCAGACATGTAGCATATTTAAGACTAAATTCAATGAATACCTGTTAACCAAAAGATGACAAATAAAGTGGCATTGAGATTTTGAAGGCAAAGGGCACCAACCCCCGACCCCCCCGCCCCCGCCCCCTCCCCCATCCCCTGAGCTGGATGATCTCCAGATTTTCCATTTTGCCCAAGAAGGCAAGAAACTCGATCTTCTGGAAGAATTGAAGGTTTTCAATCATTTGCCGGTGGTTAAAGATCAAATACTTAATCATCAGCTGATCAGTAAAAATCACAACTATTTGTTGATGTTTTGGTTCTGGTTATTCTACATTTATGAGGGGGTACAACTAATACAATTGTCCAACGGGTGCTTCCACTGTTCATAACTTTTTTGTAGTCAACTTTAGAAATGACTGATAGCTTCTCCCTTGTTTTTTCTTGACTTCTTCAATCTTGGTAAATCGATGTCCTTTTTATGCCCCTTTTCATGCGTCAAAAGAAAAAGTCGCACTGAGCCAGGTCAGGCATATAAGGGGCATGGAGCAGCAGAACCATGCCTTTTTAGCCAAAAACTGTCTAACAGCAATGGTTTCATGTGCAGGTGCATTGTAATGGTGGAAAAAAACAGTCTTCTGTCCAGTGGCAATTCTAGAAGCCGGTCGGGGGGGGGATGGTTTATTGAATATTGCTTAACAAATGGATAGTTGGGGCCCTCCACCAACAAACTGGGAACATTTGGCAACTAGTTTTGGAGTTGAGGGTAAAAAATACTTATTTTAATGTGGAAGATTTTATAAATTACATAAACCATAATAAGGGTCAACTTAACAACAAAAAAGTTTTCATTAATTTTCTGGATACAGAAGATCACATGAATGTAAAAACTTGAACTTTATATTAATATAAAAAAAATTCCATAACAAAATTCAGTGGATATTTCGGTCCTCTGCCCAATTTATCGTGCTCATTTGTCTCTGTTTCTTTTTACTGAATACACCATTGATATTTTCAATGTCCATTTCTCTTTCTTTACGGATATTTGCAAGATCATATTTAGATTTCTTGATTATTGTAAGTGGTACATTATAATATACATCCAATGTATATTAATAAATAATAAGACACCCATTTATTGGTTTAGATAGTAAGCTATTTGCTGATCTTATTCTTTTGTTAAAATGTATTTGAAATACAGTGCAACCTATATTGCTACATAATTATAAAAAAAGAGACTGAATCTGTTGAAGTAATATATTTGCTGATCTCTGAAGTCATTTCTGCAACAAATCGGATCTTTCTCACGAACACTGTTGGGCAATCTTCTTAAAACTGCTGAACCAAAGGTTTGATTGACAGTCTGACCTGGGGCAACAAACTCTAAATGAGCTACACCCCTGGCATCAAAAAAGCAAATCAGAATCATTTTGATGTTTATTTGTCTTGACAACATTTTTTTTGGATGGGGTGATGATGACATCTTCCATTGGCTCGACTGTTGCTTTGTTTCTGGGTCGTAACCATAGCACCTAGACTTATCACCAGTAATGTGGTTTGGCAGAAAATCTGCAGCAATTTCAAACTGCTGTTGCAAAGCATGACATGTTTCAACTTGACAATCCTTTTAACTGTCAGTCAAAACCAGAGGAACAAACTTGGCAGCAACATTTTCATTCCCAAATCTTCCATTAAAATTCGCTGAACTGAGCTACAAGATAACCCACTAATCTTTGACAGTTGATCAATTATCTGTTAATAGTCTGTGAGCACAAGCCTTAGAATTTTTTCAATATTTTCATCGATTCGGGCAGTTCATGATGTCCAGGGTGTCATTGTTAAATCAAGAAAACCATTTGTACACTAATTTTTCCCATAGTGTCATCTTCATAAGCTGTTTCCAACATTAAAACATCATTTCAGCAGCATCTTTGCTGAGTAGAAAACAAAATTTCTCAGCTGCACAATGTTCACTTGAACTTGCCATAATAAAAAATGAAACAAGAATACAACAGCACTAGCAAAAACAACCACTGCACATGAGCAGAACAAACCAAGTTGACAACATATGCAGTACTGAACTGGCAATGAGTGCACTATACACGCGTAGTGGCAGAAATGCAAACTACACAAGCTCTTCCCATGGCAATGTTACTTTTCTTTTCCCCCCTTGTAAATCATTTTTAGGGTTGCATAATTCAACAGGTAAAAATGGACCTTCCATAGCACCTTTTGTTGTCCATCTTTCTGCCTGTCAGTTCAAAACCCTTTCTCTCAGGAAAAGGTAGATCTATAAATCTAAAATTTATGTCATGATATTAGGATCTACTCCCCTTTGTTGATGTAAAAAAAAGTGAAGCATCTAAGTCAATACAATAAAAATATACATTCACTTATGTGAGATATTTTGATAGTCGCAAGCTCAGTCATGAAAACAGACAGGGTACTTTCCATTGATCTAGAAATCACGAAATTTGCCAAGAAGCACGGTTTCACACTATAATTAAATAACAAGATATGAAAACTGTTAATTTGTAATCATATCACAAAAGAAACTATTTCTTATTTGACATTGTATGTCCGTCTATGTTAAGACCCTTTTTCTTATGAATCACACATTTCAAGTCGAAATTTATCTCACATACTAAGCTCTATGGTCCCTTGGCAATATAATAAACATTAGCTTCTAAGTTATTGCAGTCAAAAGGTACAGCCATTTGTGTCACATATTTTGATACTCATCATCTCACTCATCAAAACCTATAGGGTTTTGAAAGCACCAAGGTTTCTCTGTATATGGAATGAAAAAAACATCCTAAAATTGTTAATTTGTAATTTGTAATTATATCACATGAAAAAGTTTCTTTTATACAAATACTTTAGGATTCAAAGAGACCACTCACAGAAAAGCAGAAGCATAGAGATGCCGATAGGCACACACAAAAGAAACAAAACTTGCTAACTTTTGGATTTGTCCCTTGACAAGCTAGAATAAAATGCACACATGTGCACGCACACACACACACACACACACACACACACACACACACACACACACACACACACAGGTGTCTATTTCAGCCAGACCGACAGTGCCAATACCATTTCGCAGCAGGTGGACTGGTTGTGACATAATCATCCTGGACTCAATCTCAGGTAACCAAATGTCCCAAAGAGATTTCCCTTTCTCCATCTTGGCACCCCATGCCAATTCACGACCACTGGTCACCATCAGCATGTGCCACTTGTTATAATCAGGCCAGCCCATATACCTGCCACCTCTCCCTCCCACATTCTTGGCCACCTACCTCCAAGCTGCCAGCCAACCACACCCAGTCCCTCTTCCTGCCTCCTGGCCCCCGTCCCTCCACCCAGTCCACCACACTCCGTACACGAAAAATCCAAAAGCCGGCAACATTTATTTCTTTTGTGTGTGCCTCCTGACAACACAGCACTTCTCGTTTTTGGTGAGTGATTACCTTCAAAGCTAAAGTGTTTACATTCTACAAGATTCACCACTAGGATTCTTCCTAACACCCAGGGTATGCCCGATCGTGTTAAAACTCATCCTCTCTTTGTCGATAATGACCCTTGCACGGTCTTTGTGGTGGCTCCTTCCTTGTATCTTATCACTGAAAGACCAAGTATGACATAGGGTAGTGCAGTATTTGCTAAACCTAATATAAACACCATCTCAGTAGGTTCCACGTCAGATAATGACATAGAGATCCTGACGGTGAAAATCCAATCGTGTACAGTGGCATCCATATATAAACCATCTAATGCTAAATTCTGCTTCAAGTAACCACCTAACTTCCACTCTCAACCAACAAAATTAATAATCAGCGACTTTAACTGCCACAGTACATCATAGGGTCACAAGGAAACTGATGAAAATGAAGAAGATCTGTAAGATTGGAGTAAACGAATGGGACTGATGTTAATCCGTGACCCGAAGCTACCGTCATCCTTCAATAGTGGCAGATCGCATAGAGGTTATAGCCCAGAAACATCTTTGCCACTGAACACATAGCCCAACAAGTAAAGAAGAACGTTACAGATGTAATCCCACACACACAACATCGACCTGTTGTTTGTTCTGTTGAAGCAGCTGTGAAACCAGAGCGTGTCCAGCTCACAAGACAATTTAACTTCGAGAAAGTAAAGTGGGAGAATTTCGCACAGGAACTTGATATGGAAGTCCTAAATCTCATGCATCACCAGAGAGGTACGATGATTTTGTCAAAACAGTCCTAGCCATTTCACGTAAATATATCCCAAGAGGATGCAGAACAAACTATATCCCAGGACTCGATGAAGACTCCAAATCTCTGTTGGAGAGATATGAACAACTATTTGAAATAGATCCACGCTCTGATGAAATAATAAAAACATGTGAGGACCTATTAAATTTCATATCAGTTTCCAGAAGCAGAAAATGGTGTGATTTGGCATCAAACCTAGATATGAAACAGAATAGCCGAAAAGCTTGGAAATTACTGAAGACCCTCAACAATGACCCAACCATTACTCCCCCTGATCTCTCAAAGGTAACCCCTGACCAAATTGCTCATCAATTACTTCTCAATGGCAAGACTAAAGGAAGATCAGAAAAATCTAAATTCATTAGACACGCAGATGAAAAGGAGTATCTCAACACCCCTTTTACCTTAAAAGAACTGGTAACAGTTTTCACAAATATAAAGAGTAATAAAGCTGCTGTCCTAGATGAAATATGGACAGAACGAATCAAAAAGTTTGGACCTGCCACAAAACAGTGGATATTAAATCTTATGAACACTTGCATTTCAAAATTGCAAATCCCCAAGATCTGGCATAAAGCCAAGGTAATAGCACTTTTAAAGCATGGGAAAGAACCAACAGACCCATAAAGTTTCCGTTCGGTTTCGCTCCTTTGTCATTTGTACAAGCTATTGGAAAGGCTGATCCTAAATCGAATATCAGAGTATATTGATAAAATACTCATAAAAGAGCAGTCCGGCTTCCAACCGGGAAGGTCTTACTGTGAACAGATCCTTAATTTGACTCAGCATCTTGAGGATGGATATGAGAGAGGTGAAATAACAGGTGTGGCTTTCATCAACCTCATGGCGGCTTATGATACTGTTAGCCACAAAACACTGCTTAGAAAAGTATACTTAGCTACAAAGGATTACCAACTAACTCAGATCCTTCAGTGTATGCTGCAAAACAGGAGATACTTTGTCTCTCTCGAAGACAAGAAGAGTCGATGGAGAATGCAGAAAAATGGTCTCCCTCAAGGAAGTGTGCTGTCTCCGCTGTTATATAATATCTACACAAATGACCAGCCAATTAACTCTTCAACTGAGGCATTCATATACACTGATGATACAGCACTTGCTGCCCAAGGTGAGACCTTTGAGGAAGTAGAGGTGAAACTAACAACAGCTCTTGAAAATTTGGCCAAGTATTATGATGAAATCCAACTAAAACAGAACCCTGGAAAGACCCAAGTCTGTGCATTCCATCTTAGAAATAAGGAAGCCAAAAGGAAACTGAGGAGAGGAGAACAACTACTCCACTGTGAAACTCCCAAATACCTTGGGGTGAAGATGGACCGTTCCCTCATATTGAAAGACCACTGTGAAGAAACGAGCCTCAAAGTAAAAGCACGGAACAACATCATCCGCAAACTTACAGGAACCACCTGGGGTGCCCAGCCAAAAGTGCTCAGAGCATCTGCCTCGGCACTATGTTTCTCCACTGCAGAATATGCAGCACCCATCTGGCAAAACTCTGCACATGCTAAACATGTAGATACAGCCCTGAACAAGACAGGATGAATTGTTACAGGCCGCTTATGACCTACTCCTGTCAATAAGCTGTACCAAATTATGGGTATAGCACTGCCACGCATTCAAAGGCAAGCTGCAACAGAAGTGGAGAAGAAAAAACAAGTAATCAGCCGTAGACATTCTTTGTTAGGACATGACATCTCAACAGCCAAGACTGAGATCAAGAAAAAGCTTCCTACAGAAAACTATGGCAATTCGCTCATCTCCCAGAAACCGCAGAGAGAAGCTTTGGCAAGACTCCCTAGCTGAAGACAGTCACATAACGGTCAAGGAGGAAATAGCCGAAGGTTCACATCTGGAAGACTTTGAACAGACTGCGAGTTGGGGCGTCGAGGTGCAAAACGAAGCTCAGGAAGTGGGGCTTCAGTAATGAGGAGGAAACTTGTCAGTGTGGTGACGTGTAGTACAAACAACATCTGCTACCCTGCAGGAACCTACCGGCTGCGTGCACTATCTGTGATCTTGCTGCAGCCAGTGAAACTGCTGTGATAACCGCCGAATACTGGGACCGTCAAAAAATATAATCGTATTGCTGCTTGTTTATCTGCTGCTTGTTTGTATACATTATTGAATCTGTGTCATCAATACTACTGTACATATTTAATTTTGAAAATTTGTTATGTGAATCAATACTTATTAGTTTTTGTAATTATTTTATGTCCTGGACTTGAAAAATAAAAATAAAGAACTTTCCTACAACATTTTTTTGTCATTTGTTATCTAGCTGTCTGCCTGTGTCTGTTAAGCTCCTTTCTTCACAGTAACAGGGAGAGGTATCAAGTTGAAATTTATGTCACAATACTGTATAGTCCTTTGCTGTTGTTGTTGTTGTTGTTGTGATGGTGGTGGTGGTGGTGGTCTTCAGTCCAGAGACTGGTTTGATGCTACTCTATACTGTGCAAGCTTCTTCATCTCTGAGTAACTACTATGACCTGCATTCATTCACTTAATTCATTCATTCACATGATCAGGCCCAGTGGACCGTGCGCCACCACAGTTTGACTCTCCATCTGTCTCTGCCTTCTGCTATCTGTCTCCAGTTTTCCGTGACTCCCAGCTGCAAAAAGTCTTCTCCCACTCCATCGCACCACCTCTTTCTAGGTATTCCCAAGGGTCTGCTGCCTGACAGGATCCAGTGCATTGCAATTTTGGGCCATCTTGTTGCCTCCATTGTAACTAAATGTCCAGCCCATTGCAGTCTTTTGCTTCTCATCACTCCTGAGGTGCTAGACATCTTGTACAGCTGTTCTAATTCTGTGTTAGGCATCTTCTCCATTCTTCAGTAGTCTGATCTTGGACTGGTTCAAATATTTTCCTCAGGTCCTTCCTTTCAAATGTAAGCAGTCGGTTAAGGTCTTCTTTTCGAGTGCTCGAGGTTTGATAACCATTTAGTACTACTGGCATTATTAATGTCTTATACAACCATGGCTTTAGTTGTTCAGAGACAATTCTGCATTTTAATATTGGGTCTAGAAAGTGATAGTATCTGTTTCCCACCTGCAGTCCTGCATGTATCTCTGCTTCAGTTGAGGTTACTTCTGTAAAAATTGATCCAAGATATTTGAACTCTTTCACATGTTTATACCTGGTGTGGATCACAATAAAATCTTGATAGTTTAGGGTCTTTCTTCCTATGGTCATATACTCAAGTCTTTTCACAGCTAATTTGTAGACCGATCCTAGCTGCCAGTAACTCTAAGGTCTAGATACTTCTTTTCAGATCTTCTTGTGTGCATGCTAATAGTGTAATGTCGTCTGCATAGGCCAGATATGTCATTTGTTCAATGCCAATATGAACGCCTTGGAAGTTTTCTTTGTTGAAAGAAACGACCCACATCCTTCTGAATCTGCTTAGTGTATTCATCTCTTGATCTACCTCTACTATTTTTACCCTCCATAATACCCTCAAATACTATATTGGCGATCCCTTGATGCCTCAGAATGTGTCCTACCAACTGGTCCCTTCTTCTAGTCAAGTTGTGCCACAAATTCCTCTTCTCCCTTATTCTATTCAGTGCCTTCTCATTAGATATGTGATCTACACATCTACTCTTCAGCATTCTTTTGTAGCACCACATTTCAAAAGCTTCTATTTTCTTCTTGTCTAAACTATTCATCATCCATCTTTCACTTTCACACAAGGCTACCCTCTCCCGATGAACCATGGACCTTGTCAGTGGTGGGGAGGCTTGCGTGCCTCAGCGATACAGATAGCCGTACCGTAGGTGCAACCACAACGCAGGGGTATCTGTTGAGAGGCCAGACAGTCTGGATGATTGACTGATCTGTACTTGTAACACTAACCAAAATGGCCTTGCTGTGCTGGTACTGCGAATGGCTAAAAGCAAGGGGAAACTACGGCTGTAATTTTTTCCCCAAGGGCATGCAGGTTTACTGTATGGATAAATGATGATGGCATCCTCTTGGGTAAAATATTCCGGAGGTAAAATAGTCCCCCATTCGGATCTCCGGGTGGGCACTACTCAGGAGGACATTGTTATCAAGAGAAAGAAAACTGGTGTTCTACGGATTGAAGTGTGGAATGTCAGATCGCTTAATTGGACAGGTAGGTTAGAAAATTTAAAAAGGGAAGTGGATAGGTTAAAGTTAGATATAGTGGGAATTAGTGAAGTTCAGTGGCAGGAGGAACAAGACTTCTGGTCAGGTGAAAACAGGGTTATAAATACAAAATCAAATAGGGGTAATGCAGAAGTAGGTTTAATAATGAATAGGAAAATAGGAGTGCGGGTAAGCTACCACAAACAGCACAGTGGATGCATTATTCTGGCCAAGATAGATATGAAATCCACACCTACCACAATAGTACAAGTTTATATGCCAACTAGCTCTGCAGATGACGAAGAGATTGATGAAATGTATGATGAGATAAAAGAAATAATTCAGATAGTGAAGGGAGACGAAAATTTAATAGTCATGGGCGACTGGAGCTCGACAGTAGGAAAAGGAAGAGAAGGAAACGTAGTAGGTGAATATGGAATGGCAGTAAGGAATGAAAGAGGAAGCCACCTGGTAGAATTTTGCAAAGAGCATCAATTAATCACAGCTAACACTTGGTTCAAGACTCATAAAAGAAGGTTGTATACATGGAAGAAGCCTGGAGATACTGGAAGGTATCAAATAGATTATATAATGGTAAGACAGAAATTTAGGAACCAGGTTTTAAATTGTAAGACATTTCCAGGGGCAGATGTGGACTCTGACCACAATCTATTGGTTATGAACTGTATGTTAAAACTGAAGAAATTGCAAAAAGGTGGGAAATTGAGGAGATGGGACCTGGATAAACTGAAAGAACCAGAGGTTGTAGAGAGCTTCAGGGAGAGCATAAGGGAACAATTGACAAGAATGGGGGAAAGAAATACAGTAGAAGAAGAATGGGTAGCTTTGAGAGATGAAGTAGTGAAGGCAGCAGTGGATCAAGTAGGTAAAAAGACGAGGGCTAATAGAAATCCTTGGGTAAGAGAAGAGATATTGAATTTAATTGATGGAAGGAGAAAATATAAAAATGCAGTAAATGAAGCAGGCAAAAAGGAATATTAACGTCTGAAAAATGAGATCGACAGGAAGTGCAAAATGGATAAGCAGGGATGGCTAGAGAACAAATGTAAGGATGTAGAGGCACATATCACTAAGGGTAAGATAGATACTGCCTACAGGAAAATTAAAGAGACCTTTGGAGAAAAGAGGACGACTTGCATGAATATCAAGAGCACAGATGGAAACCCAGTACTAAGCAAAGGGGCGATGTTCCTGAGGACAATATTATAGAAATGGAAGAGAATGTAGATGAAGATGAAATTGGAGATATGATAATGCATGAAGAGTTTGACAGAGCACTGAAAGATCTAAGTCGAAACAAGACCCCGGGAGTAGACAACATCCCATTAGAACTAATGACACCCTTGGGAGAGCCAAGCCTAACAAAACTCTACCATATAGTGAGCGAGATGTATGAGGCAGGCAAAACACCCTCGGACTTCAAGAAGAATATAATAATTCCAATCCCAAAGAAAGCAGGAGTTGACAGATGAAAAAATTACCGAACTATCAGTTTAATAAGCCATGGTTGCAAAATACTAACATGAATTCTTATCAGATGAATGGAAAAAACTGGTAGAAGCCGACCTCGGGGAAGACCAGTTTGGATTCCGCTGAAATGTTGGAACACATGAGGCAATACTGACCCTACGACTTATCTTAGAAAATAGATTACGGAAAGGCAAACCTATGTTTCTAGCATTTGTAGACTTAGAGAAAGCTTTTGACAATGTTGACTGGAATACTCTCTTTCAAATTCTGAAGGTGGCAGGGGTAAAATACAGGGAGCGAAAGGCTATTTACAATTTGTACAGAAACCAGATGGCAGTTATAAGAGTCGAAGAACATGAAAGGGAAGCAGTGGTTGGGAAGGGAGTGAGACAGGGTTGTAGCCTATCTCCGATGTTATTCAATCTGTATATTGAGTAAGCAGTAAAGGAAACAAAAGAAAAATACGGAGTAGGTATTAAAATCCATGGAGAAGAAATAAAAACTTTGAGGTTCACCGATGACATTGTAATTCTGTCAGAGACAGCAAAGGACCTAGAAGAGCAGTCGAACGGAATGGACAATGTCTTGAAAGGAGGATACAAGATGAAAATCAACAAAAGCAAAATGAGGATAATGGAATGTAGTCAAATTAAATTGGGTGATGCTGCCAGAATTAGATTAGGAAATGAGACACTTATAGTAGTAAAGGAGTTTTGCCATTTGGGGAGCAAAATAACTGATGATGGTTGAAGTAGAGAGGATATAAAATGTAGACTGGCAATGGCAAGGAAAGCGTTTCTGAAGAAGAGAAATTTGTTAACATCGAGTTTAGATTTCAATGTCAGGAAGTCGTTTCTGAAAGTATTTGTATGGAATGTAGCCATGTATGGAAGTGAAACATGGACAGTAAATAGTTTAGACAAGAAGAGAATAGAAGCTTTCGAAATGTGGTGCTACAGAAGAATGCTGAAGATTGGATGGGTAGATCACATAACTAATGAGGAGGTATTGAATAGAATTGGAGAAAAGAGAAATTTGTGGCACATCTTGACTAGAAGAAAGAATCGGTTGGTAGTGCATATTCTGAGGCATCAAGGGATCACCAATTTAGTATTGGAGGGCAGCGTGGAGGGTAAAAATCATAGAGGTAGACCAAGGGATGAGTACACTAAACAGATTCAGAAGGATGTAGGTTGCAGTGGGTACTGGGAGATGAAGAAGCTTGCACAGGATTGAGTAGCATGGAGAGCTGCAGCAAACCAGTCTCTGGACTGAAGACCACAACAACAACAACAACAACAACAACATGGTTACACTCCATACAAATACTTTGATAACAGACTTCCTCACACTTAAATCTATACTCGATGTTAACAAATTTCTCTTTTTCAGAAACACTTTCATTGCCATTGCCAGTCTACATTTTATACCCTCTCTACTCTGATCATCATCAGTTATTTTGCTCCTCAAATAGCAAAACTCCTTTACTACTTTAAGTGTCTCATTCCCTACTCTAATTCTGGCAGCATCACCCAATTTAATCAACTAAATTCCATTATCTTTGTTTTGCTTTTGTTGATGTTCATCTTTTATCCTCCTTTCAAGACACTGTCCATTCCATTCCACTGCTCTTCCAGGTCCTTTGCTGTCTCTGACAGAATTACAGTATCATCAGCAAAACTCAAAGTTTTTATTTCTTCTCAATGGATTTTAATTCCTACTCTAAATTTTTCTTTTGTTTCCTTTACTGTTTCCTCAACATATACATTGAATAACATCTGGGATAGGCTACAACCCTGTCTCTCTACCTTCCCAACCACTGCTTGCCTCTCGTGCCCTTCGACTCTTATAACAGTCATCTGGTTTCTGTACAAATTGTAAATAACCTTTCGTTTTCTGTATTTGAGCCGTGCCACCTTCAGAATTTGAAAGAGAGTATTCCAGTCAACATTGTCAACAGCTTTCTCTATGTCTACGAATACTAGAAACGTAGGTTTGCCTTTCCTTAATCTATTTTCTAAGATAAGTCGTAGGGTCAGAATTGCCACATGTGTTCCAACATTTCTAAGGAATCCAAACTTATCTTCCCCGAGTTTGGCTTCTACCAGTTTTTCCAATCATTTGTAAAGAATTCACATTAGTATTTTGCAGCCATGACTTATTAAACTGATAGTTCAGTAATTTTCACACCTGTCGCCACTGCTTTCTTTGGGATTGGAATTATTACCAAGGCTATCAGTAGCACTAATGGAATGTTGTCTATTCCCAGGGCTCTGTCAGATTCTTCATGCAGTATCATATCTCCTATTTCATTTTCATCTATGTTCTCTTCCGTTTCCAGCCATTTATATCACACATTTTGATACTTCGGGACTCACTCATTAAAACCTGCAGGGTACTTCCCTTTGGTACAGAATCATTAAATTTGGCGAGAGGAAAAGTATCTTAGTACACATAAAGGGAAAAAAATCAGAAAACTGTAATTTACAGTTTTATCACACACACACCCACACACAAAAAAAAGTGGTCACTGGTTATGAGACTTAAAACTTCAACTTAAAACATTGTTGAATGTCTTGGAACCCATGGGATCAATATCTTGGCAGTATCAAATGTTGGTAACAGACAGAAAGTGTCAAGATCTTCAGTTCCCAGAGTGGATGAACTGTCTGCATACATAATGAAATCCTATGTGCACGAGTCTTACTCGCACCTGACCAGCTTCTTCCTTACATTATTCAATGTCTTTTAAGATGATTCATTTCCTGCCACTTTTCATGCTGAAATCCCTTTGCTTACATTCACTGTTCTAATCATAGGCACTTGTTTTTGTGCATTTACCTGGTACTCCCCTCATGTAGCCCTTTCTCTAAATGATGTCAATTCTTTTACAGCTACTTTATATCCTATAGATATACTTGTACTTATGTAATATTTTACTTATCTAAAAATTTTTACACTTTTACTTTTTAGATTGTAAGTGGCAAATCAGAGTTTTTATTGCTGTAAGTAATGTTTACACAGAGATAAATACATTTTTTGCTCAACTTTCTCCTTTCTGTAGCCCACTTGGTTTGCTATCATGTGCATGGCCTATTGGTGTGCCATTCAAATTTGTTTCTTTTAAAAAAAAAATTTTTTAAATGACTATCCTATTGCACTTGTTATTTCATTGTTGTTATTTATTATAGTGCTTCTGCAGCTTAACTTTGGAATTTTTATTAGAAATCTAAGTTACAGTGTAAAACTTTAGGAGTACTGTCTGCACGTGTTCCCGCCACTTAACTACATGCGAAACTCGGTCTAATGCTTAACCGTATATATGACTGACATCTTCTATTGTGATAGGTGGTTTTCATTATAGTATGATGGTAACTGTGGTCCTTATAGCTGCACCACTGCACCGGTCATCGCAGCTGTATAGGTGGTATTGTTTTGTAATTTAACACTTTATTTGACTTACCACTGTGTCATTTATTCTTTCTTATTAAGGTTTGTATATCAATTCATATTCATTGCCCAAGTTCGTACCGCATTTAGCTTGATCTGGATGTCTGCTTCTTACAGCATAATAGTTTTATGAATGTCTCTCAATCCATGGTTTGTAAAAATTTCATTAGATATTTTATTACAGCCGTGCATGATGGCACCTTACCTGAACTATTATTTTCCTTTTATTCTTTTTGTAGATAATCTAGCAATGCCCTACAAAGGCAAACCACACCATTAAATCAATACTCTTGCATTTATTAAAAAATAATAAAAACTTCTCTATCATCAAAGTCACCATTAGCAAAGTTTAGTTGGTGTTCATTTCTTGTATCATGCTAGGAACCCTGCTGTTGTGCATGTCCACGATTATCATTAAATTTTGTTATTTGTTGAGAGATTGAATGTGTCACTGCTGTCCTTGTTGACAAATCTGTGCTCGGTGGTCTTCTGTCTACCTGTTCTGCTGTTTGACTCTGTTACTGTGCTGGTATTCGTACTGTGAGTCTCTATGTATACAATTTTCCCTTCAATTTTCCTTTTCTAGTTGACCAAAAATTCACCTAGTGTGGTCTTCATGTGCATTTCATTCATTACAAGAATAATGAAACATGCTGTTAACAGAAGATGATTACTTTTTATGTTAAACTTTATTATCGACTATCTAGTAAATTCAAAGTATTCATTAAAATGCTGCATGAATATCTAATTTTGGACACATCTTATTTATTCTTGTCTACCTGGGGCAATACCACCAGTAATGAGTCTCAGTGTTAATAACTACCTTGAGCCCATGGCTTGTTCAGTCCTAAGTCTCTTACTAATTTTATTATATGCAGCAAATAATGCATTTTATAAGGATATGAATGCAAGTTTTGAAGTTTTTTGAGTCAATGAAAATCTGTATAGACCAGTAGCCCTCTCGTCTCCCCTCCCCAAGCAACTCTTCATACCACATTTTCATGCAGCTTTTGTTAGTCAAAATTCTTGTGTCAGTTTATTAGTTAAATTTGCAACATATCGGCATGTGTTTCATATATTTCCAACTATTCTGTGTATGTGTACTGTATTAATTGTGGTATGACAGTATTTATGCACTATGTGAAGGGTAGTTACTTGTTACAACAATAATTTTACACAATAAATTTACAGTCCTCACTAGGGAAACTAATGGCTGCATTATAACTACCACAAATACTTTGACATTGCTGTAATATTCACTAATTCTACAATAGCATATGCAAATTTCATGCAAGCAATCTGCACTGACAATAAACCAATGTTAGTTTAAACTCTGAAATTAAAAGAAAAGCTTATAATGCATTCCAACAACAGGAAAACTGAACATGTAGAATACTACAAACGAAACCACAAAATGTGAGACACATATTTACATGTTGCAATGATCACTGTTTAACTCACTCTGAGTTTGCTGTTTTGAATTGAGGCTGACACTTCTGTAGTCCAGTGAATGCAGCTGCCACATATAACAATTTGACCTGGCCAGTTTAGTACCCATGATGATCTGGGGGTAGAAGTGTATGCTAAAACAGCTTGCATAGCAATATCTTTAAGAGACTGAATCATCAATATCTGCACCTGAATTAACCATTTCTCAACCATACCCTGCAAACAATGAAGATAACTTCACATCAGTTGGATACATGGAGCACACTCCTGAATATTATGAAGCAAATTAGTTAAGGAAACTCTAATAATTAATAGTTATTAGAGAAAAATACATCTTCTATCAAAGCGATGTAATACACAAAGAATCACTGATATTTACAAGAAAATCCAAATATGAGCAGTTTTTAATCAGTTTTCATTCTGCTAAAACAGAACCTTGGGAAGTGTTGTGCTAATTATGTAACTGATAGTCCAAATGTAATAGTACAGAACAGAATAGAAGTTTATTGTCTTGTAACATACAATTTTAAGTCATTGACTTAATGTACAGGAGACTTGTCAAAACAAAAAAAACTGGTTTACAATTTTTCTTACAATATCATACATATAATATAATGTAACACAATTAAAGCTTTCGGACATTAAGGCCTTTGTCAGCAGTAGACACAGACACACACACACACACACACACACACACACACACACACACACACACACACACACATAAACGCAACTTGCACACACATCTTCAGTCTCAGAGAGCTGAGACCACACTGCGAACAGCAGCACCAGTGCATGATGGAAGTGGCAACTGGGTGGGGGTAAGGAGGAGGCTGGGGCAGGGAGGGATAGTATGGTGGGAGTGGCGGACAAGTTTTGTAGTTTAGATGGAGGGCAGGAGAGAAGGTGCAGAGGGGGGAGGGGGTAAATAGCAGAAAGGAGAGAAATAAAAGAAATTAGAAGACTGGGTGTGCCGGTGAAATGACGGCTGTGTAGTGCTGGAATGGGAACAGGGAGGGGGCTGGATGGGTGAGGATAGTGACTAAGGAAGGTTGAGGCCAGGAGGGTTACGGGAACATAGGATGTATTGCAGGGAAAGTTACCACCTGTGCAATTCAGAAAAGCTGGTGTTGGTAGGAAGGATCCATATGGCACAGGCTGTGAAGCAGTCATTAAGATGAGGGATATCATGTTTGGTAGCGTGTTCAGCAACAGGGTGGTCCACTTGTTTCTTGGCCACAGTTTGTCGGTGGCCGTTTATACAGACAGACAACTTGTTGGTTGTCATGCCTACATAGAATGCAGCACAGTGGTTGCAGCTTAGCTTGTAAATCACACGACTTGTTTCACAGGTTTGATGAGATAGGTGATGTTAGTGAGCGGATTGGAGTAGGTGGTGGTAGGAGGATGTATGGGACAGGTCTTGCATCTAGGTCTGTTACAGGAGCATGAGCCATGAGGTAAGGGACTGGGAGGAGGGGTTGTGTAAGGATGGACGAGTATATTGTGAAGGTTCGGTGGATGGCAGAATACCACTTAAGAGGGGTGGGAAGGATAGTGGGCAGGACATTTCTCATTTCAGGCCATGACGAGAGGCAGTCGAAACTCTGGCGGAGAATGTAATTCAGTTGCTCCAGTCCCGGATGGTACTGAGTTACGAGTCATGGGAGATTTGTTTTTGTACAAGGATGGGAGGATAATTACATTCAGTGAAGGCTTCAGTGAGACCCTCGGTATATTTTGAGAGGGTCTGCTCGTCACTTGTTGGGTTGAGTAGGACCAGGTGAAGCAAATGAGGGAGAAGTTGTTGAGGTTCTGGAGGACTGTGAATAAGGTAACCTCACCTTCAATCCAGATAGCAAAGAAATGGTCCAAGAATAGGTTAGTATTGGATGGTGCCATGAGTTGCCCATAGCCGTACCGTGGATTTGTTTGTAGGTAATGCCTTCAAAGGAGAAGTAATTGTGGGTGAGGATATACTTGGTTATGGAGACTAGGAAGGAGGTTGTTGGTTTGGAATCCATAGGGTGTCTGGAAAGGTAGTGTTCGACAGCAATAAGGCCATGGGCATTAGGAATGTTAGTGTACAGGGAGGTGGCATCAATAGTGACGAGCAGGGCACCGTGTGGTAAAGGGACAGGAACTGTGGAGAGATGGTCGAGGAAATGTTTGGTATCGTTTATGTAGGAGGATAGGTTCCGGGTAATAGGTTGAAGGTGTTGGTCTGTGACAGCAGAGATTCTCTCAGTGGGGGCACAGTAACCGGCCACAATGGGGCGTCCTTGGTTGGTTGGGTTTATGGACTTTAGGAAGCATGTAGAAGGTGGGAGTGCGGGGAGTGGTAGGGGTAAGTAGACAGATGGACTCTGGGGAGAGGTTCTGATATGGGCCTAAGGATTTGAGTAGTGACTGGAGATCCTGCTGGATTACTGGAATGGGATCACTGTGACAGGGTTTGTAGGTGGAAGTATCTGACAGCTAACGGAGTCCTTCTGCCACGTAATCCTTGCAGTTCGAAACAACGGTGGTGGAGCCTTTGTCAGCAGGTAGGATTATAAGGTCGGGATCAGTATTTAGATGGTGGACTGTGGTTCTTTCTGTGGATGTAAGGTTAGTTTGCATGTTGAGGGATTTGGGGAATGAGGTTGAGGCAAGGTTCAAGGTTAAGAAATTCTGGAAAGTTAACAGGGGGTATTTTGGAGGCAGTGGGGGTGAACTGAGTTAGGTAAGGTTCAATATTGGTCTTTGGTTGAGTCTGATTCATTGGGTTGGTAGAGAAAAAGTGTTTCCACTGTAGGGACTGGGAGAAGGAAAGGTCTTTAACTAGTCCAGTATGGTTGAATTTGTGGGGCAAAAGGTGAGGCCTTTGGAAAGGAATGATATTTCTGTGGGACTAAGGCTTCTGGAGGAAAGGTTCATAACTGTGTTGCGGGTCTGTTTAGGTTCTGGGTTCTGTGTGGTGGTGGGAGGGAGTTTTGGAGGGTGGGGTAAAGGTAGTAGGTCTGCGAGACAGGGTTTGTCAGCTATGAGGGGATGTGGGGGAGGTTTGGAGATGGTTGTAGAAGTGGTGGACAGTGATACTACGAGGCGGGAGTAGGAAGTGAGTAGGATGGAGAGCTTTTTGAGGTGGTGCTGTGCATGTTGCTCAAGTTCCTGCAGGGCAAGGCTTTCAATTTGTGTTATGGGTTCCAGGAACCCTTAATGGCCGAAAGCTTTAATTGTGTGAATCCTTTTATTGTACCTATCGCGACTTAGCGTCTCCGCTATATGGTAAGTAGCAACTTTCCTTCTCTGGTATTGTTACATTCCATCCTGGATTTTCCAGTGTTTGATATAATATACTGTTATTAACATGCAACAAATAATAAGTTTTCTTAAAAAGTAACAAGCTTTTAAAAATTAATAGTCCTAAGTACTTGCTCTCTCCTGCTCAAATATTCAGGTTGTCCTTCACCAATTTTTCTACTGAATAGCAACATTTCTGTACTAGTTTCTCATATAAGGTTTTATTTCAGTATTTTAAAGCTACATGAAGCAGTTGTCTTCCTTTCACTTTGTCATGAATTTTCATACCCATATACTGTGGAGTTAGAGCATAAAGTTTTAGACAATGGGTGGGCAGCACTAAATTATTTTGATTTCTAGTGCTGTAGTCATGCAGAAAATGATTTGCTACAATTGAATCACATTTACTATGTACAAAGAAAATCAGCTCATAGGTGTATAATGAGGGAGCACTTAATTTACTTATATTTTTTCAGGAGTGGGTGAATGATTTTCTTTTCCCTACATTGTACATATTTCTGTTGATTATTTTCTGAAATTTTAATGTTTGACACATATGTTTTGAGTAACCCCAAAATACAGTTACTGATTTGAAGTGGCTGTGATACACTATTATTCTTATGTCCATACTGGTAGCATTGTATAATATCCTCATTGCAAACGCTAGGCTATTTAATTTATTTCTAAGGTACTGCATATGTGAGCTGCATGATAGATTTTTATCTAGTTGCATTCCCAGGAATTTCACACAGCTAGCTTCCTGCAAATCCTGATTGATTTGAATATCGCTTAATTTTGCTTGTTTTGTTATAAACTGCATTAACTGAGCTTTTCCACGTTCAATTTTAAGCTGTTTAAATCAAACCAGGTATCCAATTTTTCTAAAGTACTTAATACAGTTTCAGGAATTTGGTCAGTACTGATACTTTCAATGAGTACAGATGTGCCATCTGCAATTAAAACTGAGTGACACTCAATATTAAGTGGTAGATCATTTATGTAAAACAAACAGAATTGGGCCTAAGGCAGAACCTTGAGGTACTCCTTGTGAAATGGTTTTCCATTTTGAAGTATAAGTTCCTCTCTCTAACAATATAACCACTCTCTCTCTCTTCAGTTGGTTCAGTATGACTTAAACCATTGTAATACAATGCCCCCAATCCCATATTTTTCCAGTTTATACAGTACCAAGAAGTGGTTCTCATTACTGAAGGCCTCTTATAAGTCACAAAAAATTCCTGTGGCATGCAATGAGTTGTGTAGAGAGGAACTGATGTTACCTACAAAAAGGTTTATAGTAGATGCTGTGGTTTCATCATTTTCAAATCCATACTGATTTTTTGAGATTATTTGAAATTTCTCTATGAAATTTTGAATTTATATTGTGACTAGCTCTTCACATAAAAGAGATATTGGGCAACAGCTTCTCATATGTTGTTTCGTGCCTTTTTTTAATAGTGGCTTAACCACTGTGTATTTAAGTCTGTCTGGAAAATAACCTTCTTGATGGGACTGATTAACTAGTCCCATTCTGCTGATGTTTTACTTTTTAGTGATAGTATCACATTTTGAATATCTTATACAACAGTTTTGCTGAATGTTCTGAAAAGTTCACCGTTGAATTGCTCAGTGCTAAAGAAATTTACATTATTTCAGTAATTATCCATGTTGCTGCTTGATTTACTTATCTTTATGAAGAATTTATTAAATAATTCTAAAATTTGAGCAGCACTTACAATTACCAGCGTGTGTATGTGGACAGGGAAAAAAAATTCCCGGATTTTCCCCAGATCTCCCGGTTAAAAATACATTTTCTCCCGGGTGAAAATACACTCTTACCCTGTTAACTGACAGTATACTTACCCTTGTAACAGCAAAACTTATCCTTTGAATGAATATGGTTTTACACAACAGCATAGAATTTGCCGGCACTTTAGAAAATGAAACTCAGGGAAGAAAAAACATGTTTTGGAAAGATCTTTGATGTGCAGCAACATGTATGCTGCATATTTTCGTATTACGAAAGTATAAATTCGACTTCCACCAACAGGAAACATTAATGGTTTAAATTAATATACATAGTGTTGCTACAAGATAAGCAAAGCTTTTGCATATAATATTTGTCTTGAAGAATAATAAGCTACAAGAAAAGCTAAGCTTTCACATATAATGTTGATCTGTTTAGCGCATGTTACACTTTAAGATACATCACACAAATACGCCAGTAAAATTTTTAATACCAACGTAAATCTCTAATCTTACGGGCTCGAAATTATTCTAAATGGCTCGTCATCAAAGAGTTCATTTTTAAAAGAGAGTAAACACTCTGCAATTTAAGAAATTTATCGTACATTCTTGAACATAGTTCATCTTGAGTAAAAGGAAATTTACTTTGAAAATATCGCTTTTCGAACAACAATTCACAATATTTTCCCACGACCTGTTACAAATAGATTCATTTCAGCAGTTGCCAGAGAGCACCAGATAAGAGGCCTCACCGCACATGCATAGGAAGCCCGTACGGTATGTTCGTACATGTAAAACATTAAAAGATCTTTCTTACATTATGTCATAAAAGAAACAACACATAAGAGGGCACTCCTAGAGTGTTGGAATTTCGTGAACCATACTAAAATGTATAGATCACCATACAGTGCACATTTGTATGTCCAGATTCCCAATGACGGAGGCCTCGACCTGATATGAAACTTTTCAGTGTGGTTTTTGTGACATAAATTTTCTTGGAGTACCAGTGCTGTATTATCTCATGTTTGGTTCTTAATTATGGCATAATGCCATACGTGCTAGAAGATGAAAATGTTCACTTGAAATGCAGCGAACAGTTGAAACTAACCAATAGTGTGGAATGAAACACTTCGTTTCAAATAAATTGACTGCCTCAGCGAGAAAGCTTAATGAAAGCCAAATTTCTTTGTTGTTGTTGTTGTGGTCTTCAGTCCTGAGACTGGTTTGATGCAGCTCTCCATGCTACTCTATCCTGTGCAAGGTTCTTCATCTCCCAGTACCTACTGCAACCTACGTCCTTCTGAATCTGCTTAGTGTATTCATCTCTTGGCCTCCCTCTATGATTTTTACGATTTCTGCGAAAGAACGGTTACCTTATCAAAGTTTGTCAAACGTTTTGCTACATGAAAAATATAAATGTCGTTGTCTAATACTGAAAAAGCAGTTAATACAAATAGTACCCAAGACTGGTGTGGTTTCTTGATCTGATTACATTAATTTTATCACTGTGTGCTGGATAAAACTAAACAGACCTTTCTAATATTGCAGCAATTGTAACACACACCAAATAAGCGAGACTGTTTTCGCAATAATGATCATTTTTATAATACAACAGAATATAATTCAAGAAGTACCAATATAAAATACCTATTTGGCCTACTACAAGCAAACAGCTTTACGTTAGGAAATAGTTTCACATTTCATTCATATGCTCCAGTTTCTCATACACGAGACAGAAAAGTAGCAGAATGAAATTTTTGTGTAAATTTGGAATTGTCATATTCTCCCATAATTTTTGTGATGCCCCCATTTCTTCTCCTTCCTCTTTCTAACAAACAGTCTTGTCATCACTAATTCTGTAACTATTTCTTCCACTGTCAAAACTTATTCTCCGGCTAACTTTACTAACCCTGCCTCAATCACCGGTTTAGTTATGCAGTGACTATTCTCCGGTTAGGCGTTATTACATGTTCATACGGTACGTTTTCCGCGCTACTCCCAGAATGGAATTTAAGCGGCTGCTAGCCAGGGACTACAACTGGTCCTGTCTAATGTAGCGATCTGGCCAAAAGATTTCTGTCAAAATTTCACTTGCTTGAGAACACCGAGAATCTTTATTACCTGTTATTCCTGTTAGTTGTTTATTTCCACTCTGGTAGTCTGAATCTACGGATTTCGCTAGTAATTATAACAACGCTAAACATTCGCAAAGCGAATCAACCACATAAACAAGCAGCAGTTGGCATTCACCGGTTCAACTTTATTCCACTCAGCTCGTATAGCTCCGTCTCATTTTGTCTGCAGGAAAGTTTATTTCTAGATGTGACGAGGATTCCGCTGCAGAGGCATCATGTACACTATGCACACATTCAAAAATCAACTTATAATTCATTCAGAAATCAACTTAGAATGTGTTCAAAAACCAGCAGGGGTGTGTTTCAAAATCATATGATTAATTTCTACTACCTAGCAAAAGAATTCATCTTGCCTGCATGCCAAAGTAAGATATAAAGAATGCAAATATCAGTACAGAATGGGTATTAAAAAAGCTAAATTAGAATATAATTGCAAACTGGTTGCACAAACTATTAATAAACCAAAAGAAATGTGGAAAATCATTAATGAGAATCTAGCATTGGGTAGCAAAGAATTTGTATCTAGATCCAAAATTAGTGCTGACAGTTTTAATAATTATTTTGTAAAGAGTGTAGATAGTGTAGTTACTAAGATACCTGGTAGTAAACATGAACCTAGCTACTATTTGGATGTTGCCTATAAAAACCAAAATGCTATGGAAAATGTGTTTTATTTTGAATACATTTGTGTAGAAGATGTACGCTGTTATTCTTTCTCTTAGCAAAAGTGATTTACAGGATATTTACAATATCAGCTCTAAAATATTGAAACATAGTAGCCATAATATAGCAGATGTTCTCTGTCACAACATAAACTACTGCTTTGATGAAAGTCGTTTCCCTGAATAATTAAAAGTAGCTAAAGTAATCCCAGTCCACAAAAAAGGTGACAATAATTTGCCTAGCAATCATAGGCCAGTTTCTCTTGTACCACTTTTATCCAAGGTCATTGAGAAACTAATTAATATTCAAATAATCACTTTTCTAGATTCTCATCAATTACTTTCAAATAGCCAGTTTGGGTTTAGGAAAAATCTATCAACATGTGATGCTGTTATGAGCTACATATGTAACTGTCTTGAAGCAAAAGAAGAAAAATTTATTGTAAGTACAAAGTTTTTTGATTTATCAAAAGCGTTTGACAGTGTGTGCCACAACACTCTGCTGCTGAAATTAAAAACTGTAGGTTTCTCAGTCTTTGCTGTTAAAATTATTCAGTCATACATATCTAATAGATCTCAAACTGTTTACTTCAATAACCAATATTCTAGTTTCTTACCGTTTAACCATGGTGTTCCTCAAGGGTCAATCTTGGGCCCTTTCTTGTTCATATTATATGTGAATGACCTACCCAGCAATGTAATAGATGATACTACAAACTGTTACTTGTATGCAGATGATATCAGTTTAAGTGTTACAGTGCCTACAAACAATAACATAAGTAACTCTACCTCACTCAAGGTAGATACACTTTCTGACTGGTGCAATGCCAATAGCCTGCTATGAACATAAATGAAACACAGGAATTAAACATTTCTTATAACAATAGAATCACCTTAGAGACAGTTCCTGTAAAGTTTCTTGGCATTGTTTTGCAAAATAATTTAGGCTGGCAGGTACATATGAATTATTTAACACCAAAAATTCTAAATGAATATTTATGCTCAGAAAATTACAAGGAACAGTAGATGAGAAAATTTTGCTTTCTGTCTATTTTAGTTATATTAACTCTCATTTGACGTATGGGACAATCTTGTGGGGAAATAATTGCTACTCAAAATTCTTATTTACAGCCCAGAAAAAAGCTGTCAGACTGCTATGTAAAGTACCACGTAGAACTCGCTGTAGAGAATTATTTATTAAACTTAGTATTATGACCTTGCAATGTATATACATATTTCAATGTCTCTTGTACATTAAAAAGAACTCGTCTAGTTTCGATCTGAATTCTGATGTACATAGTTATAACACACGACACTGTAATGATGTAAGAAAAGACTACTGCTCATACACCAAATCTCTTAACAGCTTCATACATCTGTAAAGCTATTTAATAAACTACCAGTGTCAGTTAAGAGTCTGGAGCTGAAAAAAATTTAAGATATTTGTAAGAACTTTATTAATTAAAAATTGTTTTTATACAATGACAGATTTCTGTGAGCATAATTTCTAACACAGATTAATTATTTGTGTATTTAGTATCATTGTTGTTTGTACATTTATTGACATTGCTTATACAAGCTTTACATCCCTGTAAATGTTTTGTTTTTGGGTAATAAAAATCAATCAATCAATCAATCGATAGACCTACGTGCGCTGGACGCTAGGTGCTTTGTGATACAAGGTTCTTTTCCTCAAGAATATGGATTTGCCCCCTCCCCTGAAATTTCTGCCCAGTTCAGATACCCAGGTTTGCCCCCACCCCCCACTAGATCTGGGCCTGCTGTGCATGCAGGAATCTGGCAGCTTGGGTGCGCCAGTAAAATTTTGCCGGGTACCCCATGTGGCTGGTTGCTGCTACTGCTGCTTACACAGCCAACAGCCACATTTCTGTAGCCAGAAGTGGGAGAAGGTGCTACTCATATTGGGACTCAACTGCGCATGTGCATGAGCTTGCTTGTAAATGACTAAATGAGTCAAATGTAAACAGTTGTGATGTCACGCTCATCGGAGGCAATTTGTTGTTATGAAGCACTGCATAGTCTTCCGAAAGCCTTTGACACATTTTGCTGTTGGCAGACGCTTTTATCAGCACTGTTATTTTGTATGGCATATTTCCTTTGAAACTTTAGTTTTGTTTTTGTTTTTTCTCTTGTTCATGTTTTAACGCTGCAGTATTATTCTGCAGTAGTGGGATACAGTAATATCCTTTGTTATAGTATTGGTTCTTACCAGCCAAAACTACAAAAATTTACCCGAAAACTAAAACAACAAAAAATTTCCAGAATTCTAAAAAATTTCCGGGTTTTCCCCAGTTTTCTTTTGGATGAAAAAATTCCCGGGTTTTTCCTGGATCTCCCAGTTTTCCCGTGTCATATACACCCTGAATTAAACAAGAAATCAATTTCATGATATGTACAAAACAAAAATTGTAATTACTAAAGGAAAGAATCTCCTCTATGAAACTAAGCACTGATAATTTCCTTCTCATTCATTCTGCTACATCTCTGTACTGGAGCCCTGGACAGTTTACAGAATTAAGTCACGGTGTACTAGCTTTCTGCAACTCTTTGGCATCTGCTTCTATGAGAAACTTCTGATGTAAAAAGTGATCACTTGAGTTATCTTCTATATACCTGTGTCTGTTGTCCATCACAGAAAACATATATATTTTAGATGAACTATCTTCACTGGACACAGGTTTATGAATTTATTATCTACACAACACTTTATAAACAGTTCATCATGTTGACATGACATATTTTATGCAGTGCTGGCACAACAAATGCATCTGATTCAATGATCACCAATGTGACTCTTGACTAGTTAGAATATATCTCCACAGGATTACAAACACTTAAAATCTAGGATAATATACATGATTACCAGTGCACTGAAAATTGTGGGAGCTGAACAAGTGTTTAAGATTTATGTTTTGCATATTAACTTTGAACTATACACATTAATTTTACAGTACTAGGGCACATCCAGTATGCAATGAATCTTGATTATTTATACCATACACATTATGCTGTTGCCAACTGACATGATAGCAGTGACTGCGAATACTGTAGCTGTGAAAGAAAGTGAATATTCTTGTGCAGGCTTCTATAGATGCAAATACTAGTTTAATTTCTCAGGAATCTGACAGGTGTTCATTATATGAGTTTTTTCTTTCTCCCCTTTCACATATTGTGAGAATACATGTGGAAAGTAGCAATAGTGATCTTGGGGGGGCCTGGATGTCACGAGGGTACAAAAAAAAGGAAATTTAAAAATTAATTAAATGAAATACTGTGATTATTCATGATTCTAAAAATATATACTTTATGTATACTACTTCATTATTTTCATGTTTAAATGCTATTTTAAAGAAAATGTAATGACTGATTTTTAAATGTCTAATTGTCACACTACCATCCAACAAAAAGTGGCCACTGACTGTGATTTATTTCTACTATTGTGTGTTTAAATAAAGTGTCTGTTGCTTTGTCACTACTTGGAAATCTTGTCTCCCATTATGGACTCTCATAATCCTTGCACAAATGGATGAAAACTGACTGAGCAAAAAGATCTTAGGTTAAAATTGTAGGTGTGAGGTCCACCAGTTATGCAAAACATCATTTCTTCTCATAACGCAAACATGTTTCAGCACCACTGTGCCATCATCAGTGGGTTTCCGTCTTATTATTCTGTAACGTGAACATTTTTTTATTAAATGATTACAAAATTATGAGGATGTTTAGTTCAAACAATAGTTCGTTTCTTTTTGTTGATACATTTTCACTTGGTGTGCATGATTTTTCTGGATCACTTGTGAATTATTTACTACAGGTAAACACCGTTTGGTTGCAGATGACAAGCTACCTGTAGTAAATAACACACAAGTGATCCGGAAAAATCATGCACACCAAGTGTAAAGGTATCAACAAAAAGAAACGAACTATTGTTAAACATCCACATAATTTTGTAATCATTTAATAAAAAAATGTTCACATTACAGAATAATAAGACAGAAACCCACTGATGATGGCACAGTGGTGCTGAAACATGTTTGGATACTAAGAAAAAAAACGGTGTTTTGCATAACTTAATCTTAGGTTACATCACATCATTAAAGTTCATATCAAAGTGGGTACAAGAAGTCAAAAGAGATCCAGTAGAAACTAGCATTACACTATAAATGATCGAACACAGAGAAGAATTGAGAAGCAAAGTCAACAGCATAAAATTGCTTGAAGAGCAACCACTGAAAAGGAGGTCCATACATTACATATCTGATGAGGAGAGACTGAAAAAGGTTGTTGTAAGGAAGAGAGGAAAAGAAAGACCAAGAAGCCTTAAGGTCTATGTCCCTCGAGTTGGCCAAATTCAGTGGGGAAAAAATGCTCTGCCTTATTTCTTGTCATCGGCACATTTTGGATTATTTTGTTTCTGTACTGGCTTTCATTTACTTTAAATTCAAAACTTATTTTTCCGTAGGGAAATGACCACTCCAGTTGATGATAAAATGTTATATTTTAGTGCATAGTCATCATAAATATAATTTTACACACAATCTGTAAATGCTACTTTCTAGTAAATTACTCATAAAATCAGTTTCCACTCACTCATCATTGTTTCATTATAACAAATAGAAAATTCGCATATTTTTATAAATTAAAAAGGCTAATTTATCCAAACACAATGGTATTTGTACAAACTATTTACCTTAGCCTCTGAAGGAATTATTACTCCACTCAGAGGAACAACTTCTTTCTCTGCTGATATCATGCCAACCACCTCCTCTTCTGGAGTAAACTGTAATGAACTGATGCCCTCAAAACATTTTTTCAAGTGAGGCTGCACCCGCAAAGGGTCTTTTGTTTCAGATAAAATCTCAAGGAGTTCATCATTTGAAAGAAAGAAGAATCTGAAAAATTATCCATCACTGTTGTACAAAAACTTCCAAGTTAGTGACATTACTTTCAACTATAGTAGTGATAAAATTTAAGTAAGCGGTTGAGATATTATAGACGTGCTCAGACATTCTATCATTTAATAGCTTTTGTAGGCAAAGAAAGCAGAAGATTTCACCAACCATGTCAGAAACTGAACATAACTCATTTTCATGTATAAACGTAAGAAAATAATTTTACAATATTCTAAGCTGAATGACACTGGCTGGACAACTTGTGGGTGAAAAAAAAGTAACTATTACTTTGCACTGTTATAATACACAATGGGAATCATTCAAACACAGTCTGTATATGGTAACCTGCTTTATAGTCACCACAAAATCACAGAGTAAGTCATGAATGAAAGCCAACACTTCTCAGCGATGTAAGGAACATTACATGAACCAAACAAAAGCAAACAGCTCACTGTGTGGTCCATATCTGAACATCCCCACATTCTGAGTGCAGTGTCACATCCTCACTTGGATATTGAGTTCTGTAGGCTTTTGAAACATGGAACCAGTCAGTACATAGTTTTCAGATTGCTGATTACAAAATTTACAAACAAAACAACAATGGTATTGTACTGAACTGGGGACCTAGAAATGACAGAGAGGCTTTGTCCCTGGCCGTAGCCCTCAGAGGTTCACAACCCCACAACAGGCTACAGCAGTCCACTCACCCCACCGCAACACACACCACCCAGGGTTACTGTAACGTTTACACCCCCCCCCCCCCCCCCCCCCCCTCCCTCTCCCGCCCGCCCGCCGTCTGGGAATATCTTATGTCAGACAAGTGTAGTCCCAATGTTTGCATGGTAGAGTAATTATGGTGTACACTTATGTGGAGAAAGTGTTTGTGTAGCAATCGCCGACATAGTGTAACTGAGGTGGAATAAGGGGAACCAGCTCAAATTCACTGAGGCAGATAGAAACCCGCCTTAAAAACCATCCACAGACTGGCCGGCACACCAGACCTTGACACTAATCTGCTGGGCGGATTCATGCCAGGGACCGGCACGCCTTCCCACTTCGAAAACAAACAATGAAAGATGAAAAAATTGTGATATTATGCCCATAAATTACAGAGGAATGTTCTCGGCTGCTGTGACGGATTCATGTATGTAATAGAAGGAGTGTACCACAAGAAAACATTTCAACCTTGATTTGAAAGCATGCAAAGTTCAGTTGTAAGCTTACTGAACATGAAACATACTGAACAGTGCACATGTTCCTGTACAACACTTCAGGAAAAATTATCAAAGTACCAATAATTTTTCTGTCCCCTGTCCACTTAATTAATGTTGCAGTTTCTTCTAAATGAGTCAGAATACAGAACAACAAATACATGATGTACAGGGACAACAAAATTGGAATTCTGATATGCCTGAATAATGACAGACAAAATTTACAAACTGACATTGCACATTTCTCTGACCAACCTCCTGCTAAATGAAACATATTCTATTTGGGTGCACATAACAACAAAAATTTCTTTGAATGACATACTACAGAGTTAACAACATTCTTTGAGTGCAGAGTTGCCCCAAAATAAAATACCATTAGAGACAATAGAGTCAAAGTAAACAAATTTTCATGTTTCAGTGACACAGACAATGGTGTCTTTATCCTTCTGTATGATGCAACAGATCTTAAGCCACAAAGTAAATGTCATTTGATAAGTATCAGAACACTGTGCCACGCAAAGACGCAATATAAACATGCCTGCACCAAGAAGATACATGTACAAAAGGGAAGATGACCATATATCTATATTCTAACGTCTCCTTAAACAGATAATCAAATTTTTCACTCTTCAACTATCTGTTTCTTCCTATCTGGAATCCTTGGTGGATGTACTGCCTATACGTCAGAGAAAAAAATAAATAAATAAATAAAAATAAAAAAAAAAATTAAAAAAAAATACAACATATGTTCTGGAAGGGGAGGAAATTTCTTTCATTTCTAAATTTATCATCAGAAAAATGATACCTGGACACAGTGCAGCCTGCAATCTTCGGATACAATGGCAATATTATTTATGAATGTATTATACTGCATTCTTTAACATGGAGATGGATGGTGCATTCTTTTCCTCAAGAAAGAAGAAGTAAAAATCACTCTGTTAACAGGAGCATTAATGTATCGATCAATTTCAACTGTTACAACGGTAATCGTGGTGAGGGAATGTGGAACTGCTAACTTAGATGCACAAATTGCTGCTGGTAAAAGTATCCGCCAGCCACACACTTCAAAATAATCTACATTATTCGCAGCCCCTTACAGTGCCACATTATTGCATCTTCTTACAGTGCCAGTACTCAAATACCAGCCAACTGTGACAGGTATAGATAACTGAAATAATTTTAGCATATGAAAAATGTTGTAAAAATTTTTGATTGTATTAATTATCTTTGGTTTCTCTGTTACATGAAATGAATAACACTGCCATGAGAAAAAGAGGAAGGATCACAAAAGAAGGATATACATGGGTGGAGAATAAAATTTGTACGTAAACTACCATAAAAAATAGCGAAACCCATCACACACATGGAAAAATTCTAATTTATAGCTTGCATGGCTGCACTTGGCAGCACCTCACTTGTATCTAATAGTAGTAGTACCTCTCACCTCCCATCCTAAAAATTGGAGCATTCTAAATTGTAGTAAAATAGTGTCTTTATTTAAAATCATTTTGAGTAAATATAAGTGCATCAACAAGGAGTTGCAGTATGCATTCACAAGACATCAAAGGATTATTTAGAAAAGCAGATAAAACCAATGTTGCCAATTCAGTAATTAGTGTACATGCACAAAATTTTGCTGCAACTAATGCAACAAGAATGATAGTGAGCATGAACATGTCAGTGAGTCTGTTGACAACGGCGAGTATTATTTAAACTCAGCTATGATTGAGGATAGCGGCGTTGTGATTTATGACATGACTTTACTGATGGTAGACAAAATAAATTCACGTATGCCACTGGAAAGCATTTTTTCACATGGGGATAGTGCAAAGCACAGTAGTGCAGACTGTAACAGAACCTATTAAAGGCCTTACTTTACAGAAGTATGCAATACCCTCCAAGTTCAACCAGTTTAACAAGTATTTACGATTATAGAAAAGTTATTGTGTATGTTAACAATGATTGCATAACATGTCTCCATAAACAGTCAACCCATTAAATTATACTGAATAACTGACCCACACAAAAGTTAATATCACTGATACAGCAAATGTCATCATGTAAAAACACTAAGTTCATCTTAAATAATTAATATGAAGTACGAACAATAGTGGCCAACTTAGGCATTTTGGATCTCCTTAAATAAAACTTACCCAGTGAAACCTATTTGTTCACTAGGAGCGTTTTCACTCAGTATTCATGTAAACACTCTTATTTTAGATGAAAACCAATGTAATTCTTAATAATTCATGTTATTTACTTATTTATGCAAATTAGAGAAGTCAATTGACAAACTTCTAAAAAATGGCCTTTTTGTAACAAGGAATTATTGTCATGTCAACAAATCTGTCTGTCATTTTAATAACCTATTAAATTATGTCACTCGATGTAAATTAATAACTTTTCTGCACAAATTATGATAACAGATGTACAAGTGACTTATAAACTATATCTCTTTTTAGTAGTTCATTGACAAGGTTATAAATACAAGCAGCAAGAAGGGTTGGGACTGCAGTTGGAATGTCACTTTGGTAAAGTGTATTTGTGTGTTATTGTTTGAGGTGGATAAACAATGCGTTGTGTCATTGTCTTTTGTGGACAGTGGAATTAAGATGGCCACCAGAGTAATAAATAATTGAAGTTCAAATATTTGTTGGTTTCGCTCATTATTTATCATCAAAAGCACATCAAAAACACAGGACCTCATCTTTTTACTTCTAGACAACCAGATTTAGAGCCAGCATCAGCATCGAGACACAGCAGCGATCCAGCAAGCAGCAGCGATTACCACAATGCATTTTAATGGCGCCAACCTAACATCAAGTGCTAACAAGCTCCGTAAATGGGAGTGAAATAATAGTGCGATTATAGCAATATCTACGACTAGGCTACCATTACAAGACTCTAGTTAATCTAAAATTTCTGCGTCAGGTGAAATAGACCTGAACATTATCACGGACAACTCAGTAGCTGATCAAAATGATACCCCATCACTGATACAAATTGTGCAAGGGATGATGAAAACTCAATTTCAAAACTTTGATGATCTAACACAGAAATTTAATAAACAGAAAAAGTTGAAGATTCTTCGAAACAATAAACACAAACGTTTAATGATTTTAGAAATCATGAGATACAAAAATTTGATGACCTAAGTAAAAAGTTGTGCACTGACCTGCCAAATGGTTGAGCATGTAAGTTATCTGAAAAGGGAAAAGAATTAAAGGTGGAGCTATTCACAGACCTCTCTCAGGAAATAGATAAGTTGGGTAAAAAGGTATCAGATGTTGAAAAGGAACAGCAAGAAATGGTAGGTACGCTGAAAAATGTGAGAGACACACAGTCTATCAAAAATTAATAAAAGTGTAAAGAAGATGCAAAATACTATTAGTGAGTTGCAAACTATATGTGAAGATTTGCCTGAGAAAGTACAGGAACTGTCTGCAGAATTGAGTAATTTAAAATTGGGCAGAAAGTTTTGCAAGGAAAACCCAAGAAAGAATTGATAAGGATGTAAAGAACATAATGGAGACAGCTGAAATAGATTACTAAGATAAGGGTACAACACCAGCAAAGAAGGTATGTAGAAGAGGTTGAAGAGGTCATCAAGGAGAAGAAAAATGAACTAATTTCCAAGAACGAATAAGGTTTATAGGCTGCAAAAGGAAAATTGCAGAAAAGTTAAACTTGTGGCAGTGACGTTGCACAAGAACCACTAATTGCTAGCAATCGGGTGTAGTCAGGCAGAACAGAGTGCTTCAATACCTATCTGCCATTTACCACAGGCACTGGTGATGTCAATACAAGTTACACCGGCATACACGGAGTATACCTGTATGCAGCCACATATTCATTAAATCCATCCATAATGTGTTACACAACACAAATGTACCAAGGCACAGAAGACCAGTTCATTGATGGGTACACACAAAGAGATGCTTTATTATGGGCAACTGATATGGCCGAGTGATGCCATCCTAATGAATAGTTTGAACATACATTCTTGGACAAATTCTGGCCCGTATCAGTCCAAGAGAGGCTATGGTGAGTGGTGTTTAACTCAGAACCATTCAATGGTAAACATGGGGGACTACAGAAGTACTTGTAAACATATCTGAACAGAACAAGGTATTGGACAAATCTAGTCTATCACATGGATGTACTCAAAATACTCACTTATCAGCACACATCAAGATAAAATTAATCACAATGCCCAAGAATAATGTAAAATACTTTTTATCCATTCTGTTCTCGACTGACCTCATTTACATCATAATCACAGAACAATAACGTGCAAAGTGAACCTCCATGAAATAGTGACCCTCAAAGAAGTAACATGGTGGACATCCAGACCAACCGCCTAATAATAATCACACAAGAGGTAACTATGGTAATCGGGAAAACCGAGGCCACATAAGATTTAAAGGAAACTACAACCCTAATTACAGCAGACCAGCATATAGCAAGCGGGGGGTTTTGGACAACAGACTCAAAATGTAACCCTGGTGGGCGATGATAATCAATATAATGATTGGCAAGGACCTACCATTGGTAAACAGCATGCAGTCCAGATCCTGGTAGCGACAACCACAATTATGTACCGGGCAGAGGTTAAGGTCAAAGAGAACTGAAATCATGGACATTACAAGACACAAACTGGTGAAGTGAAGACCATGCTGTGCAATAGAGAAGGTTACCCATAATGAAGAAATCCCCCCACCCGACTAATTAGGAAATCAATACAGGTCAGGATAGGCCCCTCTTTGCAGACTGAGCCAGGGGTCGTCTGTGTACGATTAATTTCTAATTATTTTCTGAGATATCATAAAGCAGGAGATATCAGGGACTTGTGACAGGAAAATGTGGACAATTTGGAAGAGAACAGAAGAGAGTCTTGTAAGGGGTCCGCAGGCCCTTACTACTAGGTTTGCACTCACACAGGTCGACAGGGCAACTATCGATTAGTGTGTCGGGTCGCGAGAGCGAGAGTTGAGTCAAGGCAGTGCGTGTTGTAGGTTCCCGCGAGGCGGGCAGAGCTGAGCAGAAGCCAGCAATTGATAGAAATTACCAACAAAGGGAGTGGCCATCGCCGCGGTTCAACCCCTTTGTGTTAGTATTATACGGGAAAGTGAGAATGTATAATTAACAGAGTGATTCAGTGATATTTATGTGCCGTTATTGAGATTCCGCGTCTACCGCGCCGGCATTATTTGGATTACAGTGTTGGATACAGTGATTAAAATCTGCGTGTGACGATAATGAATAACAAAGAGGCCTGTGATGAGATTAGCCGTTATTAATTTTGTAAGACGAAGGCAGCCTGTCTCCTTATTTTGGTGTTTTTGTGATGAATATAGGTCGTTGATTGATGAAGCTGTATTGTTGTTCTTCTTGCCACCAGACATTTCTTGATTACAGCATTTGAGAAGGATAAAATGGAATGTAACATCTCCGTAGCAGTCCAACCCGATTGCCAGCCCCATTAGGCACACGGTCACATTAATTAATATCTATTTGGGCTGCTATTCAGGTCCCGAACGAACGGGCTATAACAAAATATAAGGGAGTGTTACACCCTTGGCTTACCGTGAAAGGACTAGTGCAATTTTCGGACGAGTAGTAAAGAACAATAGATAATTTTACCTTGCTTATCGCAAGAAAGTGTTTTTTTCAATTTGGATCGAGAAAGAGTAGGAACTGTAAAATCGCGACAAGGAACAGTGCATTTTTGAACAATACGAAGAAATAATATCTTACGATTGTGACTAAACTGTTTTTTCTTGCCATATTAAATAGAACAATAGTGTCAATAAACTGTGTTATAATGTGCAAATGCATAAATCCGCGCGAAAAACTGTGAAAAGTGAACGCCAAAGAAAGACACGTGTGAACAGTAAAATAGCAAAACGAGCCAAGAATTCGTCACGAAAGTTTTTAAAGAAGTGTTTAGCGGTAGTATTTTGACTGAAATTGCTTTTTGAATAGTGAAAATCGGACAGCTTCGTGTGGACCCATAAACTGCTATGCGGACGACAATGTATTGTGGCAACGGAATTATTGAGTGACGTCACGCAGACCTGTGTAGCAGTTGCACCAAAGAGCTTCGATCCGCGAGGTGATTTCACACGACATCCCACCACGGAGCGGCCGGCTGAGCGACGCGACTTCGAGACACCGAGCGCAGTCCCGGCACCTAGCGGCCAAACTACAAACTACGCCCGCCTGCAGCGCCACGGAGCGGCTGACGGAGAACTACGACGACTTACAACAGCAGCGCAACCTCACGCAGGTCCAGCGGCAGTACAGCGCCACGCCCACCTCAAACGTCAAAACATCGCGACTCGCGGTAACGTCAGTTGGTGAGTGAAGACGACTGGTTGACATAACATTAAATTGCGGTGTGCAGTCTTCGCGATAAATAAACAATTTTTAACTGATATTTACATTAGGACAAGTGCCCAATTGTAGTAATTTCCGAAAAATTTGCGAAGCATACTCTGAAATATAGCATACATATTTATGCACACTGCACTGTCTAAATGGTAATTATACAGATATGCTCATTGTTTTTGGGGATTTTACATTTATAGATTTTATGAGTGTTGTGATTATCTTGTTTAAAACATTTTTACATAAACTGTGTATGTGGAAGTTGTTATTGGAAATTATTAGGTTTTTGAGAGTTGTAATGTTCAGTACTCATGCATGTTGTGTCATTTTGGGGATTAGCTGAAAAGACTGCAGGTACTGTTTGATTAGTTTCATGGTAAGTAGGAGTGTTTTGGGTTACTAGAGGTTATTTTGTATTACTTGCCTGTGCATTAAAAATAAATCAAACATGTCTACTGAGGATAAGCAGGTTTATGAGGCAGTAGTTGAAAGGAAAGGGATAGGTCAGGAAGACAGGGAAGATTCGGGAATCAGTGATTATGGAGTATCATTAGATAGCCCATTAGCACACTCAACTAATTATCCCGAGACACCGAGACAAACGACGAGAGATAAGCCAATTTCATTGGATGCAGATATACGGTCGATGTTAGCAGAGTTGCTAAAGGGGACCAGATCATTAGAGAAGAGTTCACAAGAAACAAGAGAATCACTAAAAGGTTTACAAGAAAATCACGCATCGTTAGAGAAGCGTTTAAAAGAAACTAACGCATCATTAGAGAAAAGTTTACAAGAAAACAACGCATCACTAAAGGAAGATTTACAAGAAGCTATAGCACTAGAGATCAAAACATCGCAGATGAAGATGGAATGTAATCTGAAGAAGGAAATGCAGGAGTTACAAGAACGACTGAAGATGGACATCGACGAGAGAGAGAGGAAGCTACAGAAGAGCGTAGACCAAGTCCAGGGAGAAAGGAGAAGATGGAAGGAAAGTTGACAAAAAAGATAGAAGACGATGTTGAAGAAACAAAAGCCGAACTGGGAGAAAGGATCGCCGAGGTGACGCAGATGCAGAAACAATGCAATGATGCAGTTAAGGGGATAGGAGATAGGCAAAACCAACTGGCTGTCAATCTGAGAAATGCTATAGCCGTGCAACGGGAAGAGGATAACAAGAGGGTTGCAATGGAGGTCAGGCAATTACAACAGGGAGTGCAGCAATTGGAGAGCAAGACAGAAGAAATTGATAAGCGAATTAGCAATGCCACTTTAACCGTTGGGGAAGGTAGAGTAGTTACCTTGATGAGCAGTGATAATCGGTATGTCCAAAATCATACAGGGCAGAAGTTTAGACCGAAAGGAGGGTTGCACCCAATGATATTTATGAAGTGGTTAAAAGGAGTTTTCCCAGCACATCTTAAAGACTCAGACAAGATTCAATTTGCAATAGATAGAATGGAAGGTGAGGCCTTCACTTGGGGGGGTCAGGAAGAAGGAAGGGACTACTAGTTATGATCAGTTTGAAGAGGAATTCTTGAAGAAATACTGGTCCAAAAGCCATCAATGTGCAGCAATTGAGGACCTACTCCATCGCAAGTCCCTTAGTACATGGAGAGGAACGTTGAGAGAGTTTGCCGAACATTTGTGGGAATTGAACGAGACCTTGGAACAACCCGAGTGATGACGTAATGATATCTGCGATAAAAAGAAGACTGAATCAGAAGATGCAAGAAACTGTATCTGGGAGCCTAATTAAAAATACGGAGGCCTTGATGGAAATACTGGAACAGTTGGAATCTGTTAGATCACAGGGACACAATCAAGCTAATGATCGAAACCGAGAGGGAAGTAATGACCCAAGGATTCATTTTAATCATTCGTCTGATTACAGAGGAAGAGGCGGAGGAACCGAAAAACTGAATGACACTCCAGGTGAGGTCCGGTCAAGAGCGAGGGCTACCAGGACCCGAATAAACCTGCTAAGATATATTTAGGACATTAGCTGTAAAATGGACATTTGAAAAAGGGAAAGGTTTATTTAGCTTGTGTTTTGTGATGTATTACAATTAGAATTGCATATTTCATGTCGAAGATTATCTAAGAATGAGTATAAAACCTGTAATAACTAATTTGTAGTATAGTAATTCATAGGTCCTGTGTTTAAGTAATAATTTTTGAGTGTATATGTTGTGTGTTTCATTCAATATTGGACTAGAGAGGACTATTGCTGGTTGATATAAAAATTGTAATTTGGACAATGCCATGTTTATGAGATGTATAACCTTTTGTAAAAATTATTGTGGAGGCAGCCCACTACCGGAGTCGAGGGATTATTTGATGAATTGTAATTTCATTAATTATTTACACTGTGTGTTTGTTCAAATGTAGCAGTGTTTCATTCCCTTGCCGATTCTTTTTCGCGTGCCGCTCTAAAGAAGTTTTCAAGGGCGGGGATGTAAGGGGTCCGCAGGCCCTTACTACTAAGTTTGCACTCACACAGGTCGACAGGGCAACTATCGATTAGTGTGTCGGGTCGCGAGAGCGAGAGTTGAGTCAAGGCAGTGCGTGTTGTAGGTTCCCGCGAGGCGGGCAGAGCTGAGCAGAAGCCAGCAATTGATAGAAATTACCGACAAAGGGAGTGGCCATCGCCGCGGTTCAACCCCTTTGTGTTAGTATTATACGGGAAAGTGAGAATGTATAATTAACAGAGTGATTCAGTGATATTTATGTGCCGTTATTGAGATTCCGCGTCTACCGCGCCGGCATTATTTGGATTACAGTGTTGGATACAGTGATTAAAATCTGCATGTGACGATAATGAATAACAAAGAGGCCTGTGCTGAGATTAGCCGTTATTAATTTTGTAAGACGAAGGCAGTGGCTGTCTCCTTATTTTGGTGTTTTTGTGATGAATATAGGTCGTTGACTGATGAAGCTGTATTGTTGTTCTTCTTGCCACCAGACATTTCTTGATTACAGCATTTGAGAAGGACAAAATGGAATGTAACATCTCCGTAGCAGTCCAACCCGATTGCCAGCCCCATTAGGCACACGGTCACATTAATTAATATCTATTTGGGCTGCTATTCAGGTCCCAAACGAACGGGCTATAACAAAATATAAGGGAGTGTTACAGTCTGTACAAGCCTTAATAAATGCCAGGATAGTTGATTTAGATATGCACATTATTCCGGATACTGGTGTATAGACAAATTCCGGAGGTAAAATAGTCCCCCATTCGGATCTCCGGGCGGGGACTACTCAAGAGGATGTCGTTATCAGGAGAAAGAAAACTGGCGTTCTACGGATCGGAGTGTGAAATGTCAGATCCCTTAATCGGGCAGGTAGGTTAGAAAATTTAAAAAGGGAAATGGATAGGTTGAAGTTAGATATAGTGGTAATTAGTGAAGTTCGGTGGCAGGAGGAACAAGACTTCTGGTCAGGTGACTACAGGGTTATAAACACAAAATCAAATAGGGGTAATGCAGGAGTAGGTTTAATAATGAATAGGAAAATAGGAATGTGGGTAAGCTACTACAAACAGAATAGTGAACGCATTATTGTGGCCAAGATAGATACGAAGCCCACACCTACTACAGTAGTACAAGTTTATATGCCAACTAGCTCTGCAGATGACGAAGAAATTGAAGAAATGTATGATGAAATAAAAGAAATTATTCAGATTGTGAAGGGAGACGAAAATTTAATAGTCATGGGTGACTGGAATTCGAGTGTAGGAAAAGGGAGAGAAGGAAACATAGTAGGTGAATATGGATTGGGGGACAGAAATGAAAGAGGAAGCCGCCTGGTAGAATTTTGCACAGAGCACAACATAATCATAACTAACACTTGGTTTAAGAATCATGAAAGAAGGTTGTATACATGGAAGAACCCTGGAGATACTAAAAGGTATCAGATAGATTATATAATGGTAAGACAGAAATTTAGGAACCAGGTTTTAAATTGTAAGACATTTCCAGGGGCAGATGTGGACTCTGACCACAATCTATTGGTTATGAACTGTATATTAAAACTGAAGAAATTGCAAAAAGGTGGGAAATTGAGGAGATGGGACCTGGATAAACTGAAAGAACCAGAGGTTGTAGAGAGCTTCAGGGAGAGCATAAGGGAACAATTGACAAGAATGGGGGAAAGAAATACAGTAGAAGAAGAATGGGTAGCTTTGAGAGATGAAGTAGTGAAGGCAGCAGTGGATCAAGTAGGTAAAAAGACGAGGGCTAATAGAAATCCTTGGGTAAGAGAAGAGATATTGAATTTAATTGATGGAAGGAGAAAATACAAAAATGCAGTAAATGAAGCAGGCAAAAAGGAATATTAACGTCTGAAAAATGAGATCAACAGGAAGTGCAAAATGGATAAGCAGGGATGGCTAGAGGACAAATGTAAGGATGTAGAGGCACATATCACTAAGGGTAAGATAGATACTGCCTACAGGAAAATTAAAGAGACCTTTGGAGAAAAGAGGACGACTTGCATGAATATCAAGAGCACAGATGGAAACCCAGGGGCGATGTTCCTGAGGACAATATTATAGAAATGGAAGAGAATGTAGATGAAGATGAAATTGGAGATATGATACTGCGTGAAGAGTTTGACAGAGCACTGCAAGATCTAAGTCGAAACAAGACCCCGGGAGTAGACAACATCCCATTAGAACTAATGACACCCTTGGGACAGCCAAGCCTAACAAAACTCTACCATATAGTGAGCGAGATGTATGAGGCAGGCGAACCACCCTCGGACTTCAAGAAGAATATAATAATTCCAATCCCAAAGAAAGCAGGTGTTGACAGATGTGAAAATTACCGAACTATCAGCTTAATAAGTCACAGCTGCAAAATACTAACATGAATTCTTTACAGACGAATGGAAAAACTAGTAGAAGCCAATCTCGGGGAAGATCAGTTTGGATTCCGTAGAAACACTGGAACACGTGAGGCAATACTGACCTTACGACTTATCTTAGAAGAAAGGTTAAGGAAAGGCAAACATACGTTTCTAGCATTTGTAGACTTAGAGAAAGCTTTTGACAATGTTGACTGGAATACTCTCTTTCAAATTCTAAAGGTGGCAGGGGTAAAATACAGGGAGCGAAAGGCTATTTACAATTTGTACAGAAACCAGATGGCAGTTATAAGAGTCGAGGGACATGAAAGGGAAGCAGTGGTTGGGAAGGGAGTAAGACAGGGTTGTAGCCTCTCCCCGATGTTGTTCAATCTGTATATTGAGCAAGCAGTAAAGGAAACAAAAGAAAAATTAGGAGTAGGTATTAAAATTCGTGGAGAAGAAATAAAAACTTGGAGGTTCGCCAATGACATTGTAATTCTGTCAGAGACAGCAAAGGACTTGGAAGAGCAGTTGAATGGAATGGACAGTTTCTTGAAAGGAGGATATAAGATGAACATCAACAAAAGCAAAACAAGGATAATGGAATGTAGTCTAATTAAGTCGGGTGATGCTGAGGGAATTAGATTAGGAAATGAGGCACTTAAAGTAGTAAAGGAGTTTTGCTATTTGGGGAGCAAAATAACTGATGATGGTCGAAGTAGAGAGGATATAAAATGTAGGCTGGCAATGGCAAGGAAAGCGTTTCTGAAGAAGAGAAATTTGTTAACATCCAGTATTGATTTAAGTGTCAGGAAGTCATTTCTGAAAGTATTCGTATGGAGTGTAGCCATGTATGGAAGTGAAACATCGACGATAAATAGTTTGGACAAGAAGAGAATAGAAGCTTTCGAAATGTGGTGCTACAGAAGAATGCTGAAGATTAGATGGGTAGATCACATAACTAATGAGGAAGTATTGAATAGGATTGGGGAGAAGAGAAGTTTGTGGCACAACTTGACCAGAAGAAGGGATCGGTTGGTAGGACATGTTCTGAGGCATCAAGGGATTTAGTATTGGAGGGCAGCGTGGAGGGTAAAAATCGTAGAGGGAGACCAAGAGATGAATACACTAAGCAGATTCAGAAGGATGTAGGTTGCAGTAGGTACTGGGAGATGAAAAAGCTTGCACAGGATAGAGTAGCATGGAGAGCTGCATCAAACCAGTCTCAGGACTGAAGACCACAACAACAACAACAGACAACTGTAATTTCACAATATTTATTTAAGAAGTTACAAAAGTGAACACACATACCAACCTTCCCTGTGCATAATTGTCAAATCTTGACTGTAGCAGTGAGTAAATCTAAGGGGGTGAAACTTCCAGCAATAATACCAATGACTATAGAAAAATTTTCTTAAAGCTGCATTTTTCTAGCAGGGGAAAAACTTATAGTTAATCGCCTTATTGATACGGATATCTTCCGGCAGTACAAGATACAGACTGACATAGGACAGGGAAAGTATTTCTTTAAAATTAATGAAAAAATATTTTCTGTAGATTTAATCAGAACCAGTCAAATAGAAAACAAACCACTGGAAATATAGACAGTAGAGTACATTTACATTATTCAGATGTATTGTTCTGCAATGCCCAGAAAGACCAACAGCTACATGAAACAATTATGGATCTAGCACTAGTACAAGCAAAGGTAAGTGAAACAGTTTGTTTTTTAGAATACCACAAAGTTAATACTTCAGTATACATGTGTATTTCAAAAGCACCCAGGATTAATAAAAGGTTGTTGTTGTTGTTGTTGTTGTGGTCTTCAGACCTGAGACTGGTTTGATGCAGCTCTCCATGATACTCTATCCTGTGCAAGCTACTTCATCTCCCAGTACCTACCGCAACATATATCCTTCTGAATCTGCTTAGTGTATTCATCTCTTGGTCTCCCTCTACGATTTTTACCCTCCATGCTGCCCTCCAAAACTAAATTGGTGATCCCTTGATGCCTCAACACATGTCCTACCAACCGATCCCTTCTTCTAGTCAAGTTGCGCCACAAGCTCCTCTTCTCCACAATCCTATTCAGTACTTCCTCAAGAGTTATGTGATCTACCCATCTAATCTTCAGCATTCTTCAGTAGCACCACATTTCGAAAGCTCCTATTCTCTTCTTGTCCAAACTATTTATCGTCCATGTTTCACTTCCACACATGGCTACACTCCATACAAATACTTCCAGAAATGACTTCCTGACACTTAAATCTATACTCGATGTTAACAAATTTCTCTTCTTCAGAAACGCTTTCCTTGCCATTGCCAGTCCACATTTTATATCCTCTCTACTTCGACCATCATAAGTTATTTTGCTCCCCAATTAGCAAAACTCTTTTACTACTTTAAGCGTCTCATTTCCTAATCTAAATCCCACACCGTCTCATGATTTAATTTGACTACATTCCATAATTCTCGATTTGCTTTTGTTGATGTTCATCTTATATCCTCCTTTCAAGAAACTGTCCATTCCATTCAACTGCTCTTCCAAGTCCTTTGCTGTCTCTGACAGAATTACAATGTCATCGGCGAACCTCAAAGTTTTTATTTTTTCTCCATGAATTTTAATACCTACTCCAAATTTTTCTTTTGTTTCCTTTACTGCTTGCTCAATATACAGATTGAATAACATTGGGGAGAGACTACAACCCTGTCTCACTCCCTTCCCAACCACTGCTTCCCTTTCATGTCCCTCCACTCTTATAACTGCCATCTGGTTTCTCTACAAATTTTAAATAGCCTTCTGCTCCCTGTATTTTACCCCTGCCACCTTCAGAATTTGAAAGAGAGTATTCCAGTCAACATTGTCAAAAGCTTTCTCTAAGTCTATAAATGCTAGAAACGTAAGTTTGCCTTCCATTGATCTAGCTTCTAAGATAAGTCGTAGGGTCATTATTGCCTCATGTGTTCCGATATTTCTACGGAATCCAAACTGATCTTCCCCGAGGGCGGCTTCTACTAGTTTTTCCATTCGTCTGTAAAGAATTCGCGTTAGTTTTGAGCAGCTGTGACTTATTAAACTGATAGTTCAGTAATTTTCACATCTGTCAGCACCTGCTTTCTTTGGGATTGGAATTATTATATTCTTCTTGAAGTCTGAGGGTATTTCGCCTGTCTCGTACATCTTGCTCACCAGATGGTATAGTTTTGTCAGGATTGGCTCTCCCAAGGGTGTCATTAGTTCTAATGTAATCTTGTCTACTCCCGGGGCCTCGTTTTGACTCAGGTCTTTCAGTGCTCTGTCAAACTCTTCACACAGTATCATATCTCCCATTTCATCTTCATCTACATCCTCTTCCATTACCATAATATTGTCCTCAAGTACATCGCCCTTGTATAGACCCTCTATATTTGGGCGTTTAAGAAATTTGAGTATTTTCTTTGGGGTAAGAACACTAAAGTCTATTGTGATCACCAATCATTATCTTTTCTCTTAACTTCTAAATTGTTACACCGAAGACTAGCTAAGTGGTGTTTGTACCTTCAGGAATTCAATTTTGAAATAATATACATAAAGGGCAGTCAGAATGTTATTGCAGATGCATTATCCAGATTACAACAGGGACTAGACGAGTTCTGTGAACTGTCTGAACATGATTCAGAAATCTACATTATTGATGCAAAGTAGTACACAAAAATCAGACTACAAAAAATTTTTTAAACAAATGGGAATAATACAACACCAAGACAACAGGTGGAAAAAGGTACTACAAAATCTCAACTGGAATGCAAACCACAAGGTAAGTAAATGGTATCAGTTATACAAAGCCACGAAAGTTCTAACCATTGGTGTGTATGCCTTCCAGAGGAATATATTGACGAATTTATCAAACACACACATGAAGATGGGGACACTATGGAGTAACTTTCCTAATTTATGACGACGTGTTTCATAAATATTAAAAAAGTGTGCTATTTTCCAAAGAACAAAACCATCCAGTATGTCACATTTTACAGAACTACACCCCGTACTAACCAAAGCTCCACTGGAAATGGTTTCTCTGCATATCACAGGGCCATATCCTAGAGCAAAAGGTGGTGTCAGATACATACTAGCTCTTTATGATATTTTCACAAAATACATCAAACTTTATGTTATCAAAGCCACTACAGCCAGTATCATCATAAGGAGAATTGAAGAGGATTATTTACGAAGAGTAGGAAAACCCAAAGTCATATTAACAGACAATGCAGCCTATTTTGTGGGAAGAAAATGGAAACAATTCATGAACACACAGGGCATTAAACACATCTTGGTAAGTTTTTTCCACTCAGATGCAAGTCCCGTGGAGAGGGTGTTTAAAGAATTCAATAGATTTATAAGGACATATGCTCATAATAAGCATTCACGATGGATTGAATACATGACTCCATTTATGCAAATAGCAAACAATCTCCACCACTCTTCCACAGGTTTTACTCCTAATGAACTTATGCTTAACACCAACCAAACTGACGAATGGAAATCACCCATACCAGAATTACCTACTAAAGAGTTAACTATGCAGTATAAAGTCAAACAAGCAGTAATTACACTAGAGAATAGAGCAGAATACAGAAAGAGAATATACAACAAAAGGTTAAAACGAGTTACACATTTTTTCAAAGGGCAACGAGTCCTCTTGAGAACACATTCCAAACTGACAAAGATCAGTAAGTTGAACAAAAAATGGCAATTACTATACTCAGGGCCATATATTATTGCAAAAATACCTTATACTGGAACTTTTAGGTTGGTATATGAAAGAACAGGGAGAGATAAAGGTGTCCACCCTCACAAAGACTTAAAAGCTTTTCACAAGTAATGGCACAATGTCACAGCAGTTTACTTGTCATAAACTATATTTATAAGTAATGTCATAGTTTTATACGTAAGAAATTTTATTGTGTGTATTTTAAATGAAATGTGTATAAAATCAAGTAATTTTCTTGTTTTGTAAGCAAAGACAAACATTTGTTTGGGAGGAAGTGAGAAAACACAGCTTGACATGAAGCAAAAGCAAACTGGAGCAGCGTATGACTCAGCTGTGCACACTCAACAATACATGTTTACATCAGTACTAGGGAAGAGACATTGACCTAAAAAAAAAAAAAAAAAAAAAAAAAAAAAAAAAAAAAAAAAAAAATGTAACAACTATATTTACTATCAGGGAATGAAGGAATATAATATTACATTAATATCAACATGCGAAGTTGCGTCAATACTAAAATATATACATTGTAACTAAAGTAAAAGAAATCATGTTAGCTAACAAAAGGATAAGATACCATAGGAGATGTCAAAGTAACTTTCTTTGCGGGGTAAATGAATAAAAGTAATACAAATGCAAGTAAATAAATATATAAACAAGTAAGAATGAAATATGAAAAACAAAGGTGATGAGCAAGTATATGTGTGGCCTATGAGCTACAAAACACCATTAGTTTTTGAGTTAATTATAAATTTTTTATATTGCAGCAACCAGTGCAATCAGACGGCGCAGAAAAAGAGATTTGCGATGGATGTTATAGGTACCAAATGAAAAAATGGACCGCACCTAAAAGAAATGATTTAGTTATTAGTATGTCTATGTCTATAGTTTGGTCATCAAGCAAATGACATATTTGCACAATGTCTCACAGTCAATCGATTTTTTCATGTTATTCGTCTTTTTAATCTCCTCTTCACGATGCCCTTGGTTTTGTTGCTCTTTTTGCTTTTCTTCTAATTCAAGCTTTCTTTTGTTTTCACATTCTTCCTTATAAGTAGTATAATTTGCATTTGCTTCCCTCACAGTCAAAACACTATTTAAAAATCTTTTGGTCATTGCTGCCTTGTCTCCACCCAATGTGAGATTCAAAATGGAATATCTTCTCTTATGTCCGAATTTCCATGGGACAAAATAAGAAAAGCCTAACAAGCTTTGAAATATTTGTATACTTAATCGCTATAGGTGGTGAGTCCCTTTTTGAAATGTGCTACTAACTGTCAGTATACCTTTGTTATCTAAAACTGGGTCACCTTTTTCTAGCTATAGAACCTTCCAATCATCTAATAAGTAATATTGCTGGATCGTGGGCAGTGTCATTTCTGCAAACTTTAACATGTTACTGAGGTCTAAGAACCTAAAACATTTCAGTGGTGCTCTTGATAAGCATTTCTATTCAGTCACATGTTTGCAAGCTATGATGTAATGTCTATTGATCTTTCTTTAAAACACAACTTGTCATGTCCTTCCAATTTCCTAAGCTCTTCAATTATTTGCTCACTAACAACTAATTGTTCAAGGTGAAGTACATTATCTAATGTAAACACTTCATTACAAAGAACTTCTATTTCTGTATACAACTTGTAGATTACAGGTGTTTGGCTTTGTAAACAATGTGTGAACTTACTGAATAGCTGGCTACCAACTGCCATCGATTTCCATGCTATCCAGCACTTCTTCAGACATGCAGAGTTGCGATAGAAGAAAGGTAATATTGAATACCATCCAACATAAAACTGTTGGCTGTAGGTCCTAAAGTAAGCCACCTTGTTGTTGCATACCTCAAGAACATGTGATGATGAATGTTAAGCTTAGAAATGACTTCCTTCAAAATTTTTCCACTGAACAGATGAACCACCAAAATAAAGATAAATACTGACCACAAATTTAGATGTTCTTCATCAAAACACTCTTAAAACTTTACAAAGGCATTCTGCATTGCATCAATGTCACAAGTTACAATGTTTATAAGTTGTCTCCCTTGGATCTCCTGGACATCACTAACTAAAAGCATAAGCAGTTTTATTGATGATAGGTCTGTCTGACCAGCATAAGCCATTTATTTAGGGACAAGATAGCTTCAGAAAGTGCTTCATGTTATTGGTTATACTGATAAAGGAAGTTGTTAGGTGATGTATTGTTATGCAACACTTACTCTCTGTCTAAAATGTAGTGGTTGTTTTAAATTCTTAACACTGGTAGTTTCATTGAAACTCAATGTGTAATATGATAAACATGCTTCTCCTAACGTATGTTTCTGGAAATATGGTGTCAGTCCATCAGTTACTAGTTCTGTCATTTTCTTAGATGAAAGTGAAAAATGTTCAGGAACACAACAAATATCAGTTAACAAATCCAGGGAGTAAATGCAAATCGCTGATTTCGTTGCACAAATCAGTTCAGCAGTGATGGAACTATCCTTGTACTTAACATCCACATTGTTGGAGCACAAACCAAACTTGAAGATTTTGTCCGATTTGAAAGTTCTAAATGAAACTTATGTGGCCCACATTTATTTTCGAAGTTTCTATTATGCTTTGTTGAAAGAGAGTGGTTAAAAACTGCCTGAAAATCTTTTGTCTCAAATTTACTGCGACAAGAAGAACACTGCAATATAGTTCATTTTCGCTAACTTTTATTTTCCAATGTAGAGGCTTTACTTTTCAAACAATCTGTTTTTCCAAGCCAGTCACTATGGGATATGCATTTATCAATCCTGTAAGGTCAAAACTGAACGGATTACCATAGCAACAGTCTTGTTGCTACAGAAAAATTGCAGTTTAGAACAAAAATAGACGAAGTTTAACAGACATTGATACCAAAAAATCAAAAAGGGAACAATTTATCTCAATTTTCAAAAAGCCCACAACATAAGATTTTATATACTTTCATCTTTGGAGGATTCCAAAATGTTAAATGAATAAATATGAATACAAAAACTTGAATACAAGATTAAATAATTCATTTTTTTCCTAAAAGGGCAAAAACCACTAAAAAAAGTGGCAAAACTTTTAAAAGGTGACAGTGTTAAAATAGATGACTGCCTACTCATCCTGCTTCTTTTATCACAACACCTCATGTAAACTTTAAGAGATCATGAGAGCAAGTGCTTCACAAAAATATCAAAGTCCCACATTGACTTTTCTCAAAAAATTTTCAGCTTGTGACTAGGTAGCCGTATAGTGTCCAGAAAGTAAGTAGAACTTGTCTGTACCACTCACACACAAAGTCTCCATTCGACAATCTCCCATCTTGAATTGTTCACTCCACTACCTGATAGGACAAAATGTACTTTTTTCATCCCTTAACAAACATTCTCACCCAGCACTCCCAACCTGTCCGTTCTGTCGCTACCGCAATTACCTTGCCAATCTGACTGTCACTTTCTAACGACTCCTTTCCAGCCACACTATTACTAGTGATGTATCTTAATACCATTTTTGAGCCTAGTGGTCAATTTAAATGAATGATGTTTTATATGGAGTGTGCTATAAGGCATGTTAACTTGATGTATGCCAAAAACAGATGCATAAAATGTATAAGAGTTACCACTAAGCTGTTTATATCATTTAGTAACTTGGACAGATTTCAGCTATCTTCCAGCACCCACATATCACAACAAGGAGAAGAAGTCCAGCAGCACGTCGCTGTGGTACTGTACAGCAGGAACGCGAAAGCAATTACCCTCATGAACAGTGGCCAGAAATTTTTTATGAAGTAAAACTGACATACACACATCAGGTTTACAGATCAAACATGCCGTATAACCACAAGTCCAACACACAATGACAAAACACTTCATATGGCTCCTTAATGCAAGATGCAAATTAGTGATGGAAAAAGGAAAAAGCATTTGCAAAATTTGAAAAAAATTATGAAAATAACAGTAGATAATACAATGTTGCCCAGAGAAACCTAAGTCAACAACTAAAAGGACACAAGGAGGCACACACTGTGGTGATGCCTAAATTAAATCAAACAAATAAGAAGAAATAAATCTAATGTGGTTATGACTGAAAAAGTGAAAACTAGTTTCAAGAGTGAGAAAGAACTCCCATGTCTTGCCTACGAATATTTAAAAAAAAATAAAAATAAAAAAAAAAACAATTGGGGGGGGGGGGGGGGGGGGCAGCAAGAAGCCATTAAAGTGATAAACATCTCTAAAGCAGAGGAGACTCTATTAAACTCACCTAAGGAGTAACGTCTTGAAATAGAGAAACACTGTGATTTAGTTCAAAATTAAGTTTAAGAACATGTAAGGATAAGGACAATTCTGTTTTAGTGTCAACTTTACCCTTACATATCACTGCCTCTCAGAAACAGCACTGCTGATTCTGGGAACCCCTCCATTCTAGAAGTAGTGAGAGTTTTGGCATTGGCCATTATGCGAGACACAGGGAATCAGTCTGGCAGTAGTGAGAGAAATAAAGACAGAACAGTAGAGCATAACCCTAATTACACACATTATAGTGGCAATGATTACCTCTAAGGCATAAATAGAAAGCCTATGTGAAAGTGCTTATTTAGTATGAAAGAGGTAGGACAAATAGGAATATAAGTGTGATACTATTTACTTGAGTAATAAAAAGATGGTGTGTTAATATTCAGAATTTATCTTAGCTAGTCATTTATGTAAATGATAATTATTTGGAGAGAATTAAAGATTTTTGTTCAGAAAGTGGAAAGGCATGAAAGGACGTGTGCCACTAGGTACACTGTCAGGGGTAGTTAGTTAGACTTCAATCTGATTTTTGTTCAGAAAGTGGAAAGGCATGAAAGGACGTGTGCCACTAGGTACACTGTCAGGGGTAGTTAGTTAGACTTCAATCTGATTGCCTAACATAAAACGGACAGCTTTTCGTTGGAAGAATTAAAGGAAATTACTAAAATTATGGGAAGTGGGGATCTTACAGTTTTTAAAGAGGTGACATAAAATGAAGTAAATGGAGGAGTCTTCAAGCCAGGAACTCAAAGGAATACGTACTCAAATCTCAGACACATGATACCGGGTAGAGATTTTGGTGAAGAAGTTAGTGCCTCAAATACTTTGACTAGTTTTGAGGAGCAAGTACAGGAATCAGTTAAACCAAAAGTACAGAAAACATTGTCTCTACTAGCATTATCACCAATTCTTTGGACAATATTAGAGTACCCCATACGGAATTTCTAAAGTTTGAGCCAGATGGTTCTGAAAATCTAGTTGGATTTCTGAAGCAATTTAAGGAAGTGTTACCTCAGGATTGTACAGCTTCCACAAAAATCAACTTTATTGTTAAACAGTTACAATGGGAAGCAGTAAATTGGACTTCCAAATAGAGACAAAAGTTTAAGACTTTTAGTCAATTTGAAGCAGCATTTAAAATGCATGTCCTAGCAGGTATTGTAAGCCCAATTTTGAAAAATATTTAAGACATAACAGACATGATGATGACTATTTGAGCAATAAGACCAGCATATTTGGAGACAGTACATATAGTGCCACTAACATATAATTGTATTTCAAAGCTAATGGCAATAAGTATGAGTGCCTTAAGGATTAGTCAAGGGAAGCTCTACATTATAATTATGTAGTATGCCAGCTGTCACTTCATTGATCGTTAATTGAAGGAGGAAGGTTCATTAGCAGTGAAATTTGTGCTGTTTCACACATTCTAAGCTGTGTAGATGCACAGCATTTATTAGGAAGAAGTTTAATTAACATAAAGTTAGAAGCTGTGGCAGAAATTTCAGTGTTAAATATAATCACAGGGTAAGCAGAAGAGCACAAGCCTAACTTTGAACCAATTACTCATAGATGCTAAGACATTGCAGCATATGAAATCTAATATTCATTTGACTGAAACTGGATATTGAGAGAAGGTTGTATGTGTTGGTATAAATATCTTTAGTTTACATTTGTTACTTTATTATATTAGTAATTTGATTTTGTTGCTCACTAACTGAGGCTTTATAGCCATGTTGCCTTTTATTTAATACTGTCTTAAAGCTAAAGGAGATGTTCTGGATTATGTTACAAACAAAGTAAATCATGCATTCAACTGTTAATGATCAGCTGTAAAAAGGGAATAAAATGCTATTGTCAAAGCACAGGCGGTAATGCCGTAGTGCTACCTAATCTCTAGTAGAAAAGATGCAGCATGTCATGGAGCACATACTCCATATTATACAATGTCGATATGTTAAAAATATTCATAACCTCCACTAGGAAAACCTGTGCTGCATCAGCGGATTGACGACAGTCGCCTATTTGAGTTGCACGTTTCAATACTGCACATTTCATTTTCTCTGCCACAGTTTCTTCTCCTCTTTCTATTCTTTAATCTTTAACTTAATTATATCTTTCATTATCATAAAACAATCTTAGAGGGGAGGGGGAGGGGGGGGGGGAGCAGACAAGGAAATTATCACTAGTTGTTTACAGAAAAAATTTAGAAACTATGAAAAAGACCTTTTATAGTTTTTGATACTGCTAAGTCGGCATGTACAGGATGTGTGTTAGAAAAAATGGGGTATTTTATACCTTCTTTATGCTATGAAATAGTATAGTTGGGTGTGTATTTAGGATCAATTATAGGGGCCTATGTGGATGAAACCAAAACAAGTCTGTTCTGTAACATATGCCGACCACACTTCACCCTCCAGCATCTTAGTGAAGAACTCATCAGGGAAGGGGTCCTGGAGTGGGGTGTGGTATGGGATCTGCCTTGCGGGCTTCTGTCTTCTTTCCTTTCTTCGGTGGTAGCAAATCTTCCTTTACTTTTCATTTTCCTTCTTCTCTACCAGGAGTACTTATTCTATCATCCCTCCTTTGTGATTCATACTTTTCTATTGCAGAAATCTTCTTTACTGCAGACCACATTGTAATACTTATGAACTAACAACATATATAAAAACAAAGATGAGGTGACTTACCGAACAAAAGCGCTGGCTGGTCGATAGATACACAAACAAACACAAACATACACACAAAATTCAAGCTTTCGCAACAAACTGTTGCCTCATCAGGAAAGAGGGAAGGAGAGGGGAAGACAAAAGGAAGTGGGTTTTAAGGGAGAGGGTAAGGAGTCATTCCAATCCCGGGAGCGGAAAGACTTACCTTAGGGGGAAAAAAGGACAGGTATACACTAGCACACACGCACATATCCATCCACACATACAGACACAAGCAGACATATTGGTCTTTAAATATGTCTGCTTGTGTCTGTATGTGTGGATGGATATGTGCGTGTGTGCTAGTGTATACCTGTCCTTTTTTCCCCCTAAGGTAAGTCTTTCCGCTCCCGGGATTGGAATGACTCCTTACCCTCTCCCTTAAAACCCACTTCCTTTTGTCTTCCCCTCTCCTTCCCTCTTTCCTGATGAGGCAACAGTTTGTTGCGAAAGCTTGAATTTTGTGTGTATGTTTGTGTTTGTTTGTGTATCTATCGACCTGCCAGCGCTTTTGTTTGGTAAGTCACCTCATCTTTGTTTTTATATATAATTTTTCCCACGTGGAATGTTTCCTTCCATTATATAGAACTAACAACATAGGATGACATGGGGCAGTAACACATGTACGACGAAAAGACAAACGTACAAGTACCTAAAATAGACAATATATTTGGAAGTAATAGATATGTTAGCTACATCACAAACACCGGGGGAAGAATGGTAACTGAAGTCATTCCCTAAATGAAAGTAGGTGTGACAGACTAACAAATAAATAAAGGTAAACCACTAGTCCAGAGGCAAAATTGTCTTTTGCCTGTATTTGAGCATGTAACTATCCAGAGAGACTATCCACCGAAACATAGATATATTGTCAACAACAAATAAAGTAACAAAGGTAGGAAGAATACTATGACAGAAGGCTTTTTATTAGATAATTTCATATATGTAATTTATAACATTGGCAGGAAAGTATGTCAAAGTTACATAAGAAGGAGTTATGAAACGCACATTTGAGGTTAGTCAGACAGAGATGCTATGCTATGCTATGCTATGCTATGCTATGCTGTGGAGACACTTCGACCATTAGAATACAGAAGGAAAAGGGTTAGAGTATGTGTATACCGTTAAAAATTTAAGAGATAGGGTGTGCCCAATTTTGGGTAGTTATTGGAGAGTAAATGGTAGGTATAGCCATGGAATGAATAGCCTGTGCCTGGATGCAAATGCAGCTACTTTAAGACAAGAACTAAGTCTTAAGTTAGATTCAGTAAATTCTCAGTTAAATGATAGATTAGGTGAATAGAAGACAGATTCAGCTGCTATAAAAAAGGAACTAAGTGCTACTTTAACTGAAAAACTAGAAGCACAGGGTGAGGTTTTAAATGCTAAGTTCAATGCCTTAAATGATAAAGTGGAAAGTTTGCAATTAGATTTAAAGAATGAATTAAGTACTTCCTTGACCATCCATGTAAACCAACTGTTCACTGACTTTAGTCAGGCACAGAGTAACCAATTTAAGAACTTAGCTAAAACCTGGAATTTGATATTGAAGGTAGATGTAATAATATAGAAACTGAACTTGGTGAAAAGTTAGGATCACTTCAAAGCATATACAATGTTACATTCAATGCTGTAAAGCAGAGGTTGGGCACCTTAAAAGAGTGTTTGGAAAAACAGGATAAATTAATACCTATGGTCCAATCGCAAATTGCAGGTGTGAGCATTCGAGTAGACAATGTGGAACCAAATGTTAAAGAGAAATTAGCCACTTCAGGCAGAGTAAATATCAGTAATCTGCAGGAGCAGGTAGTAGAGATAATAGATAGATAATTTGCCATGAGGGTAACCTCCAACAACATTTCTCAAAATTTAACTTCATAACTTAAGGATACTAAGAGAGGGCCTTTTTCCCGAGGACATGCAGTTTTACTGTATGGTTAAATGATGATGGCGTCTTCTTGAGTAAAATATTCCGGAGGTAAAATAGTCCCCCATTCGGATCTCTGGGCAGGATCTACTCAAGAGGTCATTGTTATCAGGAGAAAGAAAACTGGCGTTCTACGGATCGGAGCATGGAATGTCAGACCGCTTAATCAGGCAGGTAGGTTAGACAATTTAAAAAGGGAAATGGATAGGTTAAAGTTAGATAGAGTGGGAATTAGTGAAGTTCGGTGGCAGGAGTAACAAGACTTTTGGTCAGGTGAATACAGGGTTATAAATACAAAATAAAATACGGATAATGCAGGAGTAGGTGTAATAATGAATAAAAAAATAGGAGTGCGGGTAAACTACTACAAACAGCATAGTGAACGCATTATTGTGGCCAAAATAGATATGAAGCCCATGCCTACTACAGTAGTATAAGTGTATATGCCAACTAGCTTTGCAGATGGTGAAGAAATTGATGAAATGTATGATGAGATAAAAGAAATTATTCAGGTAGTGAAGGGAGATGAAAATTTAATAGTCATGGGTGACTGGAATTCGAAAGTAGGAAAAGGGAGAGAAGGAAACACAGTAGGTGAATATGGATTGGGGGTAAGAAATGAAAGAGGAAGCCGTCTGGTAGACTTTTGCAAAGAGCATAACTTAATCATAGCTGACACTTGGTCCAAGAATCATAAACGAAGATTGTATACATGGAAGAAGCCTAGAGATACTAGAAGGTATCACATAAATTATATAATGGTAACACAGAGATTTAGGAACCAGGTTTTAAATTGTAAGACATTTCCAGGGGCAGATGTGGACTCTGACCACAATCTATTGGTTATGAACTGTAGATTAAAACTGAAGAAACTGTAAAAAAATGGGAATTTCAGGAGATGGGACCTGCATAAACTGACTAAACCAGAGGTTGTACAGTTTCAGGGAGAGCATAAGGGAACAACTGTAACAAATGGGGGAAAGAAATACAGTAGAAAAAAATGGTTCAAATGGCTCTGAGCACTATGGGACTTAACATCTATGGTCATCAGACCCCTAGAACTTAGAACTACTTAAACCTAACTAACCTAAGGACATCACACAACACCCAATCATCACAAGGCAGAGAAAATCCCTGACCCCGACGGGAATCGAACCCGGGAACCCGGGTGCGGGAAGCAAGAATGCTACCGCACGACCACGAGCTGCGGACGAAATACAGTAGAAGAAGAGTGGGTAGCTCTGAGGGATGAAGTAGTGAAGGCAGCAGAGGATCAAGTAGGTGAAACGACGAGGGATAGTAGAAATCCTTGGGCAACAGAAGAAATATTGAATTTTTTTGATGAAAGGAGAAAATATAAAAATGCAGTAAATGAAGCAGGCAAAGAGCAATACAAACGTCTCAAAAATGAGATCGACAGGAAATGCAAAATAGCTAAGCAGGGATGCCTAGAGGACAATTGTGAGGCTGTAGAGGTTTATCTCACTACGGGTATGATAGATACTGCCTACAGGAAAATTAAAGAGACCTTTGGAGAAAAGAGAACCACTTGCATGAATATCAAGAGCTCAGATGGAAACCCAGTCCTAAGCAAAGAAGGGAAAGCAGAAAGGTGGAAGGAGTATATAGAGGGTCTATACAAGGGCGATGTACTTGAGGACAATATTATGGAAATGGAAGAGGATGTAGATGAAGATGAAATGGAAGATGCGATGCTGTGTGAAGAATTTGACAGAGCACTGAAAGACCTTAGTCGAAACGCGGCCCCGGTAGTGGACAACATTCCATTGGAACTACTGACAGCCTTGGGAATGCCAGTCCTGACAAAATTCTACCATCTGGTGAGCAAGATGTATGAGACAGGCGAAATACACTCAGACTTCAAGAAGAATATAATAATTCCAATCCCAAAGAAATCAGGCGTTGACACATGTGAAAATTACCGAACTATCAGTTTAAAAAGTCACAGCTGCAGAATAATAACGCGAATTCTTTACAGACAAATGGAAAAATTGGTACAAGCCGACCTCGGGGAGGATCAGTTTGGATTCCATAGAAATATTGGAACACATGAGGCAATACTGACCTTACAATTTATCTTGGAAGAAATATTAAGGAAAGGCAAACCTACGTTTCTAGCATTTGTAGAGTTGAGAAAGCTTTTGACAATGTTGACTGGAATACTCTATAGCAAATTCTAAAGGAGGCAGGGGTAAAATACAGGGAGCAGAAGGCTATTTACAATTTGTACAGAAACCAGATGGCATCTATAAGAGTCGAGGGGCATGAAAGGGAAGCAGTGGTTGGGAAGGGATTGGGACAGGGCTGTAGCCTGTCCCTGATGTTATCAATCTGTATATTGAGCAAGCAGTAAAGGAAACAAAAGAAAAATACGGAGTAGGTATTAAAATCAATGGAGAAGAAATAAAAACCTTGAGGTTTGCCGATGACATTGTAATTCTGTCAGAGACAGCAAAAGACTTGGAAGAGCAGTTGAACGGAATGGGCAGTGTCTTGAAAGGAGGATATAAGATGAGCATCAACAAAAGCAAAATGAGGATAATGGAATGTAGTCAAATTAAGTGTGGTGATGCTGAGGGAATTAGATTAGGAAATGAGACACTTAAAGTAGTAAAGGAGCTTTGCTATTTGGGGAGCAAAATAACTGGTGGTGGTCAAAGTAGAGAGGATATAAAATGTAGACTGGCAATGGCAAGGAAAGCGTTTCTGAAGAAGAGAAATTTGTTAATATCGAGTGTAGATTTAAGTGTCAGCAAGTCGTTTCTGAAAGTATTTGTGTGGAGTGTAGCCATGTATGGAAGTGAAACATGGACAATAAATAGTTTGGACAAGAAGAGAATAGAAGCCTTTAGAAATGTGGTGCTACAGAAGAATGCTGAAGATTAGATGGGTAGATAACGTAACTAATGATGAGGTATTGAATAGAATTGGGGAGAAGAGGAGTTTGTGGCACAACTTGACAAGAAGAAGGGACCGGTTGGTAGGACATGTTCTGAGGCATCAAGGGATCACAAATTTAGCATTGGAGGGCAGTGTGGAGGGAAAAATTGTAGAGGGAGAGCAAGAGATGAATACATTTAGCAGATTCAGAAGGATGTAGGCTGCAGTAGGTACTGGGAGATGAAGTAGCTTGCACAGGATAGAGTAGCATGGAGAGCTGCATCAAACCAGCCTCAGGACTGAAGACCACAACAACAACGACTAAGAGAGGCATAGATAATTTATGGAAAGAATTCAAACTTATGCAGGACAAAGTAGATAGAAGAGTGACTTCTGCAAACATAGTGTTACCTAGTAAAATGTTGATTGTTTTGTCGAAGAGAGACTTTCACATAAAATTTAACAAGAAGTACTGGTTTGCACTTGCTCAAATGAGGTTAATATCAGATCCAGGGGTTCTGGGTGGAGTTACATTTTTTCCCCAGGGGTGTTAACATTCTGTGTTAATGGGCGGAGTGACAACTGTCGGATCCCGAGTTGTTTTCAGTGTTTGTTCTATACTATTTTTCCTGCACCGAATTCCCTTCAAATCTTAAAAGTATTCTGTAATCTATTCCTGGATTCTTAAACTATCCTACAATGTTAGTACCTAGGAAACTGAATATGACTAAAAGATAATAGACTTAAGATATCCATGGATAAACAGGCACCTCTAAACATGAAATGGAGCGAATAGCATATAGTATTAGTGGAAAACATAATATGATGGTACTACCCAAACAGAATTATATCTAGATGACATGAAATGAACATAATCTTTTATGTGTGTACAAAAATATACTATAAGCTTAATGACTAAACAACTATTTTATCATAGTGTATAATTTTCTATTTAATATTGAATATTTTATACCTTTTATGAAATGTGGTGTAGATAGGAAGGTTTGTATTGTTTTTGGAAGGGGTGGGTATTATAGATTAAAGCGTGATAAACAAATAAATCACGGCTAACACAGAGCACACATCACACCTTTCAAATGACTCTCGCAAACAAGTGTAACAGATACTTCACCATTTGCCATTCCATACGTGTTGCTAAGATTTTCTTTGGGGACTTCCCCAGTTTTTTTAGTGTTATTCATATTCCTCTTGGTTTTAGATCTAGTGATCATTAAAAAAAATTCATCTCTGAGTATAATAACTATACTAACAGTCTAATATTGAACTGTATCCTTAACTTCACACTCAAATAATTGTTGTCTTTCACTCATCCAGCATAGAGTTTTAGGCTGTGTCAGTGAGCCAGTGTGGAATCAGCGCTGGTGAACAGCATGGGCCCCAGCAGTGTCGAAGGTTGGTTTCAGCGTCGGTGCCATTGAAAGGATTCGTAGGAGACGTTTAACACCACACCTCCTCCGACTTCTCACTCAAGTACTGGCGAAGGAAGGAGCCTGGGGAAGGGTGGTGGGAAGGGTTTCCTGTCTTTGGGGATATCTTCTTTCACTTCTTCGATCTTAGCAACCATTTCTACTTTTTCAGCAACCATTTCTACTGTTTCCTTTCTTACTTCTCATTTGAGTACCTATCTATCTTTCCTTCTTTCCATATGCATATACTTCTATCACAGAAGTCCTCCTTATTTTCCATGGTTTATATATATATAAGAAAATATATGTGTAAGAACAATGACGATTCTATATCGCATATGTACATAAGGATATAAAAACTATGATAATTCTACATCAGGGATACATAAGAAAGAAGTGTGAGTAATTAAAGAGGGCATAAACCAAGGAGGAACTAATGAGCATAAGCCAGGGAGCAACTAATTGTGATAATGAATGTCGTTGAACATTTGTTCTGATGATTTGTAGGATAGTGGGAGAAGTATAGCATAACTAAATATATGATATATTGAACAGAGTATATAAATGTGGAGACTACTGAAAGCTTAGAAGTGTAAGAGTAGTGGAGGACTCTAGGGGATTAAGTGAAGTATTAGGAAGTGAGTGTAAAGTGTGAAATAGACTTTATTTTCCAGAGGATATTTAATTATAGTTACATAAAGATGTATACTTGGGAAATGAACCATGAGTCCTACTTAGGAAGGAGAAGGGGAGCACACCCAGCATTTATTGGATATAAAGGGCAGATAGGCAGACCTAAGAAAGGCTAACCTATACTGTGCGGACAGGGGCACAAAGAAGGGGATTGACCTGTACCATAGGAAAATAGGAATTAAGAAGAGCATACCTACTGAAACAGGAGGAGGAAGTGCATTCATAGGGTCAACCCGTATGTAAGGTATAGGTACTGTTCCTAAATGGAAAAGGACAGTATCGCGACAAAAGTCACAAATTTTGTAGGAATTATTCTGGTAAGTTTGAATTCTATATTCCAGTAGCATTATTATGTTTTATGTTTACGAGTGTCGGAAAGAACAATTTCATTTGCCCTGAGTTCCTTCAGAATACAAGCTACTGTAGTTAATGAAACTATTACGTACTAAAGAAAAAATAGTACAGAGTTAGAATGAAACAATTAAGTGTCTATGACACCTGCAGTTTGTGATTGGAAATCAAGAAGGTTGTCCGCATGATTCCTAGATATAAAAGTACTAACTCCAACATTAGGTGAAATGCTCAGATAGTTATTATCAAAATGAAAAAAGAAAACGTAGATATTAAGTAAACAATTAATAAAAGAAATATAATGTATCCTGATTAAAATGTAAATTAGCATTATGTGAAATGTTAAAGTATATAATTAATATGTATAAAATATTGCATATTCAAGCTAAGGGAAGGGATATGTAGTGCCTCGAGAATTTCGGTGTAAATTCTAGAGACACTTGGCCTTCCACTGTCTCTAACACCCAATATTTTAAGTATGGGTGTGGATGAGAGGAAGCGTATCTACTGCGTCACCCGTTTCTATGTGCAGGTTGGAAGTTTTGTGTTGAGAAGACTGTAAGCGTGGCAGTTTAATGACTCCGACAAGTGTTTCCCACCAGTGCCACAGAAGCCGTGATGAAAAGTACAGTGAATAATTAAGTAGTATTCTTTGATGTGTTAGTGAAACTGATTATTGTAAAAAAATAGAAGTGAACAGTTGACTATAGACTTTTAACTTACTTCATGTCTTAGCTCAGAATGAAGCAAGACACATGTTACGTCTATAAATTATTTGGTTGTTAAAACCAGGCAATTGTGATTATATTTAATAGTATCTAATGGTTATTGATGTAGTTGACTTGCAAGAGTTTGTATTCTTGGGTGAAACTTGTGAAATCAAAAATATACCTGAGCTGAACTGAAAGTATGAGGATACCAAGTTATTTCTACTGAGAGAGGGAGTACTTTTTTGTTCCTCTAACCAGCACTATTTCTTCAGAGAAAAAGTTGTGGAGATTGATGCAGCCGCATATCCAGAGAAGACAATCGGCTGATTGTTTCAAGTAAGTCAACTGAAGTGAGAGAGGTGCAAAGTTTGCAATCCAGTTTTGCACCGTTTCTCATGTCACTGAAACCGTTAAATGGTCATGTGTGTGTGGACTGTATCTGCATGAATGGGTATGTGTTGTCTACTTTAGAAAAAGCCATTTTGGCTGAAAGCTCAACATGTACAGCAGTTTTTTCGTTGTGTCTGTCTGGCACTCAACATAATGGTGCATACGCAGACAAAGAAAGTGCAGCACGATAGCCTCTGAAGCACAGACATCGAAGTTGTGATGCATTTTTGTCAGCCAATTGTAGCTAATGTCACATGATCTCACAAGTCAGTAACAGAAGGTTTTCAGAGCATAGGACACATAGTGCCAATTGTGTAAACATCGCTAACTGGAGGACAAATTTGACATTAGATCAGAAATTGTACTATGGTCAGGACTCAGCTGTATTGAATAACACTAAACTTGGACACACTGAAGCAAGTTCAGATTTTACCTAAGGAAGCACATAACATGCTTGTCAACATAGCTGAAATCAGCTATCGACATGATTATCACACTTCGACCACAGATATTTGTTGTACATCACAGATACGTAGCAGTCAAAGTGTTTATTATCGAAGGTATCATGCTGTAATCATGGAAGTGAGCAAACAGAGAAAGGAGTGATACTTAAACTTTTGTCAATACGAGAAAGGTGTGCAGCTGGAAATTGTGATGGGCCAGTATAAAGATAAAATTGAGCAGGAAAGGTAAAGACATGGAAAGAAGTTGCTGTTGACATTAATTCTCGTAATGTTGGGGCAGATTGTGATTGGAAGAGTATCAATATGTGTTATGAAAATGTGGACACATCTGAATATTCAGATATCTGTCAAATAAATGAAACAAAAGAGCATAATTGAATCATGTATGGTTGTTGCACACAGAATTTTGCCCAACAGTTGTCCAGAACACTTGGAAATGGAGAGTATAATGTGTTTTAAATGGTATAGGATGGAATGGCATTATAATGTAGTTTTAATTATCTTTATGACCTATTCAGCAGAAGAAAGGTAATAAGTGGGGGAAAAAACATTTGCGAGAATTTACATGGATTTGAACATGACATCTTATGCACTGTAGTCCATGAGACAAGCTCTGAGCCATTGAAATATGTGGAACAGTGTCATATTGTTAGTGTATTTCAATACACTTGCTTATGTTCTATTTACCAACACACGTAAAATGGTCATAGCAGGTTAAGGATGTGTTCGGTAGTTAGAAACTTAATACGAATTACATAGTTACTGCTACTGGAGAGAAAGGACATATATAAGAGATGATGAACGTTTCTGTCTGCTATCAGAATTCCTATCTAAACTGTTCAGCACAAATATTTCAAATTTTCCTTCCTTACTCTGCTGGTAAGTTCTCTAAAATGCCTCTGAACTAAGCACATAAATTATGAGTCATTCCCCAAGAACTGTTATGAGATTAATCTTTACATAAACACTGCAGTCAGCAGTTTCCATTACCTAATCTTCCAGATTGAAACAAAGTATTTTGAGCATCAGTGGCATGAGAGTGGCATAGTCACATATTTATGTACCATTTTTGTGTTAATAACAGCTTTTTTAATTATTTCGATTTGTATTTGCTAAAAACAAAAGTGATGTTTCATAATGCTACTGGACTAGGAACCTATGATTAGAGCTAAGCCTGACTTTGAACCACAAATTTTTGGCAGTCAAATATGATCCAACTTCACACTGATATAATCTGGGATTAACATTTATACAATGCTGATTCCCAGGTTGAGTCTGATCTGAGATCATTTTCTGTCTTAACCTAAGGTTAAGTGCTTTACACAATTGGCCTGTAATATAGTCAGCCAATATCAATATGACTGTTAAAGCAGTGCGAAGAGACAGTCAGGAAAAGCTAATGATTTAAATTAAGATACATACAGTATAGCTACAAGGAAAGCTAAGCAGTCACACATAATTTGTTTGTCAAAAATGTTTTTCTGTTTTGTTTTTTCCCCCAATGGTGTGCTTAGGCAGGATCCTAAGACCACAGCGTAAATTGGAGCAGCTGATTATTTTCGACAAGCAGGATTATAAATTTCAGTACTGTGCACCAAATATTTTGTGGATTATCTGACAGAATACATGTTCCATCTCACACTTCAATTCTCAACACAGAAAAGTCAGTACCTGTGAAATTACTCAAGAACTCACATTTATGCATGATTTGCTATTTTATAATCTCACACATAACATAATTCATCTGACATAAAAGGAAATTTACCCTGAAAGTAATGATTTTCAAATTACCATTCACAATATTTTCCACAACCTATGAGAAATGTAAACAGTTGTGATGCCACACTCATCAAAAGTGGATTGTTGTTACAAAGTATTGCATAATCTTCATCCTGAAGCATTCGATGTGTTTTGATATCAGCAGATGCTCATGTGTGCACTACGTTTTGTTGTTGTTGTAATCTTCTTTGCAACTGAAGTTTTATTTTGGTATTATTGCCTCATTTATGTTTTATAGATGCAGTACTACTCTGCAGTAGTGGGATAAAGTAAAATTCTTTGTTAGAGACCACTTCTTACCAAAATTACAAAAATTTAACTGAGAACTGAAACAATGAAGAATTCACAGAAATCTAAAAAATTCCCACTGTTTTCCCAGACTTTTCCTTGATGAAGAATTCCTGGGTTTGCTAGTTGCCCTGGTTCCTATATACCCTCAACACTTCCTCTATATGGTGGGTAGCAATCTTTTCTTTTCATAATATTGTCAATTTCCATATCTTACAAACACAAATAAGCAATTACACAACAGTTCTGTACAAGCTTTACTTTTACATAATGGAGGTGGTGTAAGGGTAATGCTGTCATGTTTTCATGTTATCATATTTTCATATGTTATTTAGTGTGTCTAGCAGAATTCCCAACTCTCTGGAATCTCAAATTCAGTTCTTTTATGTAAGTTCCCAATATGAGTTCAGTGGTTTTTTCACATGTTGGTAAATAGATAAGAAAAGCTGCAACAACATACTTGTGCTTATGGAGCATTTTGAGCTCCAGCTTAGTAAAGTAGGCAGCGCTAATCTCACCGGGGTTGTATGTTCCTGTTTTTATTCATAAACCTGCTTGGAATTTTTCTAAGCATTTTCAACATGGAAGCCACATTACTTGTGGCACTAAGCTCCTTCCAGCTGGACTAGGCATTCACATGAGATAACAAAATAGAGAAACTAATGTCCACAAATAAAACACTTTTAAAGCTCTTGCAGTGTTTCAACTTCTTGGTGTATAGATCTGTGTCAAAGATATGTCGCCATACTAGCCCCTCTTTTGCTCGTGGAGCGGCAGGCAGCCTGCTTGCCAGCAGTTCCAGCGGCACAGTGCAATGAACCATTCTTTTGCTGAAGTTTGGTTGACAGCCATATGATGGTCCTCAAGTGACGAAAAACAGCTGTTTCTCTCCCGACCAATGATTCTCTTGGCGAAAACCGGGGCACTGGGAATTGAGTTGAATTTCGAGGGTATCTTCTGTCCTGCCTGAGAGAACATATCTTCAGAAGCTCCTGATGTTTTAGATGAAAGACTGTCTTGGAAGGTGGTTGCAGAGGGCAGCAGACCTGTAACTGGGGCAGGCTGTTTTTGCTGAGGCTCCGGCCTGCTCTAGTGACAAAGCCTGGTGCATCTGGGTCATAGAATGTCAATGAGGTGTCTTCTGTAGAAGCTACTGCTGTGAAGCAATAATCAGTGTCATATTTGGTGAAGCTGTGTAGACGTCTGAAGGTGTTTGTCTTGGAAGAAGCCACCCGGTTTGAATCTAGAAGCTCCTCACGTGCAACATACGCAGCCTTCACCATCTTAACTGAAGTCTCAATGGCTTTAGTATGCTGTAGGCCTCATTGCAGTACCTGATATGGGCCAACATATGTAGGAGACTGTGGCAGTTTGGCCGCACCTACCTGTAACCAACTTTGAAGTTCCTTGTGGCAAAATGTCACTTGATGCCATGACAAGCTGGTGCTACTGGGATCAGTTTTCCCATTGTCAACTACATTGTTTGTGGAAACTCTTGCACTACGTGTGCTGGAGGTGTTGTAATGTCCTGACACACTACCAGATCTGTTGGCACACATGTTTTGTTGACCATAGATTAGCTTATTCAGATCCAGGTCAACGTCTGTTTTTATACCCAAGTATGGCCACTGGTAATGTGTCGCTCCTGGTATCTTAATGGCACACAAGTGCTGCTTTCAGTGTTCTATGCAGACACTCCACCATCCCATTTCTAGCAGGGTGGTAGCTTGTAGTTTTTATGTGGAAGATTCCACACAGTGTTGTGAATTCCATAAACAATGAGCAATAAAACTGTCGACTCCAATTGTTGGTCACAGAGGCCAGGAATCCGAACATAGGATTCACATGCGAACAGACTCCTTTGACACACTTTACACTGAAATGTCAGTAATTGATGTATCTTCTGGGCAACGGGCAGAGTGGTCTATCATTATCAGTATGTATCAGTACACATTGGAAAAGAGGGGTGGGCCAACAGTGTCCAAGTGCACATCAGTAAATATTGTGGTGGGGGTGACTAGAGCGCTCATAGGCACTGAAGTGTGGCGAATGGTCTCACTTTGTTGGTAATGAAAACAAGCTCTTGCTAGCTGATGACAGTGGTTCTCGGCTTCTGATCACATGAATCAATGAGTTACTGCATGTGCAGAATTGCAAATGCCAGAGTTGGAAAGCCCATGTACAACACCGAATATCACTTCTCAATGTGACAATGGAATGCATGGGCATGTTCAGCCACACCATAAGGTAGATTGTAAAGTCAGAACAAGGATTTCCTGCAATTTATAACTAGAAGTCTTGTTGTGCACTAAGCTTTGTAGTTCATTGTTGCTCCTCTGTGTGACAGTGATGTCCGGCCACGACACCCCACTAATTGCACTGCATGTCCACAAAAGACAATCTGCAACAATGTTATTGAAGCTGCTTGTCTGCTGTATATCTATGCTCAATTTTCCGACATACTCCAAGTGTCTGATGTTTTGTGTCGGACTTTGCTGGTTGATCTTTTAGGAAGCAGCAACAAGACAATTGTGATCAGTGTAAATTGTGAAAGTCCATGCTTCAAGCTTGGTGTGAAAGTACTTCACTGCTTCAAACATTGGAAGAAGTCTGCAGTGTATTGCTGATCACAGGATCTGAACCTGAGTGAATTTTGGAGGAAAATGCCAATGGCAGTCAAATTCCAGATATTTGTTGTTGCAGTGCTGTGTCCATGGCTGTTTGGCTACCATGTACTGTTAAAGGTAACTGTGCAGTGTGTTACTGATGACAGAAAAGGTAGACATTACCAATGTGTTCTTGAGCTTCTTAAATGCTTCAGTCATCTCCTGTGTCCAAGGCACTGAGCATTTGCTGGTGATATGTTTTCCCCGTAATGTATTCACACACTATAGAATTATTTCTTCAACACATCTACATTAACTTACATTTCCTACAACTAGGTCAGTCTGCCATTCGTCACACCAAAGTCATCCTGTATTCTCCTACAGTCACTCAATAACATCACCAGCAAACTGTCACAGATTGTTGCTCACTCTATCCATTCTATCATTTACACACAGAGAGAGAGGACAATGCAGTAAAATCACACATTCCCTGGTGCACTTCTGACAGTACCTTTGTTTCTTATGAACAATCACTGCCCAGGACAATGTAATCGATTCTGTTACTCAAAAAGTCTTTGAGCCACTCAAAAAGTCTTTGAGCCATGCACATATCTGAGAACCATTTCCATATGCTGGTGCTTAAGTTAACAGTCTGCAGTGTGGCACCGTCAAACACTTTCCAGACTTTTAGAAGTATGGAATCTGCCTGTTGCTCTTCATCCATGGCCCACTGGAATCATGTGAGAAAAAGGCAACATAAGTTTTGCATGAGCAACGCTTTCTAAATCTGTGCTGATTTGTGGAATGAAGCTTTCCTCTCTCATGGAAATTTGTTACATGGAAGACAGAATGTGTTCAAGAATTCTGCAACAAACTCGATGTTAAGGATGTTGGTCTAATTTTGCAGGTCCATTCTTTTACCCACCTTATGTACAGGAATCACCTGCACTTTTTTCCAGTTGGCTGGGAGTTTTCACTGAGTGAGAGATCTGCAATACGCGCAAGTTAAGTAAATGGCCTATGCAGAAGAGTACTCTCTGTAAAACAGAATTGGGATTCTGTCCAGATCTTGTGACTTATTTGTTCTCAGTTCTTTCAGTTGATTTTCAACACCAGGGTGCTTATTTCTATGTGCTCGATACAGAATATGTGTGGTTGTGAAACTATAATATGTGTCTACAATTCCATAGCACTAATGATTTTTTGTATGCAAAATTTAAAACTTCATATTTCTATGTGATATCTTCTATTGCCACACCAGACGGGTTGACAAGAGACAGAACAGAAGCTTTCGATCCCATTAGCTATTTTATGTAGGGCCAGAATTTTCTCTGGGTCTGAGCAAGACACTTCACTTGTGTATGGCAGTGGAAGGTGTATGTAATACTTATATGGCACTGTTCCTTGGGGTTGAAGCACACCGAGACACTGCCTGGGATTACTGTAATTCCTATGTAAAGTGTGATGTAGGTATGGCTGCATTTCTGATTCTACAACCGCTGAGAAACTGGCTCCATGCACCTCATGCCTAGCCCACCATCCTTGCATTGTGTCCTGACTGTTGGTCTATCCTGGTAGCATAACAACTTGAATTCTCCTTAACTTCATCATTAAGATATTCCTACTTCCATATACAGCTGAAAGAGGATCACAAATGAACAGGTGGGTATTCCTGGAAAAGAACTGCAGTTCCTTCTTCACCGAAATCTTATAGATTTTATTACAAGTACTATACCATTTATAATAAACTTATATTTAACACTTGAACACCTACCTTGCAAAGTACAGCCTCTTCTGCTCAAGATAGTCATTAAGCCCTTTTTGTATTTCATCAAGCAACTGATTGTTCTCTCTCAGGAGTGTCAGCATATCTGGGAAATCTGTGGCTATTAGCACATGTTTATCAAGAAGAGTATTTGCCATTATAGCTCGCCATGTCTTGTCAACTTTCTTAAACTTCCTTGCTTCTTCTGGCATTTGGCGCATAATGTCTTCAGAGCTGAATATAGGCTCAAGATAAAGCCAAGTTGCCTGACACTATAAGAACAAAAAGACACCAAGACTTTTGTCAAACAGTCAACTAATAGTATTCAAAATTAATTTCTGGGGCACAAAAAAACCAGTAAATATAACTTTAGCCTCAGATGAGAGGGTTGGTTGAAGAATTGGGCATGAGGAGGGCAAGGCAACTATTAACCCCAACCATTAAGTTCTTTGTTTCCTCTTGTCCTAAAACTGTACTACTTTCTCATTTTGCTCCTCCTTTCTAACTTTCTCCATCCAACGCACCTTGTCTCCCTGACGAATGAACTAACAGTTCTGAAAGATAGGAAGATATTTATTTTTATTTATTAATTTTTATCATACCTTTGCATGCCTCCATATGCTGTACTTAGAATTATGCCTCCTGCTGGCCAACCGATCTACCTCCATGTAATTTTATGGCTCTCTCATGTGAATTTTCCTTTTGATAAAGTAATCACTTTCATTTCTAATTCTATGTGGTCCTTGTGAACTACATTTTTTGTTTGATTTCTTCTGTAAGAATATGTTAAGGACAAACATGTTATACCATTTGGAAAGTTCTACAAATGTATGATCTCTGTCATTTATAGCAACCAAAGTACCCTACTGAAGAATCATTCTTCTGCATTAAAATCCCTGTCATTTTCTAGAGGAATTTACTATCACTGATTGTCTTCTGTAACTCTTAATGGTGTGTTTACACAGGTGTTCAGCCGATTTGTTTCCACTTTATGTACAATATTTTGACGACTAGCTACATTGTCACTTCACATGAGATTCTTCATCACATGTTGGCTACACTCTCTGAAGGTTCTTACTTATTGGCTGACTCTATGACACAGTCATGAGCAAACACAATGCAGTTGAAAATATCTGCATGTCAGAAAGCAAACAGACAGACAAAAGCCAATCCTACAAATAAAACTGGAAGGAAGATAATGACTCTTCTGAATAGGTCTGGCTTTCCATGTATCTTCATTAAGGGTCTTAGGACATGAGTAACTGTGCCACTGTGGCCACTATAAGATACATAAGGAAGACATTCCTCTAAGACTGATAGACAGTCATCTTGGTTCACATACTTCTCGGCTGGCCAAGTGCCTGAAACTCATTCTTGTTGAATATGTGGAGAAGAGCGAACACCACATTCATAACACTGCTCACCTTGTAAAGCACGTCAGTCAATTGTAGCTCCAGGATATTGATATTATGTTTGGTTTAGATGTAGCCCCCCTCTTTACAAAAGTCCATCTTTCTGAATTCTTGGAATTAGCCAGGGAAATATTCAATGAGCCAGAGAAATATTCAATGATTGTTTCACTGACCTTTTTAGGCATTTCTATACTTCAACTTATTTTTTGTTTGATACAAAATATTGTGACAAACAAATGACATGGTGATCGTGGTGATGTGTAGTCTATTATCATCTGTTGTGGCAAATCTACAAATGGAAAACTTTTAAGCAGAGGTCTTAAAATCCACAAAGTTCAAACCCACCAATATGTGTATAACATGTTTGTGGTATGGCCCTGTGGAACAAAACAAATGAAGAGTTGCTGGAAAATTTAGATTCTATCTGTTCCAATGTAACATTCACTACAGAATGAAAAAGAGGGTCAGCTACTTTTCCTCAAAATGTCAGTTATGAGAACACTGGATGGATCCCTGGCTTACAGTGTATACAGAAAACCCATAAATAGTGGCCCTCATCTCCACACCTCAAACCATGAGCATCCATAAAAAAGAAATATGGTGCTAAAGATTCTGGTGCATAGAGCTCAAAGACTTTCAGACAAGAAGGGCCTCAATGAAGAATGAATAGTATTCTGATGGAATGAGTACTCACATGCCAAATTCAGTGGCCACTGCAGTCAAATAAAAAATGACTGGGAAAGAATTTGAGACTGAGACACACAATACAAGCCAAGAATCACTAATGTACCAAATACAATGTTAATGATGATCTAGGTCTCCAACAGCTGGATGTGTACCATATACCATGCAAATGTGACATGTCTTACATCTTGACTATTATGATGGACAAGTAAGGATGCACGGAACATCAGTGACACATCCAGCTAAAGCAAAAAACTAAATTAGCTGTTGCCAAGTATTGTATTGAATATAGTCATGAAATTAAATATATTGTATGATGATATGAATATTCTGGTACAAAAGGCAAGTTTCTGGGCAACATCATTAACAATCTGATGACCAAACCCAAATGTGGCTTGGAGTGCAATGATGCACTCAAAAGACTACATCCGAGTAAATCACACCACGCAACTCAAAAGTGTTAAGGAGTATATCGAAAAAACATGTCAGAAGACCTACAAAGGTAACTGGAAAAGCCCCAAGAATGAAATAGAAAGACTTACATCTGCCACATTTGTCTATTTTGCCATGTCAGTGCTTCATACGCCCAGTTAGGTTGGCTGCTTCCATACACGTTATGTGACTACCATTTGCTATGTCTGCTTTATGGTCTTCCCTGTGTACAAGCACTCCAGTCCTGATATAAGAGATCAATAGCTATTGTCTCATTATAATCAAAACATGAGGTCTCACTTGCCTAGTATCCTTGCGTAGCCCATACATAAAACCAGAACATTCACAAGCTCCTCTGCCCCTTTTTTCATGCCCTCTGCTGCTAGCACTCATAGTTTGAATATATCCTCTTGTAATTTGTCATTACTATTGTACTTCTCATGAACAAATATATACTGTGTTTTTTCCCTGCACAATTGTAATTTCTAAACAATATACTCTTAAGGAAAAGTAGTTACACATGATGGGTGTGTAGGGAAAAACTAAAAAACAGGACACAGGCTGAGAACATGGTCCACAGTAATGGAGGAAGAGAGGCCATTTCAAATACCAAACCATCCAAGCTTTCAGAGTAATCATTTTTCTAGTTAGAATACACACACACACACACACACACACACACACACACACACACACACACACACACATGCAGACACACACGGCCTGCAGTCACTGTTTAGGGGTGTAAACATGTTAACCAGTTGTATATGTGTTTGTGTGTTTGTACTCTAGGTAGAAAAAGGATTAGTTCAAATGTTAGCAAGGTTTCGTTCTTTTTGTGAATGCCCTTCGACGACTCTATGCTTCTGTTTTTCAGAGATTGGTCTCCTTTACTCCTCAAATATTTAGTTCCACTTTGGGTCACTCTGGATATAAACTCCTACATATTACATTCAGTTCTTACCATTTCCAGTCACTGAGCATTAATTCTGTAAACTAAAAGTAATGGTTCTCTTTGTGTTTTTATGCACACTAATGTATTTAACTTATTTATGCTCAAGGGTAACTGCTAGTCCTGGTACAAAGCACCATGAGCCTCTTCAGTTCTTTGTAGTGCCTCATTTTGTTTCACGGTTCTTGAGAATCTCTTATGTTATGGTCATGTATAAATGTTGTCAGCTATATATAGGTACAGTGAAATTTTGCTAAAATCCTGTAATTTATTGCATACCATAAGCAAATTTGATGGATTCATGCCACAGGAAAGTTCTACACAGTTGTTAATTATCATATTTGGAAAAAGAAATTGTCACCAAACTGTGTGACAAAGCAAGCTGGGGTTTCTTTACTTCCATATAACCAGCATTTTCATAAAAGAGAAAGGTTGGCCCTCAGTCTTAAAGAATATAGCACAAGATCTAATTTTATGCTTAGTTTTGTGTATGTAAATAATTTTGTGATTTATTTTGACTATTCCTAGTTAATACCTTTTATTATATAGTGAAATCAGTTAAGTGTTCCATGACTTAGATTCTACTGCTGACTTATAAACAAATATAAATTCTGTACTAATTATAAGTATTTGGAAGAACCACCGCTAGGATTCTTAAAGTATTTATTTGGCTCTAATCGAAAACATGTTAGCAAAGCCAGCCCTTAATTAATTCCAAAATAATTACCAGTTTTGTCAAAAGCATTGTTTGCACAACTGTATCTGTTAATTTTATGACTTAAACAAATAATTCGGCCTAACTTTTGTGGTTGAATAAACTGTTAAAAAGAACCAATTTTTCAACGTATTCCGTTAATTTAATGGGAGACGGTGGCAGTCTTGCATTGATATTTTTGTACATCAATGTATTTGCCGTTTTTTGTTCAGTCTCATTGAAATTTTGCACACTTATCTATTTTTTAAAAAAATTATAAATTTTAATAACAATCTAATGCAGTGAGATAATTTTGAATTTTTATTGCATTATTATTTTAAGGTACACTTTTTCATAATATCGAGGCAAATTTGGCAAATTTTTTTAATGGCAAAATATTCTACACTAATAGGTGTACAATTAAGTGCAGTAACTTTTTAGTAAATTAATACTATTATTTTCTGTGATATTTTGGATTTGATCATTTTTTACAAGCAAACTTTTCAATATATTATCAACCACAAAACTGTGTATAGTATCTCAATTAAAATTTTGTTCCACTTAAATATTGCTTCAAAGTAAAAGAATAGGTGTGCCAAATTTCACTGCAATCCTTCCAGTAGTTTCTGATATATGTGTTCCTGAAAGCAGAAAACCTTAAGTCTGTCCATATCCATATTCCATTTCTTCCTCCTCATCCTCTACAGCTCTTTTAGCTTCTCTGCTCCTTTGCCTAGCAATTTTTTGTATGTTCTGGACCGAAGTCTCTGCCTTCGCAATTCTTTGCTTATCGATGATCTGCAGCATCTGCTCAGTGAAGACTGCAGGTGTAAAGCCCAACTTGCTGAGGATGTGAAGTCTTACCACATTCCCATCATTAAACACTGCTGCAGCTTCTAAAGCAGAAATCTTCACCACCAAATTGGAAACAAACACAGTCTTTGGACATCTTTTCCAAATAAGAGCATTGAAACTTTCATTTGGGTTCTGTGCTTTCCCATGCAGACATTTTTCTAGCAGTTCTGGTAAAGCCAGTGCTCTAAACGTTGGTTTAATGGCCACTGAAACCTCATAAGGAAGGCTATTTTTATGGGTATAAGCTTCCCCACTTTTCTTACTTTTCAAAACTTTGCACCATTCATTAGAACGGAGGCCATGTTGAGGTGTAGTGTCTGTCGACAAGTAATGAAACCAAATGGCCCATACTGCTTTCCTCATACTGTCCAAGCTTGTGAGGTTACTTCTAACTGCAGTACCATGATAGACTTGTAAGCTGTCAATTCTCTTCTTTGTTAGTCTGTTTTTACCTCCCAGTGGCTTCCCATCCTCTAGTAGCTTGCCTTTATTGTCTGCAACAAGTCTTCGGAGTCATCCACCCATCCTCTTCTGAATATGGCCTAAGCACTCCAGTTTCTCAATAGTGCAATCTTTTCCATAGGGCTGACTTTCAGCTCCATTCTTGAAAGCACTAGAGTCTCCATCTCCTAAATACTGTATGTATCTTACTCCATACTTTTGTAAAGATCTATGGAAAACGAATTTCATACCTGCAGCTTCCATCCCACTACTGGAGCCTGCATAATTTCTGTTACAAACAGCTTTATGGACTTCTTGCCATTCTGTTTCTTTACCTGCATCAATATATTTCTTGTGCAAGGAGCAAGCAGAACAATATTTAGACATCACCTCTAAGTCTAATACTTTTACAGTGTCGACACTAATTATGGTTGAAACTCCATGCAGTGAAGTATGCCCCCTCTTCATCCAGGAACTGTCACAGGAAACTGCTATATCGTTGCTGCACAATTTTCTTGAATTGCCCTCAGGACTGCCATTTTCATGCTCTCTTCACTTACTTCTGCATCTGCATTGAGGAGAGCAGTATTCATTGCAGAAAATTTTAGGGGTGGACCAGGCATGTTCATAATGCCACATAAAAGGTTTCCACCATCTCTTCCAATCCCTATACATCTTAGTCCATAAGCAAATCTCATATTGGCTTCATAGATTCTATTACTGACCTTTGATGTCTTGAATGGTCTGTCAGCATCACAGTTTTGACACAAAATGTGCAATGTGCAAACCAAACCTTCTCTCTTTCCATCATCAACCAAATCCACATTTCCTCCACAAACAGAGCACTTGCAGGCTATTCTGAGTGCTTCTGCCACCATTTCCAGATCCACAATTCTGAAACCTGTATTTCTGTTATGATTTGTTTCTTCTGACACAATCCCTGTCCCAAGTTTTATTTTAGATGCACTTGGAGACAAGCTAATGTTTGCATCTGCAGGCCCGACCCTAACCTCAATGTCAGTTTTTCACTTTATATTGGAAATATGGGACTTACTATATTTTTTAAATACTTTACCAGGCCTTGGCATTGTAAAAAGGGATCAACAGATTCAACCTTACACAAAGAATGGCACAATAAATCAAGCGTCACTCGAATTCCACTGAACGGCACAAAACTTGTTTACAACTCTCCACAGCCTTCTATACCGCACTGATTGAACCAGAAAATGGCTTAACAGTTTTCTTTACAACAATGCTGTTATGTATACAAAACATCACAGCCTTCTAAAGCTATATTTTCTAGTTTCACAGGCCAAATTCTGCAATAAAATTTTTCCTCCATTTGTTACATTGAAAAGCGGGCTTGGCGCATTACACTGCTTAGAATTTTAATTTTTTTATGCCATTTGTAGTTCAAATTTCAAGGGGAAAAATTGAGATAATAATCTCATTTATATTTACTATCATATAAGCAAATAAAAATAATTTGTAAATTTTTCATTATTTCTGCCACCATCTCCCCTTAATGAGTTACGTTTCAATTTTAATTTCTGTAACTTAAACATTGAACAATGTACAGTTTCAGTGCCTACTATTGTGAGGATATTTAAAGGCCTGATTTTTGGTCCTGAGACAGTCAGTCCACGGCCAATTTTCAGACGAGAAACCTATATTGGTTAGATCAACAACAATGCATCAACTTAACTGTGAAATAACTGTAACACCAATAGGCCGTGTGTTACAACAATGACAGTGTCTGTTCAATTTATTTGAAAGACTGTAACTGTGTGGTTGTGGTTTTACTGTCTATTGATATTCAGCAGTAAACTATTGTAGCAGTATGCTGATGTTTGCCTGCAAACTATTAATGAGGCTTATCAGAAGTTAACCAATAGTGAACTGGCCATATTAACTGTGTAATACTGGGGGGTTGTGAACAGTGAAAGTAAAGAACTGTGAAATGCAACTGTGCAACTGTCAGCTACATCATTTACAGTAGTCAGTGTTGAACTACCGCCCCCAATTTTTCAGCCAGTATAACAAAACAGTACGTCGACACTGAGGACCATCAACAAAGAAATAAAGCAGGTGAACGTCACAACTGACATCTAAATCTATATTCTGCAAACCACTGTGAAGTGCATGACAGAGGGTATGCCCATTGTACCAGTAATTAGGGTCTCTTCCCATTCCATTCGGTTAGGAACACACACATACTGACTGTTTGAAAGACTCTGTGCATGCTGTAATTAAGCTGATCTTATCCTCATGATCCCTATGTGAGCGATACATAGCAAGCTGTGACAATATTGTGAATAGGAAAGTTGCTACTTATCATATAGCAGAGAAGCTGGGTTGCAGATATATACAAAGGAAAGACTGTTACAAATATAGCTTTTGGCCAGTAAGTACTTCATCGAAATTAGACGAGAAACACACATGTACACACTCAAACAAACGCAACTCATACACATATGACTGCAGTCTCAGGCAACTGAGGCCACACTGCCAGTTCAGCAAAGAAAATGTGAACTTATTCTATCATAGATTAAATAAGGTGGAGTGGGCTTAAGATCATAGTATTTCATGCTCTGAAAATTTTGCTAGTTTCTTGGAAAACTTCCTACACGTTTTTAATGAAACTGTCCCCCTTAGTGTACATCATAAAAAAGTAGGAAATAAAGTAAACTGGATTACTGAAGAAATAAAAATCTCGATCACAAGAAAAAGACAGCTACGTGGGGAACTAAAACATAACAAAAGCCCTGATTTTGTTACCTATGTAGAAGATTACAAAAATATTTTTAAAAAAGTTGTAAAGGCAGCCAAATAACTGGCAAATAATAGATTTATATTGGATAGCAAAAATACATCAAAGGCATTATGGTCAGTGATCAAAGTTGAAACAGGTGCCACAAGTAGAGGCCATGATATTTCTGAAATCAAGATAGAGGATAAAACTATTGTAAAACCTGCTCAAATTTCTGAATTATTTAATGAATTCTTCATAAACGTAAACAAATCTAATGTCAATGTAGCAGAGTACCCAGACAAGGTAAATTTCTTCTTCGGTGAGCAACTTGGAAGTGAATTTTTCAGTACATATACCAAAACTACTGTAAAAGATATAGAAAATGTGATACTATCACTAAAAAGTAAAACATCAGCAGGATGGGATGGGATACCAACAAAAGTGTTAAAAACAGTCTCTAGAATAATTGTGCAGCCATTAACTTCAATAGCTAACCAGTCCCATCAAGAAGATCATATTCCACACTCACTGAAGTATGCAAGAGTTAAACCACTATCCAAAAAAGGCACAAACGAAGTATGGGAAACTGTCATCCAGTCTCTCTTCTTCAATCACTATCAAAAATATTTGAGAAGGTAGTCACCATACAGACTAAAAATTTCATAGAAAAATTTAAATAATCTCAAAAAATCAGTATGGTTTTCAAAAAGAGAAAACCACAATATCTGTTATAAATAATTTTGTTAATAAAATTAGCTCATCTCTAGACAACTCACTGCATGCCAGCTGTAAGTACTTACAGTAGTAATACTATACTTTCAGGCAGAAGTGTCCTTACTTTGAAACCAGTTTCTTAAGAAACGACATAAGACAAGCTGTGTGTATGTATGTGTGTATGTGTGTGTGTGTGTGTGTGTGTGTGTGTGTGTGTGCGTATGCGCACATTTGTGTATGCAAGTGCCAAGTGCGTATGTCAGTTCTAAGAAGTTTTGGTATGCTTGCAACCATTTGGAGCCCAAGACTTCAGTATGAGCGCTAAGACACTAATACGATATTACAGTGCGTGTGCTGTTCACAATTAAGATGCAATGTTCCTTTGGACACACATGCGCATGCTCATCACAAGAGGTCGCCTTACCATTAGGCTATGCGAGCCCCCTCCACAGCCAGATCCAAAACTCCCTTCCGTATGTCGTCAAGCACGTGTCTACAATCTGCACTCGTTTATTAATATGTCTCTCCCATACGGGAGTGTACATGATGGACGTATGAGTGCAGGTTGTAGACACATAGTTGTGGAGTGTGCTTGGATAGTCTTAATCAGAAGGCGACCGCTCACTGTAAGTGGGAGATGGGCATTCCATTCCCCCTTCTGGCACAAAATTTTCATTGTCGTCTTTCCATTATACAGCTGATGGTCAAACATACATCGTATAAAGAGAATCAATATTGTGCTCCTAAATAATCCTCTCAACATCACCAACTTCAGCAACATCCCTCACGTAGACCGTTTACAGGTTTTTTTCTTTTTCTGCCAGGACATTTGCTCTTTAATTCCATTTTTCTTCTTGTTTTTACTATGTGATTTACAGAACATTTTTAAGTTGCTAATAACTTTTTTTAATAACGCTCTACACACTGTTTTCATTTTGCGAGCATAAATAGCCCCAAAGAAGACATGAGTTGCTAACGGATTTCAGGAAGTACGAACTATCAAAGGTCTTTGATAGTGTGAATCATTCCTTGTTACTCTGTAAACTGGAAAAGTATGGAATTAGGGGCACAGTATTAGAATGGTTTAAATCCTATCTAACCAACCAAAGACAAAGAGTGGTTATATCGTCAGAGAGAGGAACTTCAAAATGAAAAACCATTTCAAATGGAGTACCCCAAGGTTCTGCCCTAGGTCCCATTCTGTTTTTGTTTTACATAAATGATCTGCCACTTAACATTGAGTATCACTCACTTTTATTAGCAGATGACACATCTTTAACCATTGAAAGAAACAGTACTGATCAAATTCCACAGATTGTATTAAATACTTTAGAAAAATTAGATACCTGGTTTGATTTAAACGGGTTAAAATTAAACATGGAAAAAACTCAGTTAATGCAGTTTAAAACAAAACAAGCAAAATTAAATGATATTCAGGTCAGTCACAGAAACCAGGATTTGCAGGAAGCTACCTGTGTGAAATTCCTAGGAATGCAACTAGATAAAATCTATCATGAGGATCACATATACAGTACCTTGCAAATAAAATAAATAGCTTAGCATTTGCAATAAGAATATTGTAGAATGCAACCAGTATGGGCATGAGAAAAGTAGTATATCACAACTACTCTGAGTCAATAATAAGGTATGGAATTGTATTTTGGGGTAACTCAAACCATATGTGTCAAATAGTAAAACTTCAGAAAACTATCATTATAAATATGCACAATGCAGGGTGAAGAAAATCATGTCGCCCACTCCTAAAAAATCTAAGTACACTAAGTGTTCCCTCACTATACATACATGAGCTGATTATCTTTGCACACAGTAAACTGATTTATTTGTAGCAAATCATTTTCAACGTGATTACAATACTAGAAATCAAAATAATTTTATGCTGCCCACCCACCATTTAAAACTTTGTGCTCAGACTCCACATTATACAGGTACGAATATTTATAACAAAGTGAAAGGAAGAGAATTGCTCAGCATAAATTTAGAAACACTGAAAAAATCCTTATATGAGAAACAAGTGCAGAAATGTTACTATTCAGTAGAAGAATTCATAAACGACAACCTGAAGATTTGATTAGGAGAAAATAAGTACTTAGGACTGTTAATCTTAAAAGTTTGTTGCTCTTGAAGAAAAATTATTAATTAGTTAAAAAGTAATTATTCAGACTGTATATTATATTACTGGTATTATTAGGAAAACTGTAAACCAGTTCCTGTGTTTTGATGAGTCTCCTGTACTTTATGTCAAAGGCTTGAAATTGTATGTTACGAGACAATAAACTTCTACTTCTATTTCTACCAGCAGCAGCAGCAGTGCATGATGGGAGAGACGACTGGGTGGGGATAAGGAGGAGGCTGTGGCAGGGAGGGGAAGGGATAGTAGGGTAGGGATGGCAGACAGTGACATGCTCTTGAGAAGTGCACAGGGACTTTGGAAAAAGTTGCAGCCCCTTCAGTTCTGCTAAGTGTTTACTAGAGTCTAATGGTATTTTTCAAAGAAAACTTGTTCCTACTTCTGTATATACTGAGTCCTATTTAGAGGACATTAATACTTGTTAAGCAGCTTCATGAAAGACACTTCTACAAGCCATGCAGACAAAAGAAGTTTTGAATACTTGCTTCTACATGCTCTGATAATTTCTAAAAAAAAGTATCTAACAGGGAAAGTTCTTAATTTCTTTTGAACTGGTAAATGTTCCCCTATTTTTGCTTTTGTTAGAAGCGACTAAATAGCTCCATTCTGAACCCTAGACAGGAAAGCATAGTCTAAGTGAGGATTATTTTGTGTCTTTTATTGTATCTACATCAATCACGGTTCAGTTGAAACTGACTTTTATTATCAAGGGCAAAAATCATTACACCTTTATTCCGCCTACATCTAAATCCATACTGTGCAAACCACTGTGTAGAACATGTACCAATTATTAAGGCCTTTCCCCATTCCATTCACAAATGGAGCATGGGAAGAATGATTGTTTGAATGCCTCTGTACATGTTGTTATTAGTCTAATTTTGTCCTCACAATTCCTAATGGAATGATACATATGGGGCCTTAGTGCGTGATTTAAACTCATCATTTAAAGTTGGTTCTTGAAATTTTGTAAGTAGTCTTTCTCAGGATACTTTATGTCTATCTTCAAGTGTCTGTCATTCAGTTTCTTCTCAACATCTATGTAACACTCTTCCAATGGACAAACAAACCACTGACCATTTGTGCTGCCCTTTTTTGTAGGCTATGTGTTCAATAAACCCTGTTAGTCCTATTTTGTACAGGTCCCTCACAATGAGCAGTATTCTAGGATGGGTTGATGAGTGATTTGCAAGCAGTCTCCTTTGTAAACAGATTGTATTTCCCCAGTATTCTACCATTAAACTGAAGTCTGTCACCTGCTTTACCCACAACTGAGCCAATGTGAATATTTCACTTCATATCCCTACAAAGTATTACATCCAGGTACTCGTATTAGTTGACCAATTCCAACTGTCACTAGCATCACTTTAAATTTCTGAAGTTGCCAATCATTGCACCAATTTGAAATCTTATCTAGGCATGAGTAAATATTTCTGGGTCTTTTTTCAGATAGAACTTCATGACAAATAACTGCATCATATGTGAAAAGTCTGAGGTTACTATTAATACTGTCTGCAGTTTCATTAATACATGAACAGCGAGGGTCACAGCACACCTCCCCAGAGCTTACTGGAAGTTACTTCTATGGCTGTTGATGATTCTCTATGCAAGACATCATGCTACTTCCTCCCTGACAAGAAATCCTCATTCCAGACACAAATTTAACTTGATACCTCATACAACCAATCTTTTGATGGAAAGTTCATGCTGGAATAACAAGAATATGAAAGGATAGATAGCTACTTGCCACATAGAGGAGATGTTGAGTTGCAGACAGGCACAATGAAAAGAATGCTAAACATTTAAGCTTCCATACAAAATAGTCCTCCTTTTGAAATAAAACGCGCACACACACACACACACACACACACACACACACACACATGGCTATTTTCTCCAGTTGCTGAGCCTCATCATATGGTAAAGTTCTCTTCTTCTCTCTTCTGCTCAATTTTGCTTTTATTTATTTTAGGAGAAAACAAGACTGCAGTATAATACTTTTTTCTAATGATCTATACCTAACTAATCAGTGCACTTTGTTGATATTATCTGACCATCATCTTCAGATAAACCACTGACAATTGGTTTTACAGTTAATCACTACGCTTTGTCTAAAAACCAAATTGTCAACAGTTGTTGCACTATATCCTACAATCCATGTAGGAAATTCCACAGCGGACAATAATCCAAAGTTGCACATCAATACCTCTGAGTGCCCACAGTCGGTACTATCTGACAGAAAATCAATATTAAAGTGTCCACAAACAATTATTTTACTGTTATACCTGCTTAATCTTATCAAGGCTGTTTCCAGCTGCTTTATGAAGCTTGAGAATCAGTACTTGACTGGTGGTCTGTAAACTGTCAGCACTACAGGTTTGTGTGCTCCTGATACAATATTGTGGCGCAGCACTAAAAGAACTGATCCAGGGCAATATTCATAAATCTGACTGGCCTAGGATTTTACTCTAACTTTTACACATTTAGCCACTCCCAAGTTCTTCTTATTAGTTTTGCAGTAGTGATATATTAGCTTGTAACCATCAAGATGAATCTGTTCAATTTTAATGATTTCCAAGTGATGCTCTGATATGCACAGGTCTGCTGACATTTCATCAAAGCTTTCATTTTTGTAAATGGATATGAGTATTTAACCCTTTTCTTATTTTTAGTTTTTGATGTTTTGGTAGAAAACATTAAAGGTATTTTCTTTAACATCTTTGATTTTGTCCAAGATGCATTAAAGTAGAGCTCCAATTATTCGGATGATTAGGGATCGCACTCAATCCGGATGGTCAAATATCCAAATAATTGGATATATCATGAAACAAATCATTTCTTTAAGAAAAAGCTAAATTTGTGTGTGTGTGTGTGTGTGTGTGTGTGTGTGTGTGTGAAACATTAAATTAATGATTAAAAAACAATGTTCTTTAGTTTTTGTACAGTATTGTACTTACAGACAGTGCCATTTCTTTAACATATCAGTCAGAGTCTGCATTCATTTCCATGTGACTGTGAGAAACGCTACAGTCACATTCAGGCCACCCCTCCACCCATGTTAGCATATTGTCAAGATACACAAATGCTTTCACAAGCTGCTGGTCCTACTCCTAGTCAGTTACTATGTCATTCTCACGGGCATCAGTTCTGCTTTCTGACTTTGAATGGTTTCATCATTACCTAGATTTTCAAACTCAGGATCTGAAGAATCACAAGCAAGCCACATGCCTGTATCCTCTGCATGTCCAGGTATTTTCAAAAGGATCTTTCTTATGTCCTGAAGTAATAGTTCACCATCTGCCACTTTTCTCTTCCTCTTCTTTCCATTCTTCTTTTTTTCATCTTCATATTTTCTGTAGTTCATCGTTGTTGAAGCGTCATTCAGTTTATTCTAAGCTCTTTTTAATGTAGCTGTCTTCACCATATTCCACACTTCTGCCAACAAGTAACACCTGTCTGTTAAATCCAATTTTTGGTGATGAGCTGCAGTGCCTTCTTCATGTCCATCTTCTGCCAGAAGCTTCATAATACTGTAATACTGTTTTATAGTTTCAATAACCAATTAGTCCATTGGCTGCTGCAAACTCAGTATGTTTGGTCCATCTCTAATATCAAGAAGATTTCTGTGAGATAGGTTGGTGCATTGTCTAGTATTAATATCACATTACTGCCTTCTTTCCCTATAGCCTTTCGGTATTTTTTTACCTCTAGTATGAATATTGAATCGTACTAATCAAAAAATAGAGCAGCAGTCATCCAGGCCTTCGATTGATTCTTGTAAAAGATGCAAAGTTTTTTACACATTTTTGACAGCTCAGGGGTTCTTTGACATTCCCATCAGCAGAACAGGTATTTTGTGGTCGCCCACAGAGTTAGCACAGTTCAGCATGGTAGCATGGTCTTTACTAAACTCTTAGCCAGGATCAATAGTCTCCCTTTTGCAGGTTAACATTATTTCAGGCCAATCCATACAATAAAACCTGTCTCATCATCTACACTGTATAAACATTCAAAGTCATAAGATTCTGCTTGAAGTTTGAATTTTTCAATATAATTTTGTGCAGCTTTTAGATCTGCTGATAGTTTCTCACCACTTAAATCCAAGTCATGAATACAGTGTGTTGCCTTGCAATTCTGTAGGCATACATTGCCCACTTGAAATGAAGACAAATCATCAATTTTGCTTTTTCTGTCTAATTTCAATGAAGGCCTTTTTGGCCAAAAACTTACTTGTTTGAGAGTCTTTTTATTGCTCCCATCTGCAACTCGGCATCTCCACTATACGGTAAGTAGCAATCTATCCTTTTCATAACACTGTCATTATAGAATACTGGATTTTCCATTGTTTGAAAACAAAAGACACAGATGACTGAAGATATTGTGACAAATCATTGTACACATTAAGGTCACAACACTGAATGATGTGGACAACACTGACTGATGGGCACGGCAAAGGTAACAATGTGCATATACTATACTCACTGTCACTGAAAGAATTTGTCTTTTAATACATTTCCTATGGATTGACTTTATAACAACAAAGAAACACTTAGTGTACTATATACAGTGATAAATATTGAACAAAACCAACAATTTTAGTCATGCAATCTGGATAACTTACAATCCGAATAGTTGGAGTTCAGATAATTGGAGTTCCACTGTACTTTGTTGTACAAGTGGCCCTTTGGACTGTAATTATATTTGTTGTGCAGCTATGCATTTCAGTTAAATTTACTCTAAAAATGGCATACTGAACACAGTGGGAATCACTGGGATAACATAACTTCTCCTTTGTCCACACTAGATACATCTGACAATTATCCACGCAAGGAGCTTCTTAGCAGATGCAGACAATGCATTGTTGATGCAAATGAGTGAATGGCAATGTGTCGATCACACCCACATGTGGATGTCCCACTCCTTTAACTGATTTTCCAAGCTCTGCATTAATGTGTTCTACAGAATGTTTCATCCAGGGCTTATCTCACTGCTCAAAGAGTAACATGAGGAGTACTCTCAGCAGTGTGCTTAATATCATCCTCAACTGCACACTTAAGACTCCCCTACTATTATTAAATCACCAGCCTTTCCAAGGTTTTTCCAAAAAGACCCTAAACTACAGATTAAATCACTGAACCCTTCACTTGATGTAAAAATAACAGTAACCTGGTAACCATTTCCCAAAGAGTTCTGAAAGAGTTCTGACTGTACCCTCCCTTGATCACTGCCCACTCATTTACCTTTTTAACAAATTTTATTCCTGCACTTAGCTTGTACCTTATTTGCTGTACTGTCATTCATTCAGAATGACATATGCAGAGCTTGAGAAAAGGACTGGTGGACACATATCCACAATCTGTCTGTAAAGCATTCTATAACGTCTCTCAAATAGTGAAAATCTGTCTCTCATAAAGCACAAAATGCCAAATAAAAAGTATCTATCACTTTACCTGAAGCCAGGCATCAAGTATATCTTGCATAGATATGAGTTTAGCTTCCCATTTCTGCATATCTTCTTCAAAAGCTTTAACATAGGGAGAACCTCTCATGGTCTGTGCTTTCAGAATGTGATCATCAAGCATCACTTGTATGTCATCAACAGCTGATAAAATTGCCACCCCTGTTTCCCTGAAATCATACAATTTACATCAATAACTTGTGTGGTTGCCAGTTATTTTGAATGCAGCAAACAAAGCAGAATAAGGCACTATCTCCTTCCTGAACAATAACATCAAAGATTCATTACACTGTTATTGATAAACTGAATAGCAATAAAAATTTGTGGATGTAAACAGATTTCACAGAAATGCCTTTTATTTGTCCTGATGCATGAACATTATGAGTTTACATAACACAATAATTAATAACATTCCCAGAAAAAAAGCACAATTTTTAAGCAAATTTAATTTAGTTTATTGATGGGAGTTCCAGGACAGAATAAAAATTGATGAGGTACACATGTTAAGCAACAGATAGATGTAGCATGCTTAGGGACATACAGCCATCATTTTCAAAAGAGTTGCACAACAGCTGCACTTTGTCCAAGGATTCACTTTAGAGCCTTACCGATTTTGCTATTACATTTGAAAATGAAATTTATAATTCCAAAATTGGTAATATTTTAAACTGAAATTATATTAATATCCTTGTTGGGCCATTTCATTCCTTCACCCACTGTTTTCTTTTTCAATGTTTCAGCCTGAGTGGACACTGCATTCAAAATGAGACCTCTCTGCCTTTTGCTGATGCAGCTGTCCTCATACATGTGGTGGGCTAATATGACACCCACAGACACTTGCAGTTGAATAGTTTATATGTGACTGTAGCACCTTGAACCTTTAAGAAGTCAATGGCTTACTCTGTACCCAACATTTTCAGTAAACATTCACAGTTTCATTTTTAAGCGTCATTTTTGTTATGTCTTACTTCTGAGTTTCATCTTGCACATAATTTTGCCGAAATCTCTGAGAACATCTTACGACAAGCCATATTTATGGTGTGTGCCGAATCCAGGCAGTTACACAGCGATGTGTCGCGCATGCCACGTGTGCACGTTTACAAACACCATGCCATCGAACGTTTCATGCCACACACTGTGCTGTGTATATATGCATTTTAGTTTTGTTATCCCTTGATTATTTTATATGAATTTTGTATCTTCCATTTCCATGCACATAGTGAGTTTTGGGCATAGTTATGAAACAACTCTGATGTTTGGTTCCCTGTGTGTTACGTGATTTTAACTGAAAGCTCAGAACAACTGAACAACCCATGTACACTAAGGTGTCAAAAGTCATGAGATGGATGGTGGTAGTATAACATTCACATGTTATAAAATGGCTGTCATTTGTACTCCAGTGATTCATGTGAAAAGGTTTCCAATGTGATTATGGTTGCACGATGGGAATTAACAGACCCTGGACACGGAATGGTGATTGGAGCCAGACGCACAGGAAATTTCATTTCAGAAATTCAATATTCCGAGATCCACTGTGTCAAAAATGTGCCAAGAATACCTAATTTCAGACATTACCTATCAATGTGGACAACACAGTGGCCGGCGGCCTTCACTTAAAGACCGAGAGCAGTAGCGTTGGCGAGTAGTTGTCAGTGCTAACAGACGAGGAACACTCATGAATTACCCACAGAAAACAATGTGGGACATACAGTGTATGTATCTGTTAGGATATTTGGTGTTAATGGGCTATGGCAGCAGACTAAAAATGACAATTCCTTAGCTAACAGCACAGAATCAATTGCAGTGACTCTACTGGGCTCATGGCCATGTTAGTTGGACACTAGACGGATAGCAAACTGTGGCCTCGTCGAATGAGTCCCAATTACAGTTGGTAGGAGCTGATAGTAAGGTTTGAGTGCGGTGCAGACCCCACAAAGCCATGGACTCACGTTGTCAACAAGGCACTGTGCAAGCTGGTGGTGGGTCCATAATGGTGTGGGTTGTGTTTACATGGTATGGACTGGGTTCGTGGTTGAACTGAATTGATCTTTAATGGGAAACTGTTATGTTCAGAAAGTTGGAGACCATTTGCAGACATTCACGGATTTCATGTTCGAAACAATGATGGAATTTTAAGGGATGACAATGCATCATTTCACCAGGCCACAAAAGTTCACAATTGGTCTGAAGAACTTTTTGAATAATTCAAGTGAATGATTTGGCCACCAGGATCACCCGACATGAATCACATTGAACATTTATGGGAGATAATCAAGACATCTGTTTGTGCACAAACTCCTGCACCAGCAACACTTCTGAGCTTATAAATGACTATAGAGGCAACATGGCTCAATATTTCTGCAGGGGACTTTCAACCACTTTTTGAGTCCACGCCACACTGAGTTGCTGCACTACAATTGGCAAAAGGAGGCCCGAGACGAATTTAAGAGGTTTCTTATGATTTTTGTCACCTCAGTGTATTTATTGCCATCTCCTGAGGCTATGATCAATAAAAGAGTTTTTATGTTCAAAGGTGTTTTTGTGTAGCGTAGTTCAGTCATACCAAGTACACACTGCTTCTAATAGTCAATGAACAGTCTACACAGTTTGTAGTGACAAAGTGGTGACCCAAACTTGATTTTCCTGCGTAGTACGAGGGTTTGAACTTTAATAGTGGCAACTGTTCATTTTTGGAATACAGCCTATGACCAGCTTAGAGACAGAGGTGATGACACTTTCTGCAGGACCTGATCATCATTTTTCAGGACAATGCTCAAGCACATACAGTGCAAGCTGTTACTGATTTGTTTGACTGATGGGGCTGCTAAGAGCTATACCATCTACTGGACTCCCCTAACTATAGCCCTCGTGAGTTCAACTCGATTTCTAAACTGAAGGAAACACTTCACGGCATTCGCTTCAGAACTGCTACAAATTCATCGGGCAACAGACCGTGCCACTTGAACCGTCAACACAACTGGCACTGTTAAGAGTATCCTACAACTTCCACATCACTGGCAATGGGTTATACACAATGTTGGTGTCTACTTTAAAGGTCAGTAAAACTGTGAAACACGTATCTATTTTGTACGAGCCATAAATAAATAGTTGCCACTATTTAAGTTCTGACCCTCGTATCATTGGCTTAATGAGCACTTACAAAAGAGATTTGCAAAATGACTGACACTAATTCCAATGTGTCACACCTGGCTATAACACTACCACCTTTCTGACAACACACTCCAGCTTTGTGGTTTGTGCTGGTTGAAGCCAGTTTCTGCTATTCTGGAATTTCTGCTCATGCTATCAAGTCTGCCCTGGTAGGAATCCAATTAGAGCACCTGTATGACACAGAAGTTCAAGATATAATTACCTTGCCACCCGAGGCAAACTCTTATGACCAGCTTACAGCAGAATTGAAACAGAGAGTGTCAATGTCGCAGGGAGAATGAGTCTGTCAGGTTCTCACTCAGAGATATTGAAGAGAGAAACCGTTCACAGTACTTTTGCCAACTAAGAAGCAAAATAGACACGGGAACTATTTCAGACAGTTTCCTGCACACAATATGGAGCAGCCATTTGTCACCACCCATCAAAGCAATCGTAGCACCCTTGGACAGAATAGGGGGGCTGGCAGATAAAATCCAGGACGTGATGAGACATGCTCCTGTCAGAGTCATCACCACGCAGTGCGCTACTAAGATCCCAACCATTTCACATGCAGTTTATGATGCCCTGGCAGTAAAGGAAGACCTATTGATGCAGCAGATCAGTGAACTGTCATCTCAATAACAGAAGCCAGAATCGATACCGCCAACACTCATGCAGCAGCTCATCGATGACGTCTTCCACAGCTGAACGTGAGGACCGAGGTATATGCTGGTATCACTGGACATTTGGGGAGCAAGTGCGCAAATGCACAACTCCTTACAATTACCCAAGTGGAAGGGGCAGTCAGAAATAGGTATCTCCATCGATTGCTGATCTATGTCTCCTTGCCTCTTTGTTAGTGACTGGCCTTGCCTCTTTGTTAGTGACTGGTAGCCTGCTGTAAATATTTAGTAGACACTGGATCCTATTTGTCTATTTATCCATGGACTATGTTGCAAAGGAAGTTACCATCCACATTATTCTGTGTGACAGCTGTAAACAACTTGGTCACGAAAACATACAGTACTATGCAGAACTACACCTAGGTTTACGACAAGCATTTGTGTGAGATTTTACAATTGCAGATGCTGCCAAATCTATCATCGGAACAGAGTTCCCTCATCCAGTGCAATCTACTGACAAACAGGAAGAACTCACACCTGTTTGACAAGACTATGGCTTAACAGTGTCTGGATTTCAGAGTTAATGCAGCTGTTCACATTGCCAAAGTAATTTGGGTGCCGGACCATGAGTATGTGGAGCTGCTGTATGAATTTCCAGCTCTGACATGACCCACTCGAGTACCTAGGGAAGTAAGGCACGATGCTGTCCACTGCATAGAGATGACCGACAGTCCTCCCATATCTTGCAGACTGTGACTTTTTGCTCCAATTTGTCTTAAAACTGTGAAGGCAGAGTTCAACAGTATGATTCATGAAGGTTTATAGTGGCCTTCCAACAGTCCATGGTCCTCACCACTACACTTGGTCCTAAAAACGGGTAGCGCATGGCAACCTTGTGATGACTACAGAGACCTGTGTACGGGAAGGTGTCGTCATTGAGTGACTGTAGGAGGATACAAGATGATTTGGACAGGATCTGTGACTGGTGTAAAGAATGACAGCTAACTCTAAATATAGATAAATGTAAATTAATGCAGATGAATACAAAAAAGAATCCCGTAATGTTTGAATACTCCATTAGTAGTGTAGCGTTTGACACAGTCACGTCGATTAAATATTTGGGCGTAACATTGCAGAGCGAAATGAAATGGGACAAGCATGTAATGGCAGTTGTGGGGAAGGCGGATAGTCGCCTTTGGTTCATTGGTAGTATTTTGGGAAGATGTGGTTTATCTGTAAAGGAGACCGCTTATAAAACACTAATACGGCCTATTCTTGAGTACTGCTCGAGAGTTTGGGATCCCTATCAGGTCGAATTGAGGGAGGACATAGAAGCAATTCAGAGGCGGGCTGCTAGAGTTGTTATTGGTAGGTTTGATCATCACGCGAGTGTTATGGAAATGCTTCAGGAACTCGGGTGGGAGTCTCTAGAGGAAAGGAGACGTTCTTTTCGTGAATCGCTACTGAGGAAATTTAGAGAACCAGCATTTGAGGCTGACTGCAGTACAATTTTTCGCGGAAAGACCACAAAGATAAGATAAGAGAGATTAGGGCTCATACAAAGGCATATAGGCAGTCATTTTTCCCTTGTTCTGTTTGGGAGTGGAACAGGGAGAGACGATGCTAGTTGTAGTACAAGGCACCCTCCGCCATGCACTGCTATAATACTTCTAATTTTTAAGCTACATATTTTACACAGTACCAATATATTCTTGCACGATATCTACATATTAATTTGGAAACCTCACACAAGACTGACAAACTCTGAAAATATATGGCTGTTACATTACATTTTGATGGATGGCCCTCCCCATTCTAAAGAATTTCTCAAATGGCTATTTAACCCACATGGCACCTTGCTGATGCCTTAAATTTTCTTATCTTCGTAATTATTTCAGCTGCCAGGTTGTTTTATAGTATGAAAATATATAATATAATATAATATAATGTACCATAATACAATATACAAATAATCATTTCACACAGCAGAGACATACTCTCATGAAATTGTATGTTAAACACTTCACATAATCACAGATCTTGTGTACCTGCTCAATAACATAGTGAACTTGTTACAAAACTCACACACACACACACACACACACACACACATACACACACACCTACGCCCCTTCATTATGCCAGCTAGACTGACAGTGGCAATGCTAATTTGTGGCAAATGGACAGATTGTGGTGGGGATAGTGTTGGGTATGGCGGGTAAAGTGAGAGGGAGGCAGGAGGCAGGAGGCAGGGAGAGTGACTGGCAGAGGGTGGCTAGCAGCTTGGAGGGAGTTTGGTTTGCTGGCTGGGAATGTGGGAGGGAGGGATGGCAGGTATACGGGCTGGCACAACTGTGGCATCTGGTGAGAAGTGGCACGCACTGAAAGCAATTTGGGGATGTAAACTGGGAGTGTGTGACAGGATGGAGGAATGGGAAATTGTCAGGTGGAGGGTGTGAGGATAGTCAGTTACCCGAGATTGAGGCCACGAGAATCATCAGAGCGAAGGATAACTCCCGTCTACAAAGTTTAGAGAAGCTGGTGGTGGAGGGACGGATCCGATGGCTTGGGTTGTGAAGCAGCAACTGAAATTGAGCACGTTGTGCTAAGCTGCACATTGTGCAACTGTGTGGTCAACTCTGTTCTTGTCAACAGTTTGGTGGTGGCCATCCATACTGGTGGACAGCTGCTTGGTAATCATAGCAACACAAAAGGCTGTGCAGTGTTTAAACTGTGGTAGTATATGACATCGCTGCTTTCGCATGTGGCCCAGCCTCTGATAGTGTGGAGTAGAAGCTGCTGGGTGGGAAGATTGGGCTGGGATTGCACATTGGTCTGCCACAGGGAAATGATCCCTGTGTAAAGAAAGTGGGAGTGGAAGTGGGATAGGGATGGCCTAAGACTTTGTGTAGTTTGATTTGGTAACGGAACACCTCTTTAGGAGAAGTGGCAAGGATCTTCGGTAGGATGTCCCTCATTCCAGGGCAGGAAGAGAGATAATAAATGCCCTTGCAAAGGATCTGGCTTAGTTGTTCGAGTCTATATGTGTGTGGACTAGATTTGGGGGGTTGCCTATCCGTGAAGGCCTTTGTGAAGCCTTCAGCATAATGGGTAAGGGAGTTCTCTTCACTGCAGGTACATCACCCAGGGGTGCCTAGGCTGTATGGCAGGAATTTTTTGGTGTGAAACGGATGGCAGTCATCATATTGCAAGCATTGTTGGTGGTTAACGGATTTAATGTGGACAGAGGTGTAGATGGAGCCATCAACAAGGTGCAGGTTAAAGTCCAAGAAGGTGGCACATTACGTGGAGGAGGACCAGGTGAAGCAAATGAGAGAAAAGGGGTTGAGGTTATGGTGAAACCACCAACAGTACTTGCAAAATATTTTGTTCTTAGATAATTATATGAGCATTCTGATAATGAACTATGTTGCTCATATTTCTTTTTATACAGGGTGACTCCACTGCCACAACTAGTGTTGTTTCTTGCAACCCACAGTGCTATATCTGGCCTTCAGAAACCACGCGCAAAATTTTCATATTCTCTCGCTTTCTATGTACAAACTATTAGTCCCACAGAAAAAATGAACAGCCTTTTTGTAGGAAATTTAATGCAGTCAAATTTTCTACTGTGATACAATTTTATCACAAATTTTTGCACTGTGATAGGTGCGAGTCTCACAAACAACATATTAGAAATTATGACTGGTGGGGGCTGAATGTGGGAGTGGGGGTGTATTTGAAGGCCACTTTTGTACGTTTTTCTTGAATAAATTGAAAACTATTGCCTTAGCAAAAACATATATACCAACAAAAAATTTTACTACACTAAATTTCTACAAAAATGTCCTGTTCATTTTCTCTGTAAAACCAACAATTTGTGTGTAGCAACCAAGGGAATATGAAAATCTGGCACACGGTTTCTGTAGATCATCAGAAGGCAACTGGATCACTCTACACAATCTACTTGCAAACCCGGCAGGGTTTCACAATGGCTTAATATGCATGGGAATTGCACATGTATCCTAATCTCCTTCTCTCCCCTCTCTCTGTTTGTCTCCTCTTCCCCTCTCTTTGTCCATCTACTCCTCTTCCTCTCCTCTCTTAATTCATCTCCTCCACCGCCCCCCTCTCATTGCCCATCTGCTCCCCCCCCTCCCCCCCCCCCCCCATCTATCACCATCTCCTCCTCAACCCTCTCTGTCCAACTCCTCCTTCCCCTTCTCTCTGCCCATTTTCTCCCCCTCCCCCTCTCCGTCCTTATACACTTCCTCTCTCGCCCCCCTATCTGACCTTGAGCTTCTTTTTATTGTAGTTGCAAACAAAACTTTGATTGGGAAATGTCACTTAAAGTGAATGGGTCAACCTATTGGGGGTCATTAATATAAGGGGTACAAGAGAGACCTCTCCAGCTGCTGGATTCATTGAGGATAGTAGCTTCATCGACAGTATTTCCCATAGTTTTAATCTGTGAATGGGTACGATTGCAAAGTTTCTGACAATTCAGATTCCACAGTAATATTCTTATCACAAATCTCGACAAGCCATTAATACAACATTCCTCTTTGCCCTTGAAACTGATTGTGATGATGGAAATGGAACAGTGCACTGTTGCATATACAATTTCTGGTTTAAGTTATGTACAAGGAGAAAGAACATATATGGAGGAACAAATTTCTATTGCCCATTTTCACAGCACAGCATTTTATTTCCTGCAGTGTGTTTTAACAGAAAATCTGTACACTGTTGTTTAAAAAAGTCAGTAGCCTACAACCATCTCAATGCTAACACAGTATCACGTAACAACATAAAATGAAACATTCACTCACAATTTCTGCTAACAATGTTTCTCCTTTATATATTAAATATATATTCATATAATACATATATTTAAAAATATATATAGTCAATGTCTATCTGAATGTTTAATAGCATCATGTAAGTTTTCAAGGTTTTCAGTAAGAACTAACACTACACCCACCGCAACCATGCAGGGGCATATGCATGTGTATGTATTTGTGCATGTGTATGTGTTGGTATTTTACTCTCGCTCATCAAAGGATAACTCCAAAAGCTAAAAAGTTTTCCTCTTCTTGTGTGTGCCTATTGACAACTCAACACTTCTGATTTTCAATTAGTAATCTTCTTCAATCTTAAATTATTTACATTCTCTAAAAATAAGGTATTAAATCAGTCTCAATTTGGATTTTGAAGGAGTCCCTCCATAGAAAAGTCATTTTTCAGTTCACAAATCAGATTACAAGACATTTAAATAACCATTTTTGCAAACTTGTATTTTCTGTTAATTGTCAGAAACATATGACTAAGCAGCTCATAGTATTCTCCTAAAGCATCGCAAATATTACAGTATCAGATATCTTGGTAGTAAATGGTTTCCATCACTTCTAACTAAAAGGTAACACTATGAAACCCAGGGAGTGTACACTACTTTCAGAATGGACAGTGATCACTACAGATGTACCACGAATCAATAAAAGGTCTGTTTTTGTTCTTTTTATGCATGCAAATGATCGGCCACCATATATCCAAAGAACTGGAACAGTTCACTTACACGACAACAAAAGTATTATTTTAAGAAACCTGATGGACAAACTTCAATACTTGAAAACATAAATAAAATTTTCTTGACAATTAATAACTGGTTCTCTGCAACTGGGAAGTTACTGAACTTAGATCCAACACAACAGGTGAAAATCTGTACTTCTGAAGGGATGACCACACCATTTTTAGAAATAATGCATGGAGTGAGTCAATAAGTGAAAGAGAATATTCTAAATTCTTACACATTTATACTGACAAGAACCTGTTACAAATATTCATAAAAAATCTAAGCTCCGCAATATTTATCTTACAGATAAATCAGATTCTGGAGATGAAAATGTCTTATATTCCCTACTTTCAGTCACTAATTCTTATGGCATCATACCCCTGGGTTACTCATCATTGAGGAAGACAGTTTTGTTGTACAGATTGCCATGGAGCTCCTTGGATGAGGGCGAGCCATAATCATCGTAATTTATGACCATGAAACTGGGAGATTGTGTTAACCTTCCTCTACATATTTTCCCTTCAATGCAACATAACTTCCCAATGGTGGATGGCTCAGTGGAAACTTTGGTTGTAGAGATAAGCAGTTTGACAGTTCAGGAAACATTCAACTCTAAAACGATCTCATCATCATCATTCTGGAAATGGCTGTCATGTAAGAAGTCACTGAGTGCCATTGCAGCAGGATACAGAGAGCAGCAGTGTCACTGTCCTGTGCAAAATGTGTCTGAGAATTGTCATGAAGCAAAAATACGCTTCCTGTGACACTTTTGACTTCATAGTCTCCCACGACTGGGTCAACAGATTTCTGTAGTATACTCCTGTAACAGTTTGTTCCTTATGAAAAAGAAAACTGTTTGCACCACACTCTATTAGTCCCAAAACATATTCAGCTTCAGCTTCATATTCCCTGATGACACTCAGATCTTTGACTTTTTCGGCAGTGGTGAATCCATATGTCCATTGCTCACTTTGCTCCTTTGCCTCAAGATCTACATTTACAGGGATGCTCTGCAAAACATACTTAACCCTTTGTGATGATGTGGTTTCATTTGAAGCCACCCATGATATTTTGATTTTGTGGCTACAGCACAGTGGCTCCATTCGTAACCACACTTCTGGACATAGATGGTGTTGCCACCAAGCGATGAAAATTTGAACTACGTCAATATTTCTCACGTGGTTGCACTTAGCGATTCAAGTATATGTGCCATTATTGTTTGTGGTGTGATGGTTCCCTTTTTCTTGATTTGTGATTGAATTTGTCTTTGAAATGTAAGTTTCACAAATGGAACAAAATTCAAAATACTTTCTTATACAAGCACATGCTATATGTATTGCAACAATAATAAAAATCATGTACTTTTTCCTTATTTATTCTGGTGATTTCATTTGAAACCACTACGGCAGCAGGGGTAGTATTAGAAGCTTACCATACGTGGTTTTTTTTTTTCCAGATTCGCGAAATGTTTTCTCGCAAATTAAAGGATGAGGAAGTTCTGGTGTGTCTTTTAGAAGAAATTGCTTCTGATGTGGACTCTGAGATTGACAGTACCAGTGATAATGAAAGTGATATTTTGGCTGAAGACAGTGATCTTGATTCACAAGTGCCAAGACCAGTGATATCTAATGTCGTTTCTGAAAGTGAAAGTGATAATCGTTCTGAAAATGACAGTGATTACAGTTTCAGTTCTGAAGATAACATACCACTAATAAGGTCTGTAAATTTTACATGGGCAAGGGATGACAGTACAATGTATTCTGTCGATTTTTTAGAGGAAGTTGGTGTCAAAGGAAAATTGAAAACTGAAGGTGAAGGTATGCTGCCAGTTGATTTCTTTTTATATCTATTTGGGGACAATATGCTGGAACACATAGTATTACAGACTAATCTCTATGTGACTCAGAAAGGCAAGAATTACAGACCTCTTGAAAAAGATGAACTCAAGGTGTTTTTGCCTATAAATATTCTAATGAGTATCAAACAACCTTGCGCATATCGTGATTGCTGGTCACTACACAAAAAACTCAGAGATCAGTACATTTCCTCACTTATATCATTGAAAAGATTCAGCTGGATTTTATCTCATATACATGTAAATGACAATGCCCTTATGCCACAAGAAGGGAATAAATATTACGACAAATTGTATAAAAGTCGGCCACTAATAAATCCGTTATGTTATGCTCCAAATCAGGAGCTATCTGTTGACAAATGCATTGTGAAATTCAAAGGGCAAATTTCATTCAAACAGTATATGCCTCAAAAGCCCATCAAGAGGGGGTACAAAATATGGGTCAGAGCTGACAAAATGGGATATATCTGCGATTTTGAGGTATATACTGGGAAATCAGATGGTGCAGTGGAGAAATGTTTGGGAGAGAGTATTGTAAGAGATTTGTGTAAAGGCTTAGAAGGCAAAGGATATCACATATATTTTGACAATTTTTTTACTAGTGTTCCACTTTTGCAGACACTAAAACTTGATGGTATCCTAGCCTGTACTACCATTAGAGCCCACAGAAAAGGACTTCCTCCCCTGAAACTGGACAAAGAGTTGTGAAGAGGAGAAAGTGACTGGTCAGTTCGTTCTGATGGGACTGCATGCATGAAATGGAAAGATAAACATGTTGTCACGTTACTATCAACAATTGACTCACCTGAACTTTGAAAGAAGTCGGTAGGCAAGAAAAGGATGGCACAATTACAAAAATACCCTGCCCACAGATAGTGAAATCTTATAATTTTGAACATTGGATGTGTTGATAATAAGCGGACATGATGGACAGTTTCTATGCAATTGACAGAAAATCTAGATGCTGGTGGCTCAGTTTGTTTTGGTATAGTCGGCCGGAGTGGCCGAGCGGTTCTAGGCGCTACACTCTGAAACCGCGTGACCGGTACAGTCGCAGGTTCGAATCCTGCCTCGGGCATGGATTTGTGTGATGTCCTTAGGTTAGTTAGGTTTAAGTAGTTCTAAGTTCTAGGGGACTGATGACCTCAGAAGTTATCTCCTATAGTGCTTAGAGCCATTTGAACCATTTTGTTTTGGTATATGATTGATATTTCTATTGGAAATGTATTTATATTGTTTCAACTAACCAAGCCGAATGAAAAGAAAAAGCTAAAGGAATTTTGGCAGTGTGTTTTAGCTGGCCTTGTAGGATCCACTGTTGTCAAAGACAGTCCTGGCCACCCAAGCACATGATCTGAACCATGCACCAAAAAGTGTAAAACTGTTGTTCCAGTGGAAAAACGCATAACAGAATGGCACACCGAGGCGATGTGTACACTACTGCAGCACAAAAAGTAATCCACATCGAAGCAGATGGACATGTTCTTCCTGCCAAGTTGCTTTGTGTTTATCAGCAGAAAGGAACTGTTTTGTGTCCTATCACGGAAAGTAATGAAGTTTATGGTGGTGGTCTCATTTGTGGCCACCGCATTTAGCATGCAGTGGTTTCATTTGAAACCAGCCTGTACCTGCTGTGATACTGCACAAAAAATTTTTTTTTCACATTTTTCCATAGTATTGTATGAGTTATCTCCTGTTGTTGTTGTGGTCTTCAGTCCTGAGACTAGTTTGACGCAGCTCTCCTAATAAAACAAAAAAAGTTTAAAAAATGATTTTACTTATTTTGCATCTGAAAGGGTTAACTGCCTGGAAGAGGGGCGATTGGGAGGAGGGGAGGGGGGGGGGGATGACAGTGATACACCCTGCAGTTGTCGACAGTGATTGAGCACTTAAGGAAGTCATCTAGACTGGCCTGATGCAGCCACAAAATTTCCACTGCTGGCTTAGCTGGACCAGCTCTTCAACTGGGTGTGAGCAGGAACCTGAAAGGTGATGACCAATGTTGAGTTTGAAATTCTGTGTGAGATATTGAATAACTGATCCAAGACCGATTTTAACCACTTCAACTGTGCTATGAGCATTAGAGCCTGCTCTTCTCTTCAAATTGTTAGTTTTTCACAAACAAATGGTCTGCTACTTTGTTCTCTTCATTCAGATTCATTTTATCACAATGGAAACATCTGTGCCTCCTGACCAATATGTCTTAAGATCATACCCTTCCACCAATGCAGAATGTATTTTTGTTATGTTGTTCCCCACCAGATTAAAAATAACCACAACCCAATACTCCACTTTATCAGTTATGTGCACCATTTTAATCTCACTCTTCTAGCAGTGTGCTACAATATGCTGATCACTTATGAAAGCCACCAACAAGTAGCCATGTCTTTCATCTATCTACATTCTGAAAAGTGGAGATTGGAAGATAACTTCAGTAATAATGTCTCCAGAACAGAATTAATAACAATTTCGAAGAAATTTACCAGACTTCTTGGCCCAACCTCTTAGAAGTAACTAGACCATCATTAAGTGACAAGAATTCTTACTTGTACCTTTACTGGAGAAAGATCTTTGCATATCCTCATTCCCACAATAGATGAGTTCCTCTTGTCCCAAGGGTTCAGTGACCTGGCCCTCTTTTATAACTTTTCCCAAGCTACTCCATTTTCCTCCTTCACGAAAGAAAAGAACTGAGTAGAATAGTTTTTTGTACTTTTATATGTGTCTAGCAGCAGCACTCATCATTTCATATCCTGAAGTAAGTACTGGCTAGTCATTCTGAATCCTCATATTTTTAAGGTCATCTCAAGTCAGTTTTCCTTTTGATACAAATATCTGAACAACATTACTATTGTCAAGTAGCATCTGGTAGTTGTTGCCTTTTAATTATACTATAGTTTGTCCAGCCAAGTTTCTGGTATGTAGTATCATGCACAAAAGTTGCTATTTGCACGTACCTGTATGGAATGCACTCAAATTCTATGTCATCCCACTCCTCTTTCATCTTCTGTAAATTGTTTTCAAGAGAAAATTCTTTGGTAGCAGCAACCCCTATCTCTTCAAGTTTCTCCACATGCTTCAGAAGGCCAACATCGATCATGTCTGACAATGAAGTTTCTTCAGTTGGTCTCAGAGGAATGCCAACAATGTCACTCATCTGTGTAAAAAAAGTCACTGATTTTTAATGAATATAATAGGTCAGCAATCTATTAGCCTATGGTCACATAAATATAACAATCAATTTCAACATCTTAGCAAGTTACCATCAGATGATCTGTTTAGAGGGAAAGAAAAATGGAGGATAGTAAAATATTAGAAAACTCAATTACAAAATCAAAATAACTTCCATACACAACTACACACATCTGAATATGCTACATAATAAATCGTGAAACTACAACTGAATCGGTCAGGACAGATGATCACAACATGCAATCATCCACACTTCCTATTACATTGGTTCCTTATTGTTGAAAAATAATCAAAGTGGACCCAGCAAAGAAATAGTAAAGTAAACTCAAATTTATTGACAGACTGAAATGTCTGTCAGATACAATCAAGTATGTATTTTCTTCTTTCTCATATGTATATCTAAGCCCAAGTAAGGATGACACCTGTCTTTCACATGTAGAGGATGTTGCTATTGGGACAGCTTGCCAAAGTAATATAGCTCATTGTGGTGCAGATATGAAATCTCTGTAGACTGCACCATTCCAATATGAAAGAGCATTGAATTTCTTGGGTCTGATATGTAATAAATGCTAATGGCAAACATACTTTGAACAGTTGACTGAGTTAGGGGAATTTTACTTTAAATGAAAGAAGAATATAAAAATTATGTTTCTGTTTATGTGTTAAGTATAACTTAGAATTGCAAGCAAAGAAGTCCAAAGCTGCAGTCATGAAAAACAAACATATCGTGTGAAATACTGTTATGTGAGTAAACACTCACAATTATGTAAGGACAGAAGGAAAAAAAAGAGCAACACGCCACACACTGGGTGTCAGCTATGGCAGAGTGCAGTAGTGGACAACCTGTCACAGAATCCTGCAGCAGATCCTTAAATGGAGCATTTCTCACTCATCATGGGAGAGTGGCTTCTTTAATTACACAGACCCAGAAGCTGTTACTGTGAGCCACAATAGAGGTTTCATCAAATTTAATCCAGTGACTGTCTTGCACAACATGCTCAGCCAAAGGCAATTTTTTGAAGCAGTGTGGACTATTGAGTTTCTCGTGCTCCTTCCTGCAATGTCCTACAGTACACGCTAATTGCTCAAAATAAGATCTGCTACATTTGTAACATCGTCTCATGGAACCCAGCTGTTCTGACATGCTGTATCTTTAACTCGTCTCAGTAATTGCCGAATTTGTCAGATTTGACTTTGTATTTTTTCAATGTGTGGCTTATCTTGGCCAACACAGAGCCACAGAGAGGCAAAAAGGAAGTTTCTTTTCGCATTTCTTGTTGGTGGTCTTAGTGTGATTCTTGTTTGAGATCACTTCTTTAATTTGGTGAACATTATAGCCATTGTCCCTGAAGACCTTGAATAGATGGCTCAGGTAATTGACATCGGATATTATTCTTGCACAATGTACTGACGTTTGTAGCCCCGTGCACTTCTCTGCACGGTGGTGATGACTGACAGCACAGAAGCAAACATGGATCTGCAGAGATTTCCTGTAGGAGCCGTGACTGAGGCACCAATTTCATATGCAACACACGAGGATGTCGAAGACAGGCATTTGTCATCTTTTTCTACTTCCATAGTGAACTGACATGTTCCAAGAACTCGTCAAATTCTTCACATCCATGGGGCCAAATGACAGACGTGCCTTTAACGTATCACAAGAAATAACTACATTTAAATGATGCCATGCCTAAGGCAATATTCTAGAAATTCTCCACGAAGAGGTTTGCAACTGCTGGAGCTAATGGACTTCCCATCACAACGCCTTATGGCTGGCCGTAATACTAGTCATTGTACAGACGGTGACATAAGGGTGTGCCTCATAGCTTTACCCTGTCACTTCCAAAGAAATGTGATACTAGGTCCAAAGAGTCTTTTATAAGCATATTTGTAAACAATGTCACCATATCAGAACTGACCATAACATCACTCTCACTTAGTTGTCGACTGTTAATACAGATGATAAAATTCACTGAGTTCTTAATATGATGCTCGCAGTGAACCACATGCAGAGCAAGGATATGGCCAAGTACTTCACAAGCTTATAAGTTGAAACGTTCTATATGTTATCATATAGTCGTGGATAAATTTCCAGACACTATTAATCAATAATACTGACCTCTTATGATTGAACTGCAAAGTCGGAATAACCGTATATATTTTTGTTAAAGCAGATGTAATCCCCTTCTACAACTTCTTATGTGCTGGAGTCTCAAAAGATATCTTGCAAATCTCAACTTTCCAATTAATGATTCAGAGGCCTTCTACATTAGTAGAAATATACTGGTCCATTCATAACAATATTTGAACACCTCATAAAACCATTTATGCCAAATGAGTCATATCATTACATATACTCAATACAAATTCATTCATTCTCTCTAAGGATGGTATTGTTATTATCACAGCATTTGTTCTTACACATTGAGCACCATATCTGCAAGGCACGACCCAATGACATGACATAAACTGCCCAATGAGCAGGTACCATGAGGTGTAGTAAGAGTGCCATGATCGTGCTGGTTTCCAGATGTATGCTGCATCCATCCAATTTCTAATTACTTGCATGGAAGGAAAACAAACTTCCAAACAGCATATTATACTAAACTCATTACTTAAATAAATGTAGTAGCAAAGTCCTTGTAGCATGAAAATACTTTAGGACTAAAGAAGGTCACACACCAAAAAGCAGAAGCACTCGATTAATTGCTGATAAGCACACAGAAAAGAAGGAAAACTTCCTAGTTTTTGGAGTTATCCTTTGACGAGCTAGGGTACACACACACACACACACACACACACACACACACACCACCTATGTTTATCCGGACAAGGGTACACACACACACACACACACACACACACACACACACACACCACCTATGTTTATCCGGACATAGGTGTGAATATGTATGTGTGTGTGTGTGTGTGTGTGTGTGTGTGTGTGTGTGTTTATTCTATCTCATCAAAGAATAACTCCAAAACTTAGCAACTTTTCCTTGTTTTGTGTGCGCCTATCAACAACTCAATGCTCCTGCTTTTTGGTGTGTGACCTCCTAAAGTAATTTCATTACTTAGATAAAACTTCTATGGTGGCAATCATCATTTGTTAGTCCAGTATATGTTTGCACAACACAATACTTCACCAAAGTGATAGATTACACTATAATGTCGATGAACAAATGTTGGATATGATGAAGCAGAAGAGCATCCATTATTGTGGATCTTTGGTAGAGTGTAATCAGTAGGTGGTCTAGGTCCCTGAGGGAGAAGATTCTGGACCACACTATATTCCAGTGAGCTGTACTTATGAAGCTCTGATGCCTTTTTTATTATGCCCGATGCTGGCTCACATTGAAGCTCCGGAGGTGAGCAAATCTTCGTATCATAATCCCATTATTTCACACAGATGGATGTCTCACAGAGAAGGTGCGAAGTTACGACCTTTCTTAAGTGCTGAGATGACACTTTTGTCTATGTCTTTCACTGTCAAGTTGATGATGGAGCACCCTTCCTCAATGTCATTGACCACTGCAAATTAAATGGAAGTCACGGCCTCAGCATCTACAGAACACCTATGCCCACCAGTCTCTACTTGCACACCATCAACCATCATCATCAGGGACAAACTTTGGTACTATGTGCCAGAACAATATCAGATGCCAATAACCTGCCCCATAAGATAAGCCACCCACCAGGAACAACAGCTACAACATTCACCAAATAAACAAAGACATCTAAAGCAAGAATCACAAAAAGACTACCAATGAAGAACAGAAGAAGGAACTCAGTATTTTGCTGTTCTGTTGTTCCACGTCAGACAAGATAAGCCACCTGCTAAAACAACATAAAATTAACAAAAATCCAACAATTACTGTGATCAGTTAAAAATGCGGCAAATCTCAGAACACTTGGTGTCTATAAGATATCTCATGAATATGGTCAGTCTTAAGCCAGACAAACAATGAGCACTGCAGGACAATGCAGGAATGGCTACGAGAAATTTTACTGTATATTGCCTACCAAGAAAAATTGGCTTTAGCTTGGTATGCTCCGGAAAATGATCAGTGAATCAAATCTGATGAAACCTATGTTGTGGCATGCACTAATAACTTCTGAAAGTGTGTAATTAAGGCCTGCAGCTCAATGATGCGCAGGGTATTGTGACTGTGAGGTTGAACAGGTGCAGAAAATGCTGAGTCAATGTAACCCCAAATATGGCAATGCTATGAACGGGTGTATACGCAGACAAGGAAAAAAAACTCCCTGATTTTTCCCGGATTTCCCGGTTAAAAATACACTTTGTCCCGAATGAAAACACACTTTTTCTGTGTTATTAAGTGACAGTATATTTTCTTCAGAACTGTAAAACTTACCAATTCTTTGAATGGTTATGTTTTTATACACCGGCGTACAATTTCCCGGCACTTTAGAAAACGAAACTCATGGAAGATATCTCCTATTGGAAAGATTTTAAATGAGCAGCAACATGTACGCTGCATATTTTCATATTACGAAGGTATAAATTCAAATTCAACAAAAACCTTGCATGTTACTTTGCGAACCATTGAAATCTAGATTGCGATGCGCTTTTGTAAGCCAGTCATAGCTAATGTCATGTGATCCCACCAGATGATGACAGCGGATATTCAGAGCATAGGACACGTGATGTGGTCAGCCAATAGCAACATCACTGTTAAGTAGCGCAGATACACAAACAAGGAAAATTAATGTTTTAAATTAATATATAGTGTTGCTACAAGAAAACCAAAGCTTTCACATATAATAGTAGTCTCTAAGGTTATTAAGCTACAAGAGAAGCTAAGGTTTCATATATAATGTTGATATTTTTTGCGCGCGTTACACTTTAAGACATATCACACAAATGTGCCAGTAAAATTTTTAGCAGAGTCCAGTGACTTGTCCTCAAAGTTTTTCACAAATAAATTAGCTACCGCAGAGGAGAGAGAGCTTCCAGTAGCACTACATCAATTTGCTCATAATGACGACATGAATGTCTGATTTTCTGGGCTCGAAATATTTCTAAGTGTAACTCTTCAGGCTTTCCCGGCGATCTAATGACATCTTGGGTTGTCGGGTGTTCTGCCGGATATCAGCGTCGTACTTGCACGATATTTCGGTCACGTAGCTCGAGACCTTCATCAGGTGCGACCTGAGACTGCAGTCTCAGGTCGCACCTGATGAAGGTCTCGAGCTACGTGACCGAAATATCGTGCAAGTACGACGCTGATATCCGGCAGAACACCCGACAACCCAAGATGTTACTTCTAAGTGGCTCGTCATCAAACGCTCTTTGATTTAAGAAATTCATCGCACACTCTCGCACATAGTTCAACTTGCGTAAAAGGAAATTTACTTTGAAAATAACGCTTTTCAACCAACCATTCGCAATATTTTCCCGCGACCTGTTACAAATAGGTTCGTTTCAGTAGTCGTCAGAGAGCGCCAGATAACAGGTGCCACCGCGCTTTGCCAGCTGCTATGACGCAGGAAGCCCGTATGTTCGTACGTGTAGAACATTAAAAGATCTTACATTATGTCATAAAAGACAAAAGACACCAGAGGATACTGCAAGAGCATCGGATTTTCGTGAACCATACTAAAATGGCACATTTAAAGTACATACTTAAAGAGCACATTCGTATGTTCAGATTCCCAATGAAGCAGGCCTCGACCTGATATTAAGCTTTTCAGTGTGGATTTCCCGATGTAAATTTTCTTGGAGTATCAGTACTGTATTAACTCATTTTTGATTCTTTATTATGGTATAATGCCATATGTACTTGAAGATGAAAATGTGCACTTGAAATGCAGCAAGTAGTTGAAATTAGCCAATAGTGTGGAGCTAAACACTTCGTTTCAAACACATTGACTGCCTCAGTGCAAAAGATTAATAAAAACCAAATTTCTTTAGCAAACCGACAAAAATAACTTCATTGTTCTACAAGGTGATTAATGCATGGCTGTCAGAAAACTGGAAATAAAATGAAGTCTGAAACTAACAACGTATATTGTTGTTGTTGTTGATGTGGTCTTCAGTCCTGAGACTGGTTTGGTGCAGCCCTCCATGCTACTCTATCCTGTGCAAGCCTTTTCATCTCCCAGTACCTACTGCAACCCACATCCTTCTGAATCTGCTTAGTGTGTTCATCTCTTGGTCTCCCTCTACGATTTTTACCCTCCATGCTGCCCTCCAATACTAAATTGGTGATCCCTTGATGCCTCAGAACATGTCCTACCAACCGATCCCTTCTTCTGGTCAAGTTGTGCCACAAACTTCTCTTCTCCCCAATCCTATTCAATACTTCCTCATTAGTTATGTGATCTACCCATCTAATCTTCAGCATTCTTCTGTAGCACCACATTTCGAAAGCTTCTATTCTCTTCTTGTCCAAACTATTTATCGTCGATGTTTCACTTCCATACATGGCTACACTCCATACGAATACTTTCAGAAATGACTTCCTGACACTTAAATCAATACTGGATGTTAACAAATTTCTCTTCTTCAGAAACGCTTTCCTTGCCATTGCCAGCCTACATTTTATATCCTCTCTACTTCGACCATCATCAGTTATTTTGCTCCCCAAATAGCAAAACTCCTTTACTACTTTAAGTGCCTCATTTCCTAATCTAATTCCCTCAGCATTATCCTTGTTTTGCTTTTGTTGATGTTCATCTTATATCCTCCTTTCAAGACACTGTCCATTCCATTCAACTGCTCTTCCAAGTCCTTTGCTGTCTCTGACAGAATTACAATGTCATCGGCGAACCTCAAAGTTTTTATTTCTTCTCCATGAATTTTAATACCTACTCCGAATTTTTCTTTTGTTTCCTTTACTGCTTGCTCAATATACAGATTGAACAACATCGGGGAGAGGCTACAACCCTGTCTTACTCCCTTCCCAACGTATATTAGCCTTCCTTAATTACGTGAATGTATTTTAATTCACTTGATAGCTCCCGGCCACAGAAACCCATTTTATTTTCATTTGATGTGAGAGCAGCAAACGAACAGGAAACAGCATAATCACTAAATGTAAACACGGATCACATGGAGACTACACACTTCCCCACTATAACTCAGACTGCTCTGAGCATCAGCCCCGGATCAACGATATTTCCGAACCGGAGGAGTCTGATACATAAAACATGTATGTTCGAGGAAATGTAAGACATGTTATTTGGTCTTAGTGTGCCAGAGTGCAGTGCCACCTCTCTTCGCACAGCATTCTCCTATCGCATGTCACTGTATTTCACTCCGTGGAATTGAAACGTGTATATTTTGTACTGGATGCCCTCAAACTATATTCACTACAGTGGAAATTAAAATGTCTGTGGTGCCTTTCCTGCTCCCTTGTAATAGGAAGAAGAAGAACTCTTCAGAAAATTTGCACTCTTTATTGCCTGTTAGATAATAAATTTCTGTTTTGGGTGACACAGAATTAAATACAGGGTACGTAAAACCAGTAAAGACAAGAGACAAACAATACAGTACACATTTCTTCAATCCTTAGCTCCTACCATTGTTTTCTCTCTAATCTTGCTACAGCTTTACATGGTGTGCTTTCCTTTCTGCAAAAGAATCTATTACATCATCAAAGTTTGTCAAACGTTTTGCTACGTGAAAAATCGAAATATCGTTGACTAATACTGCGTATGTTGTTGATACAAATAGTACTCACGACTGGTGTGGTTTCTCGATTTGATTCCGTCTATTTTGTCAATGTCTGCTAGATAAAACAAAACAGACCTTTCTAACACTACAGAAATTTTATCACAAACACCAAATAAACGAGACTGTTTTGGCAAAAATGGTCATTTTTATAACACGACAGAATATAATTCACGAAGACCAACATAAAATTCCTATTAGGCCTACTACAAGCAAAACGCTTTATGTTAGAAAACAGCTTCACATTTCATTCATACGCTCCAGTGTCTCGAGCATGAGATCAAAAATGAGCAGTACGAGATTTTTATATAAATTTGGAATCGTCATATTCTTCTCTAATTTATGTGATGACCCCGTTTCTTCTCCTTCCTCTTTCCAACAGACTATCTTGTCATGACTAATTCTGGAACTATTCCCACCTTTGTCAAAACTTATTCACCGGTTAACTTCACTAACCCTGCCAGAATCACCGGTTTAATTATCCCTGATTATTCTCCGGTTAGGTGTTGTTATGTTCGTACAAACCATTTTCTGCGCTACTTCCAGAATAGAACTTAAGCGGCTGCTAGACGGGGACTGTACAACTGGCCTTTACTAGTGTAGCGACCTGGCCATAAAATTTCTGACAAAATTTCATTTTCCCGGATACACCGAGAAGGTAATACTTAATCTTTCTTAACTGTTATTACTGTTAGTCGTTTATTTCCACACTGCCTGAATCTATGGATTTCCCTAGTAATTACAACAACGCTGATCATTCGCAAACCCAATCAACAACATAATCAGACAGCGATTGGAGTTCACTCGTTCGGCTTTACTCCGCTCAGCTTGTATAGTCCGGTCCCCTTTCGCCTGCAGGAAAATTTATTTCTAAATGTGACGAGGATTCCCCTGACAGAGACATCACAAACACTATGCACCCATTCAAAAATCAACTTATGATTTTGTTTTGTTTATTTAACTATGGGACCAAACTGCGGAGGTGTTCGGTCCCTAGGCTTACACACTACTTAATCTAACTTAAACCAACTTAAGCTAAGGACAACAAATACACCCATGCCCGAGGGAGGATTCGAATCTCCAACAGAGGGAGCAGCGCGAACCGTGAAAAGTCGCCACAGACCGCACGGCTACCATGCGCGGTTTATGATTCACTCAGAAATCAACTTACAGAGGGTGTTCAGAAACCAACAGGGATGCACATCAAAATCATATGAGTAATCAATAGACCAATGTGTTGTGAAACAAGGTTGTTTTCTCCTCAAGAATTCGAATTTGGCGTCCCCACCCCCCCTCCCTCATAGATCCGGGCCAGCTGCGCATGCGTGAATCTGGCAGCTTGGGCGAGGCAGTAAAATTTTTCCCGGATGCATCTAGCTGCTTGCTGCGACTGTTTACACAGCCAACAGCCCCATTTCTGTAGCCAGAAATGAGAAAAGGTACTACTCATACGCCACTCAACTGTGCATGCGCATGAGCCCGCTCGTAACTGCTAAAACGAATCTAAACAGTTGTGACGTCATGCTCATCGGAGGCAATTTGTTGTTATGAAGCATTGCATAGTCTTCCTAAAGCCTATGACACTTTCTGCTGTTGGCAAACGCTTGTATGAGCACTGTGTTTTGTTGTTGCACATGGCACATTTCCTTTGCGATTTATGTTTTATTTTCTTTTTTTTTCTCGTTCACGTTTTATTGTTGCAGTATTATTCCGCAGTTGCGGGATACAGTAATATCCTTTCTTAGAGTATCCATTCATACTAATCAAAACTACAAAAATTTAACAGAAAACTAAAACAACGAAAAAGTCCTGGAATTCTAAAATATTCCCGGGTTTTTCCCGGTTTTCTCCTGGATGAAAAAATTCCCGGGTCTTTCCCGGATCTCCCGGTTGTCCCAGGTCGTATACACCCTGTATGAGCACCAGTGCTGTCACAGTGGGCAGCCAGAGTATACAAGAGCAGGAGCCCATTTGCAACCATTCACTTGACTATGGTCATGGAGTGCTTTGTTGAAAGCTTGTGCCATTTTAATCACTTGATACAGCTAGAAATCCAAGAACATTTTACTGAATGTAATCACCAAGACATTCTTCATTCTTATAGGGGAATGATATAATGGAACAAAAATGTACACGAATGTACAGTTATCCATGAGTTCACACCATCCAGCAGAAACTCTAAGAAAACAGGAGAGGAAAAACCTGTGAGGACCCAGAAAGGAAAGATCTAAAAAAGAGGTTAAAAAGACAAGGAGTAACAAGATGCTAGGGTTTTCTGTAGACTTACTAGACAAAGTTTCATTGACTGCAGGGAAAAGTTTCACAAAATAGTTTTCATAACTTAAACATGTAGGTGACAGACACACCTCTTAGTTACAGTTTTCCAAAAGTAATTACCAAAGCAATGAGAAGACACTAAAGTAAAAAATAAACAATAGATTATATCCTCAGTTATTTAGAAGGGGACATGGCAGAAAGGGGCAATGTATATGCTGAAGGATTTCTGTCCTAACAGGATTTTGAGAAAAAATTCAAATTCAGTGTTTGTCACCTAGTGCATAGAAAAAAATGTTGTCCCTTCAAACAGAGGGAATGCTGAAAAGTAACACTTCAGAATGTTTAATGTGAAAACTCTCAAACCTTTGCAATAGAGGAAATGAAGAAAAAGATGTAGAATGTTAATAACATTTGTTTTATTTAAAAAGCTTGAAGGATTTGCACATAAGAAATTTGGAGGCATTACTTTTCTTCAGGTCTTCATGTTTGACCATCACTATGACCAGCAGAGATGGGGCAATTTTAAGCAGGATACATGGTGCTACCAGATGATCAAAATATGTAAATGATTCTAGAGATGAATGTCACCTAGTGAAAAGTTTTAATTCATCATTTACCTAACCATGTAAGAACAGAAAGTTGGTTCCATGGTCGGTGTTATAACTTCAAGTTGGACAAATATATTTCAAGGAAGACGCAATACATGAAAGTCACAGATCAAGTAAACAGAGTAAGACGCGTGTACACTTTAACAGTCAAATCATAACTGAGTCCAAGTCTAGTGGCCGCTGGCTGGCTGGCAGCTTAAGTGGCGCTGCTGCTGCATGGCTGGCACACAGCGCCGCATGTAGAGGACGCGCGTAAATGTGTGGCGGCACTTCGAAAGATCGGCGAGTCACAACATTTTCCCCCCCTTTTAATTTTTTGCACAGGTCTTGATGGAGGTGGCCTGTAGATTGCTAATGTCCATAGGTGTTGTTTACCTGGCCGTAAAGTCTCAAGGAGGAGGCTTCCCGTACGGACGGAAGTGTCCCCGATGATAACAGGTCGAGATGACAGGAGACGTGGGGATCGAATCTGCTGGGGCCCTGTGCACCAATTTGACCATTGCGGCAAGTCCGGTTGTTATAACAGGAGACATGGGTGATGTGTCCGTGTCCGTAGGAGAAGGAGGCGAGTAGAGTTGCTCCAACAGATGATGGTAATCTGGTTCCTGCATGGGCACATCTCCTGGTGGCGTCAGTTCTTGTGCTGGCACCAATATGATGGTGAGAGGACTGCGTTGTGAGTAATGAGAGATTCCAGTATCCCGAGTGTCAGGTAGAGGCGAAGGTGGTGTAGCGGCATCCGGAACAAGCGTTGCCGGCACACGAGGCCGAAGCTGGTCCGAATGACGGGCTGCAACACCCATGTCTGTCTGGATTTCATACAGGCATCGGCCACGGTGTTGTAAGATGCAGCCAGGACTCCATTTTGGCCGCCTTCCATTTCCCCATACTCATACAAGGTCGTCGGCGGTGAACCGGCCAAGCGAAGGCACCCGCGGCCATGAGGTGGAAGGCCGCAGAAGATGAAGTAGTGTGCGGGGCTGTCGGCCATGTAAGAGCTCAGTCGGGCTGTGGTCGTCCATGGGGGTGAGACAGTAAGAAGCCAGAAATTGTAGAAGCGCATCATCATCAGCAGCAGAAGTTAGGAGTTTCCTCATCTGAGCCTTAAAGGTGCGGTCCAGTCGCTCAGCCTCACCGTTTGACTGTGGATGGAACGGGCACAAAAATCTGCAAAACCAGAAGAGGCAAATTGTGGACCATTATCAGCAACAAGAGTAGAGGGAAGGCCTTCCAAAGAGAAAATGTGAGCTAGAGCATTGGTGGTTGCCACGGTGGTAGGCGAAGTGCAACGGACAATGAAAGGAAAGTTGAGTAGGCGTCAATAACAAGAAGCCAATAAGTACCTAAAAAAGGTCCCATGAAGTCAGCATGAACACACTCCCAGGGCTTCGCAGGCGAAGGCCACGGTGACAAAGATGACTTCGGGGCAGCGGCCTGTGACACACAAGGGCCACAGGCAGCGAGCATGTGTGCGATTTCAGAGTCGATGCCGGGCCAGTACACATGATGGCGCGCCAGAGATTTTGTGCTAGAGACACCCCAGTGCCCTTGGTGAAGGAGGCAAAGACCAAAGCACGCAAAGATGCAGGTACCACACCACGCGGCGAAGCATTTTTGGTGGAAAGGAGAATAACACCATCCCTAGCCATGAGGCGGTAACGCAAAGCATAGTAGTTCCACAACGGATCAGAAGTCTTAGCGGACTGATGATCTGGCCACCCCTTCCGAATATAGCGTAAAACCCGGGAGAGGGTAGGGTCAGCCAGCCGCCAGCCGGTCCCCAGTGATGGGGAACCCGTCCACAGCTCACTGCTCGGCAACATCCAGGTGGAAACAAAAAAGTTTGTCCCTATCGAATGCCATATCAGGACCCATGGGAAGGCGAGACAGTGCATCAGCATTCACTTGTTGAGCTGTCGGCCGGAAATGAATCTCATAATTGAAATGAGACAAGTAAAGAGCCCAATGCTGGAGGCGGTGTGCAGCCTTGTCAGGAAGTGACGTTGATGGATGAAACAAGGAAACAAGTGGTTTGTGATCCATAACAAGATGAAATTTGGATCCATAGAGAAAAACACCAAACTTATGAAGAGCATAAATAATGGCCAAAGCTTCTTTATCAATTTGAGAATACTTTTGTTGGGCATCCGTGAGTGTTTTGGAGGCATAAGCAATGGGTTGTTCAAAACCGTCAGAAAAATGGTGCGCAAGGACTCCACCGACCTCGTATTAAGAGGCGTCCGTGGCAAGAACAAGATGTTGGCCAGGTCGATAAGTAGCCAGGCATGGGGCCTGTTTCAGCATAGTCTTCAATTTCTGGAAAACCGCTTCGCATGATGCGGATCAGTGAAAAGGCACGTTTTTATGCAACAGGCGATGCAACAGCTGAGCCACCGAAGCAGCAGATGGTAAAAACTTGTGATAGTATGCTATTTTAGCCAAGAAGGCCTGCAGTTCCTTATGTAGGGCGAGGAAGGGCATCGATCGCAGTGTCAGTTTGCTGAAGCGGACGAATTCCATCCCGAAAGAGTTGAAACCCCAAGTACATGATATTTGCCTGAAAAAATTTTGATATCTGAAGATTACACTTAAGACCGGCAGTCTGTAAGACATGAAAATGTGTGCGGAGATTCTGAAGATGTTCATCAGTGGTGGAGTCAGTGACAAGAATGTCGTCCTGGTAATTTATACACCCAGGGACAGTGAGAAATAATTGTTCCAAGAATCACTGAAAGAGAGCAGAGGTGCTGGCAACCCCGAATGGCAATCATTGGTATTGATAGAGGCCGAAAGGCATGTTAAGGACCACAACCTGCCAGGAAGCAGTGTCGAGAGGAAGTTGATGATAAGCTCCTGACAGGTCAAGTTTAGAAAAATACTGGCCTCCAGGAAGTTTAGTGAATAATTCTTCAGGTCGAGGCATAGGGTAAGTGTCGATAAGGCATTGAGGATTTACAGTGGCTTTGAAATCGCCACAGAGATAAATATCACCATTTGGCTTAGCAACGACAATGACAGGAGAGGACCACTCACTGGAAGTGACAGGAAGCAAGACCCCTGAAGCAGTGAGACGATCCAGTTCCCATTTGACCTGATCACAAAGGGCCACAGGAATGGGCCGAGCCCAAAAAAACTTAGGCCGAGCAGTGGGTTTGAGCGTGATATGAGCTTCAAAGTCGTTTGCATGGCCTAACCCCGGAGAAAAAAGGTACGAAAATGTCATCAACAAGGAATCCAGTTGAGCATAAGGAATAGCATCAGAGACGATATTGACAGAGTCGTCTATGTAGAACCCAAAAACGCGAAAGGCATCGCAACCAAAAAGATTCTCCGCGTTACTATGGTCGACCACAAATATGAGAACAGTGCGAACGACAAATTTGTAAGATACCTCAGCATCAAATTGTCCCAAGAGAGAAATCTTCTGTTTATTGTAAGTATGTAATTGCCTAGTGACAGGTGACAGGATTGGAGAACCCAATTGAAGATACGCCTGAGAATTGATGATAGTGGCAGCATAACCAATATCCACCTGCATGCGAACATCTCGACCAAATATTTGGACAGTGAGGAATAACTTCCCTGAAAAGGGAGAAGTGCAATTGACAGACAACACAGAATCGGAATCAGCATCATGTTCATGAACATCATGTATGCGGTCGGATTTGCAAACGGATGACACATGACCCTTTATTTTGCATTTGTATCACATGGCCCAACGTTGTGGACAACCTTCTCGTGAATGTTTCGTAAAACACCGCGGACGTGAAGGAAGTTGCCGTGGGTTTTGCTGCAGTTTCTTAGAGGTTTGTTTACAGTTAGGCCGAGGCTGCACTTGGTAGCATACTGCGGCCACGTCGGCCGGCGGGGAAACGCCACACGTTTCGTCAACATAGCACAGAGGTTATATTTCCCCAACATCGCCCCATACCTCTATTTGCGCCCCAGCGGCGCGAGAAATTTTAAAAGACTGAGCGATGGATAGGACTTCATCTAGAGTCGGATTTGCCAACTGAAGGGCACGTTGCCTAACTTGTTTGTCAGACACCAATTGGATAATAGCATCCCGTACCATGGAATCGGCGTATGATTCTTTGTGAACTTCAGTAACAAATTTACACTTTCTACTGAGGCTGTGAAGTTCAGCAGCCCAAGCACGATAAGACTGATTCAGTTGTTTTTGACAACAATAAAAGGCAACACAAGAGGCTACCACATGCGTTTGCTTTTGAAAATAGACAGACAGAAGTGAGCACATTTCAACAAAGGACAAAGACACAGGATCTTTCAAAGGAGCCAATTGCGACAACAACCGATACATTTGAGGTGAAATCCATGAAAGGAATAGAGACTTACATGTTTGTTCATCTGTGACATGAAATGCCAAGATGTGCTGTCGAAGACGTTTTTCGTAATCAGACAAGTCTTCTGCTGTCTCGTCGTAAGGAGGAAAAGTAGGTAGAGATGTCGACGAGAGACGCCCCGCATTTGATGCCGCGACGAAATCACGAATCGCATTTGTGAGAAGCGTTTGCTGTTTGATGAGACCTTGCAATAGTTGCTCTAAAGTAGCCATGGAACATGTGGGTCAATGATGGAAAAGAAAAATCACTACCTCATCGCCAATTGTTATAACTTCAAGTTGGACAAATATATTTCAAGGAAGACGCAATACATGAAAGTCACTGAGGCTGTGACTCAGAGTAAGATGTGTGTACACTTTAACAGTCAAATCATAACTGAGTCCAAGTCTAGCGGCCGCTGGCTGGCTGGTGACTTAGGTGGCGCTGCTGCTGCGTGGCTGGCAGACAGTGTCGCATGTAGAGGACGCGCGTAACTGTGCTGCAGCACTTTGAAAGATTGGCGAGTCACAACAGTCGGTCAACTGTCAATGAGCTGCTAACATTCATAAAAGGTGTGGATACCTTAAATATTAATTGTAAACAATAAAACAATGAAATGTCCTGTATGGAATAACAACAATATGGAAAGGATAGTCTCCTACTCATCAATCAAGGGTAGGTATCGCATTGCAGACAGGCACGATGAGAAAGACCGCTAAAATATTAAGCTTTTGGACAAATTCCTTCTTCCAAAATGGAAAGCATACACACATTCACATAAGGACAAGCAAACTCACATGACCACTGTCTCTGAATGCTGGGAAGCATCTGAAACTGTGTCTGGCATGAGAAGCAATATGCCAGGGTGGGTGGTGGTTGCCGGGCTTCATGTGGGCGCATGTAAGGACATTTTGGGGACAAGGTAGGGCTGCTAGTTGCTGAGGTGGAGGAGGGGGGCAGGAAGGGAAGCAGGAGGCGAAAGGGAGGGGCAAAGCAGAGAAGGAAAAAGACTAGTAGGGGCATTGGTGGAATAGAAGGCACACGTAGTGCCGCAAGGAGAGCACTGATGGTGATAGGTGGATTGAGGACAGAGGGGATTACAGGAGTTGTCTCGTGACTCAGTGTCACACAGGACTGGAGCAACCAAATCACATTCTCCACCAGGGATTTGACTGTCTCTTTTTGCACCCTGAAATGAGGAATATTCTCCCCACTATCCTCTTCACCCCTCCCACAGTGGTATTCAGTTGCCCATTGAACTTATGTAAAATACTTGCCTTTAACTGTGCTACTTTCTACATGGGCATGATAGAAGCAGTCTGTCTGCATGAGCCAACTATCAAGTTTTGGACAAGGATCATCTGGACCACCCAGTTGCTGAACATGCTGCTCAACACAGTGTGCTACACTTCAACGACTGTTTCACAACCCATGCTGTCGGGATCCTTCCTACTGAAACCTGATTTTCTGACTTGCACTGATTGGAACTCTCCCTACAACATATCATTCGCTCCCAAAATACTCTCGTTCTTGACTTTTGCTAGTCCCTGTTTCTGCTCACTTTTTCCTCTTCGCTGCTCCCACTCCGGTACTATGCGTGCCTTCTATTCCACCAATGCTCCCACCAATCTTTTACTCTTCCTTTAATCTCTCCCTGCATAGTCTTTCAACATTTATCAACACTGCACCTAGTACTAGCCGCATCCTGTCCCCACCACATCCCTGAAGGACTCTGTCTAAAAGCTCAATATCGTAGCAGTCTTTTTCATTGTGCCTGTCTGCAATTCAGTGCCTCCTCTATATGGTGAATAGCAACTAACCCACTCCACAAAGTCATAACACTAATATGAAACACAACAGTTTGCTACTCACTGCATAAGGAAAAGCACTGAGTGATAAACAGGCACAGTTAAATTGCATTTAAAAGTAAAACTTCTGGACAAAGTCATTCTTCAGATGTGGAAAAACACACACAAATGTAATCTGCAGGCATTAAGAATTGTCAGCAGTAAAAAACAATCTTGTCAGGGGTGAGTATTGGGGATACCGGCGTGTGTGAGGCTGGATTGGGAGCAGGGAAGAGGTTAGATAGGTAGAGGACAATAAGTAGCAAACACTGAGGCCAAGGTTATTATGGAAACAAAGAATTTGAGGATGGTGTCTGAGAAAGATATTGCATCTGGCTCTTTCACAGGAATATGAGTCAAGGGGCAGGGGTTGGGAGTACAGGTAGAATGGGAATGGATAAAGATATTGCTTAGTTTGGGTGGAAAGCAGGATACCAATGTAGGAGGGGTGGGGGGTGGCGTATAGGATACTTATCATTTCAGGGCTGAATGAGAATTACGCCAAGTGCTGGAGGAGGATATGATTCAGTTTCTCCAGTCCTGGTTGGTAATTAGTCATGACAGGGAACTCCTCTGTGTCCGGACAGTGAGTGTGTGTGGAGGATGATGGGTGACTTGAGAGACAAAGCACAAGTGATCTGTTTCTGGATATGACAGGAGGGTAATCTCAATCTGTGAAACCCTCGGAGAGACCCACGGTATATTTGGAAATGAGCTGCTCGTCACTTCAGATGTGACAATTGTAGATGACTAGGTTGTGGAGAAGAGACTTCTTGGTGTGGAATGGGTGGCAACTGTTCAAGTGGAGGTAGTGTTGGTGCCTGGTAGGTTCTGCGAGGATGGATGTACCGATATAACCATATGTGAGGTGGATTTCGACACTGAGGAAGGCAGCTTGTTGTGTTAAGGAGTACCAGGTGAAGTGAATGGAGGAGAAACTGTTGAGGTTCTGGAGGAATGTGAATAGGGTGTCCTCACCTTTGATCCAGGTGTGTACTATCAGTAGAAGTACAGTGAAGCGACTTTGGAGAGAATAGAGATACTTCATGTCTTTTATCACCAAAGAAAGAGCACTGGAAGGTAACAGAAGTTTGTATTGGAAGAATTCACGCAGTGAAATTGATGACTTCACTGTGGAAAAGCAATTTCCAACAGTAACACCTGTATCAAAATAAGTTGAAGACTGAAGTGAAAGACTTTCCTGATATGAGTGGAACAACCCAATGGCACACTATTTGAAAACTGGGTTCAGATAATAAAAGTTCAACAAAAAACTTGTGCTTATAGAAAAGTAGGAAAAGAAATAAGTTCTTGGGGCAAATAAGACCCTTGCCAACCACAAACAAACTATTTAGTACACTGATGAGAGTTAGTGTGGTGCAAATCATTCCAGGGGGTATGAATAGCATAAAGAAATATGTTTTATGCACCAGAAAATGTAAATGAATATCTCAAACAAAGTATTAGAGAGTGTAATGCCTGGAAAGAAACAACTCAAATTCCATCCAGGAGTGGATCTTTAGATCAGGTTGAATACAACATGACTATAAATCCAGTATCATAAAATCCATATGTGAAATGGAGGACAGCAGGTTCAATACAACATGATGATAAATCCAGTATCATAAATTCCATATGTGAAACGGAGGACAGATTCTATCACTGAATGGATGGAAAGCTTACGTCACAGCATATGAGGAATTTACTAATGGATGCCTACTGGCAGATGCACCACCATACTTCAGGTCACAAGACTATCTTTTGGAAAGTATATTGAACTCAGTAGACAAGGAAAGTAAACTTCTGGGGTTCCCTGTGATATACTGCAAATACAACACCATTGAAATTAGCTGGGCCTTTGTCAAGAATGAGGTAGGAAAGGGAACAATAATTTTCAAAGAAATGATACTTCACATTTGTGTCATTCAGCTCAAAGTGTCTGGAGGAATTCAGGAAGTCATGTGCACAAACTTTAAAACAGATACACACAAAGAGTAGATGGTCTTTAAATGGCAATAGAACCATTGCTGATAGGAGTAGATGACTGGTATAGCAACAGCAATACCTCAGACAACTGCAAAAGCCATTAAGATAGTTTTTTTTTTCATTCACCATTCTATCCTGCAAAATTTATTCAAGCTAATCATTTTTTTTTTTTATTTACTGTTCAAACATACAGTAACTTACATTGCTCATTTATTGAGTGCTGTTCATATACTGAGTGTTCAATTGCAATTTCCCATTTTATTGTCCCCTACTTCCAACCATTGAAAGCAGAAATATTGTGCAGTAATGCTACCAAGAGAATTCAGTAAGTAATGCAAAAATGTGTAATTTGTTGTCTGGCATCACGGAATACGCCCACTGCAGCTTCTATAGTTTCATAATGTTCTGATAGGTGGCAACGATATATGTAGCCTTCAAAATGGTATCTGTAACAGAGTTACATTACAAGCAGAGAGCTGTCATTGAGTTTCTTTTGTCACGCTAACCTGACCAGTCTCTCATGTGCCAGCCAGTCACACAGAGCTGTAACTATTGCAATGCTGGAACATGCAGACACACTCATTTGAGGTGATCAATGGATCACAGTCAAACATCTCACTGCTCAACTGTACATCTCTGTTCGTAGTGCTAACACACTTGTCCATCAGTTGGGGTACTTAAAGCTGAGTCCTCACTGGGTTCCTTTCCACCAAATAGAAGACCTTTAACTGCAACAAAGGACAATCTGTGTGGAATTGCTTGCACATTATTAGGTTAATAGTGGCAATTTTTTGTCGAACATTGTCACTGGCAGTGAAACACTGGTTGATCACTTCGAACCAAAAACAAATGGCAATGTGTGGAGTGGCACCGTATCACCTTTCCTCTAAAGAAAAACGTCAAAGAAGCACCCTCAACTGGTAAAGTCATAGGGAGGTGTTCTGGAACTCTAAAAGAGTTATTCTGTTTGATGACCTCACTCATGATGCAACAATCAACTCTGAAGTGTACAGTGCCACACAGCAAACTGATGAACAGAATTCAGCATGTACACTGTCACAAGAATGAAAACAAACTTTTCCTTCTCCATGACAATTAAAAGTGTCACACAAGTCCGAACACCCGAGAGGAGCTCATAAAACTTCATCAGTCTGTTCTTCATCACCCATCCCACAGCCATATTTTGCTCCTTCAGACTTCCGTCTGTTTGGCCCGATGAAGGGTGCACTGCACTGGAAGTGGAATATGTGTGATGGAGAGTTATTGATGCAGCAAAACACTGGCTCTGATGTCGACCAAGAGAGTGGTGCTGTGTGGGCATACAGGCCCTCCCAGTAAGGTGGTGTAAGACTGTCACATTGTAGCCAGAAGGGAGGGGGAATAACCTGGTGTACTGGAATCCTAAATAAAACCAACCTGGTTTCAGAAAAAAAGTGTTGCTTTACTTGCTGAATGCTCCTTGTACTACAAGGCTTTCATTGTTTGCTGGGGAACAGGTGCTTACCACACATTACAACAATGGCAGCATGATGGTATGATAACTACACTCCACCACAACCTTTCAATTTCTTAACATATTCTTAACTAACAAACACAGTGAGGATTCCTTAGAGATGACATACAATGAAACCAACAGAAGTTCAAGATTTAGAGCCGGGCTTTCTCACCGCAGTAGCTACAGTGGTAAACTCCCCCACAGGGTCTTCCCTGTCAGCACTCCAGACCTATATGCATCTCCTGTTCTACTTAGTACTGCAGCACAGTCCTTTCCCCATCTGTGCTTTGCTTTTCTCATCTTCTGCCCACCATCCAGTCCCCATCACATTCCCATCCCTTACTCGTACCTACTTCTTTTACCACCTAGCGCCGAGGAAGCCAGCTGTAAGATTAATAGTTCACTTTTAATTACTTTTATGTTTAACTAATGAAATAGTTATTATATTTTTTGTGTTCCAAGCATTAGTAAATTATCAAGTGACATGACTGATTATCGTAAAATATGTAAAAGCAGTCAAATCTCACTGACTCAGTGATGTAAGTTGTAACGTATTCATGAAGAAATGCTTTTAATGTGGGTATAATTCAGAATATAAACACATCATTCAAGCATGAGAAACATATATTTCTGTTGCTGTCTATTGCTTTTTTTGGTAGGCACTTCCCTTGACACATAATAATTTTGTGTTGAAAATAATGATGTTATATCTCAGCTCCTGAGACTGTATTAGGATATGGCGTTTTATTTAATAACTGTTTAGTAACCCAATCAGCTGATCGCCAGAGAGACACACTCCATTACGGTATGTGATCGAGAACAGAAGTGTACAGATCTTCAATACCATTAAAGACAATATTATTTTCCTTTGCTATTGTGACAAATGTGTTAAAAGTACTGAAGAGAAGAAATTGTAATTTTCCTCAAGGATGCAATACAGTGGCGAAAAGATATTTAAACAAGCTCCATTTTAAAGATGGTGCATTTCCAACACATGTGCAAGACATCTGTAGGACCTTCGAACAATTGATTCGTGATTGCTGACAAATCTGCATCACAGTCTTATGATACGTCGGGAGGCGTTTTTAACAATAACTGAAGTAATATGCTGCCCAGCTACGAAATGTCGAACTAAATGATGACTACACTGCACTGGATCACTTTACAAAGCTTCCATGTAAAGTTGCAAATAATGCCAGCAATTTACCGATGACCGGCAGAGATCCCCAGCTGCTCCTATACATGAGATCGTCAAGCACTATTAATTTCTGTCTCACAATTCTCACAAGGGGCTATGAATTTTCAGTGACATACAGGAAGGAGTCTGAGAACCTACCCTGTCTATAAATAATGTAATTTCAAGGAGCCAGCATGTCAGTTACCTTCATCTGATTATTTTCTTCAGGTGTAGGAGTAGTGAAGCAAGTAACAAGAGTTAATCTGCCTGGCACATTTGAATTAAAATTAAAGGTAATATTATAATGATTCACACATTCTTACACTCCACTCAACTTTGTAATACACAAATATGTTTGTAAATTTAATTATTTTTCATTTAGAAGCAAATCTGTTGAAGATTCGAGCCATTTGTGGCTCAGTTGTAACAACAATAGGGAAATTAGTTTCTTCTGTAATGGAAAACAGTTTTATTTCTTTTGGCACTTTATTACAATGTGCGTTTAGTGTTCCCTTCAGATAATGTTGTGATTTATTTGATACATTAGATAATATAAGTATTACACTGCATAAAAGTACCCTATGTTTCACATTCACTAATTTCACTGGAAGCATAGCAAAAAAAATATTGAAATATATTCCTAAATGGAACTTAACAGTAATGGTATATATGTACTACCTAAAGCGACATATGAAAATTTGTGCCACACTGGGACTCAAACGCGGATTTCCCACTTACTACGAGTGGTCGTCTTGCCACTTAAAGAGTACCAGAACATGTTCCATGGACTGACTCAAACTTCCATATGTCACACATCTACCTATTTCTTCTTGTAGATTATTAATTAATTTAACCACACTTGCACATCTTGTGATTACCATGCAGGTTGTTTGGATGATGAACTAGAGATGTTTCATGCTGTTACCTTCAGTTGTTGCACACAATCTGTCAACCACAATGAGTACATGTCAGTTTACCTTGTAAGTAATTCCCAATCACCATTCTAGAAGTTAATTACTTGTGTGGTCCTGCCATGCAGTTCCACATGACCGTTCTCTCAGACTTCCTCACTGTGTTGCAACATACGGGTGCTGGAAGAGAGCTGTTATCTGTCCAAGCTACTACATGATGCAAACAGCTTAGTGGTATATTTCTGTATTTTACACCACTGGTTTTGATATACAGTTTCAATTCCAAATGTATAGGTAAACAGATGTCATAGCTCATGACAGACTATTTAAAATGGATGTGTGTCATGCTGTGACATTAGCAACTGAAAGTGAGTGACACTTCGCAAAAAGATATTTCACCTTTTTCTGCTCACTCACATTTTTGCAAATGTCTTTCTCTTATTTGATCTCCACACAAGTAATTAACTTCTAGAATAGTGACTGGGAATTACTTAGAAGGTGAACTGACGTGTACTTATTGTGGTTGACAGATTGTGTTCAACAACTCAAGGTAACAGCATGAAACATCTCAAGTTCATCATCCAAAAAACCTGCATGAAAATCACAAGATTAATTAATCTAACCATCTAAAAACCGATCCCAACCTTATAATCCTAACTGCTGACAAAGGGTCTAACACTGTGCTCTTGAACCACACGCATTAACTGGCAGAAGGACCCTGTCAGAGGTAAGATTCATCCAGCTACAAACCCTGTCACAATAACCCCATTCCTTTACATATGCCTGCCTGTGTCTGTATATGTGCGGATGGATATGTATGTGTGTGCGAGTGTATACCTGTCCCTTTTTCCCCCTAAGGTAAGTCTTTCCGCTCCCAGGATTGGAATGACTCCTTACCCTCTCCCTTAAAACCCACATCCTTCCGTCTTTCCCTCTCCTTCCCTCTTTCCTGATGAAGCAACCGTGGGTTGCGAAAGCTTGAAATTTGTGTGTGTGTTTTTTATTGTGTCTATCTACCAGCGCTTTCTCAGTTCGTAAGTCACAGCATCTTTGTTAAGGCATTGTTGGCTGAAAGCTTATTGTGTGACAGTCTTTTTGTTGTGTCTATCTTCAAGTCAGCATCTCTGCTGTATGGTGAGTAGCAACTATCCTTTTGAAAATATTGTTACAGTCCATCCTGGGTTTTTCGTTGTTTGATTTTGCTTGACAGCTTTTCTTCAATCATAACCCAGTGCTGTTTTTCTTTGTCACTATTTGCTAATGCAGTACTATACTCAATGTCCATCCTTCTTTCTCTTCTTTCCTGTGTTTGTCATGTTGCCTTACAAACTGCACTGCACACTCTACTTACAAGCCACACTGTATCAACCGTCTCGGCTCAGACAACAGATGGCTACAAGACCATGATACTTGTTGATGCAGCATCTTATGTCCCATATTACTCTCGCCAATATCATTAATTCTATACCTTCAAATTGATCACTCTCCCTGCATCACTCTCCTGTATTTTTGTGCATCTTTCCTGTGCCCTACCAACCTGTCCCCACCCCTCCACTCCTTGTCCTCTCTATTCCAGTTCGCACCTACTAATTTCATCTAATCCAATCAAACCTGAGGTCCCCCTTCTTCACATTTATCCACCCACAAACCTGCAACTCACAACAAAACCTTTTTTTATTTATATATTTTTAGTTGATCTCTGTGTGACTTCACGTACATTTCAGTTGGTTTTCACCTCTCACGATCGGCGTATTCCCTCTGATTTCCCGTATTTCATCCGTTTCACCCTTTTCATAATTTTTCTCACATATTTGGTGGTTTTTTGTGAATTTTTTGGACATGATTCTATGTTATTTACGTATTTTCCGCCATTTTTATAGCAGCATGGATCCTTGCTCCTTCCATCTGTGTCAACACAGAAAAGTTTCCTTATCCATAGTCAGAACCCAGTTCCACATATTGTTCCTGCATTGTTACTTGTTCCATGGAAGCCCCCAAATGGCCTTGCCATCAAATTAGCCATCTCCGGCTGCCATCCTTCCTTCCACAATGACCTCCAACTGTTTGGGTTCCACGAATCCTTAACCCTCACAAACACAGTCCTGCAAAACAATGTCAATCAAGCCCAAACCTTCTTGCAATACTTTCTCTCCATCTGTAAAATTCTCCAACTATGCAATCCCAAATTCCTGGATCCCATAACACACACTGAAACTCTTGCGCTCCAGGAACTAGAGCAACATGCACAATGTCACCTCAAAAAATTCTCCACCTTGCTCACTTCCTGCTCCCACCATGGACTACCACTGTCCACCTCCAAACTCCTCCTACATGCCCTCATAACTGACAAAACCTGTCTCACAGACCTACTACTTTTGCCCCACCCTCCAAAACTCCCTCCCACCACCACACAGAATCCAGAATCTAAACAGACCCGAAACACAGTCATAAAACCTTTCCTCCAAAAGTCTTAGCCCCATAGAAATAGCATTCCTTTCCAAAGGCCTCGCCATTTGCCCCACTCCCAAATTTAACCAGACTTGTTAAAGACCTTCTCTCCTTCTCCCGGTCCCCACAGCAGAAACACTTTTTTGCCAACAACCCTATCCATCAGACTCAACCAAGGACCAATGTTAAACCCTGCCTGACTCAGTTACTCCTCCATCCAACCGTGCTCCTCCCCCAGTCCCCAAATCACCCCCTGTTAACTTCGCAGAATTTCTTAACCTCGCCTCACCATCATTCCTCAAATCCCTCAACATACAAACTAACCTTACATCCACAGAAAGAACTGCAATCCACCACTAAAAACTGATCCTGACTTTTTAATCCTACCTGCTGACAAAGGCTCCAACATTGTTGTCTTAAACCACAAGTATTACCTGCCGCAAGGACCCCACCAGCTGTTAGATTCATCCACCTACAAACACTTCCACAAGGACTACATTCCAGATATCCAGCAGGATCTCCAGTCTCTCCTCAAATCCTTAGGCCCATCCCAGAACATCTCACTTAAGTCCATCTCTCTCCTCATCTCTACCACTCCCTGCACTACCTTCTACATGCTTCCTAAAGTCCATAAACTCAACTACCCAGGATGTCCAATTGTGGCTGGTTACTGTGCCCCCATTGACTGAATCTCAGCACTCATAGACCAACAGCTTCAGCTTATTACCCACAACCTACCCTCATATATAAAAGACTTTCCAGAGTTCCTGTTCCTTTACCACCAGTGCCCTGATCATTACTATTGACGCCATCTTCCCTTACACTAACAGAACAATGCCACGGCCTTACTGCTAGGGAACAGTACCTTTCGCAGTGCCTGACAGATTCCAAAACAACAACCAAGGCATTATCTTCAAACAATCTGGGGTCATCCACATGTCACCATCCTGGGCCAATCTACTCATGGGCCATCTAGAGGAATCCTTCCTAAAAAGCCAGAATCCTAAACCCTGCACCAACTTCAGATTCACTGTTAACATCTTTGTGATCTAGATCAAAGGTGAATACACCCTATCCACATTCCTCCAGTACCTCAACACCTTCTCCCCCATTCGCTTCACCTGATACTACTCACCCCAAAAAGTCACATTCCTCAATGTTGACCTCCCCACCTCAAGGATATCTACATCAGTACCTCTGTCCATAACAAATTTACCAACCACCAGCAGCACCTCCACTTCAACAGCTGCCAGCTATTCCATACCGAGAAGTCCCTTCCATACAATCTGGCCACCCATGACTGTCGCATCTGCAGTGACGAATGGTCGCTCTCAAAATACACTGTTGGTCTCACTGAGGCCTTTACAGATCGTAATTACTCCCCCTTTCCCTCCCCCAACTTTGTACAAAAATAGGTCTCCTATCCCCTATCTTTCCAGTCACCCAATACCTTCCAAAGTCCCACCATCCAGCCACATGGGAGCATTCACCTCATTATTTAGTACCACCCAGGCCTGGAGCAACAGAATTCCATTCTCTGCCAGAGTTTTGACTACCTCTCCTCGTTCCCTGCAATGAAAAATGTTCTATCCATTATCCCCCCCCCCCTCCCCCTCTGTCCATAATGACCCTCCATCACCCACTGTGCTTACACAATATCCTAGTTCATCCCTACACAACCCCTGCTCCCAATCCCTTGCCTCATTGTTCACATCGCTGTAACAGACCTAGAGGCAAGACCTGTCCCATACATTCTCCCACCACCATCTACTCCAATCTGGTCACAAACATCGCCTATCCCATCAAAGGCAAGGCTATCTGTGAAACTAGTCATGTTATCTACAAGGTATGCTACAACCACTGTGCTGCATTCTCTGTGGGCTTGACAACTAACAAACTGTCTGTCCGCATTAATGGCCACCAACAAACTGTGGCCAAAAAACAACTGGACCACTTTGTTCCTGAGCATGCCACCCAATATGACATTCTTTATATCAATGACTGCTTCACAATTGGTGCCATCTCAATCCTTCCCACCGTCACACCAGTGTTTCTGAACTGTGCAGATGGGAACTCCCTCTGCAATATATCCTACGTTCCCATAACCCTCTTAGCCTCAACCTTTGTTAGTCATTGTCCTTATCCACCTAGCTGCTTCACTGTTCCCATTCGAGCACTAAACAGCCCTCTATTCCACCTATGCACCCAGTCTCTTTTTTTCTTCTCTGCATTGAACTGCCCTATGCTCCCTCCACCTTGTCCCTGCCCGCTCCCCCAGCAGCACTTTACCATCCCCTACCTGCTTACCCTGCTATCCCTCGTTCTCCCGCCCCAAGCCTCTCTCCTTACCCCCACCCAATTGCTTCTCCCATCATGCACTGCTGTTCATAGACTTTTTGTGTGACAGTCTCTTTGTTGTGCCTATTGCAACTCAGCATTTCCACCATATGGTGTGCTGCAACTATCCTTTTCATAATACTGTCACAGCCATTTTGATGGATCATCATACAATTATATTTGAAGAATGAAGACATACCTTTTTGTAATTGTAATAATTGTAGTCTCATGACGGTGATTTTGAAAAACATTTTTATACTATGCAGCTGCAATATTTTTCCCTTATAAGCAGCTACTCACTTTTATCAGTTAATTAACATGGAAAATACTGCACATGTGTGTGAGTGAACTCTTGAGATGAGTGCAAGTTCATGGCCTGAGTTTTCACATTTCATGTGGACTTCAAATTTGGGTATGACAAGGTATGATTAGCACTATTTCGAAAATGAAATGTAAGATTAGTTAAATAACTGAGAGTGTAAACTGTAAGTTTAAATTCCCAATATCACAATTTCAGTGAAAAATGTTCCTTCACATCAACATACATTTTTGTAACATTTTAGAACAATAATGAAAATGATGCTTGCCTGTTTCCAGTGTCTTTCTCGAATTCCTTTGTTGCATATTGTTGAAAGAACGGGAAGAAATTGTTTAAATTTTTCAACTTTGGCTCGCACCATCTCTGCCACTCGTTTAGCTCCACGTAAGTCATATAATGTTTTAGCTAACTTGTACAGCAGACGCCACATTTCATCAACCTTTTCTGTTATTGAATCTGCATCCAATTGCAAGAATGGACCTTAAAAGAAATCAATACATTAATACATGTAAGTGTGACTCAAATAGCAATTATTACATTACCATACGCACACTTTTGAGTTGTAAACTATCAGAAACTACAAAAAATTTGTAAAATACATATGATCCCTTTCAATTTAAAACTTAACAGCATTTTTAAACCTAGCAGTGTATATGTATGAAACTACTGTCCCTGCATTATAGAACACGTTCAACTTGAAGTTAGTTTCTTCCACAAAAATCTAACCACTGTTCGGGATATAGTTTCTACAGCTTTGAAATTAATGGGCTTACTTAGACCGTGGGATATATACGGAAGAACCATAAATGCTTACTGGTATGCTACAAAAAGTAACTGAAGGGTTGGACAGACATACAGTATCTGGTGGCCACAAAATTGATCACAATCTAACTTGTAAGTGACAATGATGTGGTGCCATGTATAGCTGGAGATGAGAGTTTCCAAATGAGATGAGAATGGAGCAAATGTGGATTACAAATGGTTATGAGTTACTGCCTAAACTTTGACTCAGGCTAATATATGAGGATTTTTTTATAAATCTGCTGAGAACATACAACAACACTTTTGGATTGTCTTGATCTCATTCTTAACCACTTCAGTGTCTGCAGACAATAGTCTGTAAAATGTCAAGTATAAATAATACATTGTTTAAGATTTGTGTGTGTGTGTGTGTGTGTGTGTGTGTGTGTGTGTGTGTGTGTGTGTGTTTGGAGTTTATGGACACTCAACATGATGTTACCAGCAACCTTGCAAATGTTTTTAAAAAAAAGTCTAAACTTGTTATAACACAATGAGAGCGAAGCTACAAAATTACACTCGTTCACTCACCCTCACTCAAGTTGACTAGCATGATGACTCTATGTAACGCACCTTAAGGCAACAGAGAACATCGTTTTCTGAGCAAAAGTTGTGACAAGCAACTATTTTACTTAGTTTCTAATATAAATACTTATGAAAATGCATACATGAATTTTTAAGAGGTCATAGTTGTAAGTAGGCTGTTTAGGTTTTTTTATTGGTAACGCCACCTCTGTATGAAAATCACTGGCTGTGCTGTGGGCAGTCTGTGTCTGCTTTGCACTGTTGTAATACTCGCCATTGTAGTGTTAGGCAGCTGGCTGTGAACAGCGCGTAGCGTTGCGCAGTTGGAGGTGAGCCGCCAGCAGTGGTGGATGTGGGGAGAGAGATGGCGGAGGTTTGTAATTTGTCATGAACTGATATACATATTATGACTTGTGATGATATTAAGGTAAATACATTGTTTGTTCTCTATTAATATCTTTCATTTGCTAACTATCCCTATCAGTAGTTAGTGCCCTCAGTAGTTTGAATCTTTTATTTAGCTGGCAGTAGTGGCGCTCGCTGTATTGCAGTAGCTTGAGTAGCGAAGATTTTTGTGAGGTAAGTGATTTCTGGAAGGTATAGTTTAATGTTAGTCAGGGCCATTCTTTTGTAGGGATTCTTGAAAGTCAGATTGCGTTGCGCTAAAATTATTGTGTGCCAGGTTAAGCACAGTCGTGTATAATTGTTCTAAGGGGGAAGTCTCGTGTATAAATAGTTCTAAGGGGACGTTTCATAGTCTGGCCCCGGTAGCTGAGTGGTCAGCGTGTCAGAATGTCAATCCTAAGGTCCCGGGTTCGATTCCCGGCTGGGTGGGAGATTTTCTCCGCTCAGGGACTGGGTGTTGTGTTGTTTTAGTCATCATCATTTCATCCCCATCGATGTGCAGGTCGCCGTAGTGGCGTCAACTCGAAAGATCTGCACCAGGCGAACGGTCTACCCGACGGGAGGCCCTAGCCACACGACATTTCATTTCAAGAGGTCATAAAGCTATCGTCTTTTTCGTTTTGCTTGTCTCTTAGACCTGCACAGTTGTTTCTGTATTAGGCAGCTTGTAAATGTCGCTCTCTCTTTTCTTTCAAATGCTGTCCATATAGGTTGTTTTTGAATAGCTTACATTAAAAGCCTTATAAAAACTTAACAATATAGTCAGCCAGGACAATGTGGCCCAGCAGGAATTCACAGGTACGTATGTATTAGAATAATGGAAATTTCTGGATGGAGCAATACAAAAAACAAGGGAAAGGCAACCACTCGGCTACAGCAGATTGATGTGTGGAGCACAGTAACACGTAATAGAAAACAGCATTCACACTAGCATTCACGCACTAGCATTTACACTAGCATTCAAGCGCTAGCATTCACACACAACCACACAGACACCCAAACACTTACTCCCACAGCCCTGGCAAGACTAATTATTGGTGTTTAAGTGCACTTTATAGCTCTGAAGAAGGATTCATCAGACTTGTTTGTGTCTATTGACTACTAAGCATTTCTCAACTATTCGATGAATTGTTACATTACCTCCTTGCACTATGCATATTTCACCTAGGACTTTCTGTTATCATAACAATGCTTTAGTTTTAAAAAAGCTTCTTCTTCTTCGTCTTCCTACCTTCCATTCTTTTGCATTGTAAACCAATTCAAAATAGACATTCAGATTGTTTAAATTGTTCTTGTAGTATATAAAACACAAAATTTACTATATTATTTATTAATTCCAACAGAGTATAACATAAACGATCATATATTGATCTCTAAACTTCTGCATCTCTGGAAAGTCATAATGTACTCAAGCAAATTAATAGTTCACAATTCAATTTCACAAGCAAATTTAGGAATTTATGTACTAATTTCTGTTGACAACTTCTTACACAGAACATTACATGATTTACACCTTCTTCTTTGCAGGTTGTATGTATCTATTGCATCATTCTTCATGTACAGGGAGAGTTAGTGCTGCGTGACAGTTTTTGAATTTATAAGACACAGTGACATTTTCAGATATAGCACGTATCTTATTTCAAAAGATACACAATGAATATCAGTTCACATTTTATATGTTAATTTTGACAGAAACTGCACATTCATATAATATTTGTGAAAGATAATGTCCTTTAAGTACCAGCCCTCTTCTTCAGCACACTCGTCGACTCTCTGCACATAGTTTGTCACTCTCTCTGATATTTTACGGGGTACAGCACAACTCTGTCACTCGATGGTATCCTTTAATTGAAGCACAGTACATGACTAACAGATGCACACTACATTCTTGAGGAAGCCTCACAAGGAAAAGTCAAATAGAGTACAGTCTGGAGAGCAGGGCAATCTCATCAGATATGACTTTCCCCGGAAACAACCGCCTTTCTTCTGACACGCTTACAGAAAGTGTGAGCTGTTACACCAAACATTTCATCAATTTATGTCATAGTGATGGAGCTGGGATGAGAAAATCATGTGAAGTCAAATATCACTCCCAGTTCACGGTGATGGCTCTCCCAGTTTCTTCTAAAATAATGCCCTATGACACCAAATTTCTTGAATCCACCCCACAGTGTAACCCCGTTACAGTGGGTATTTGTGCAGTTGCTGAAGGTTGTTTGGAGACCAATAACAACTGTTTTGTGTATTAATACTTTCACTCAGATAAAAACGAGCCTCATCTGATATTAAAATCACAATTCCAGGTTCTCCTCCAACATCTCTTTCATTGCTTCAGCAAAACATCTCCTTCTCACAAAATCTTGAGGCTTCAGCTCCTGAACAACCACAATTGTTTAGGGATGAAGATTTAGACAGTGTAAAATGCATCACACGGACGAATTTGATAACTGTGTGTGTAGTCTCATAGATTGGTTGTGGCTCTGTCAAATTGCATGATGCACAACTTCAACATTTTCAGGTGACACAGCCATCACTGCATTACCTCTCAGTTTTTTCTTCAGTGCAGAACCTGCCTTGCAAAACTTCTTAACTCATAGCAGAATGGTACTGCAAGGTGGAATTGCACCATTACGTGGAATGTTGAACTGGAGATGGAACTTCCTCTGAGTGGTGGTCAGAGAGTCTGCATTTTTACAGAATATCTCTAGAAGGAACATACGGTGTTGTGCAATCCATCTCTCTGCTGTAACTAAGCTGTTACTGTAGGGGAAAACAATGAGCCCAAGCACACCCCTCTATTATGCCGACTAACCTGGTACTACTTGAGCCGAAACATCACATAATGCTGACTCTCCTTGAAGCCCATGTGTCACACATTACCCTTACCCCTTTATATTTTTCAAAGATAGATTTCACTGATGCCTACTTTCAACTGCCTGTAAATGATCAGATGAAACAGTTTTTAATGCTTAATATGCCATTCACAATGTATCGTTATAACAGGTTGCCATTTAGGGTTGCAAGCCCTCCCGCAATATTTCAAAGATATCTTGAGCAGCTTAATCAAGGTGCCAGAAACATCTCATTCAACTTAAAAACTTCCCTTGTGTAGCAATGTTCCATCCCAGCATGTACCTGATGCCGACCACAGATGCATTGGACTGTGGTGTTTGTGCTGTGCTGTCCCACAAGTAAGCAAATAGAACAGAACAGCCCACTGCAACACCATCTAGAATATTAGATGCATCACAGCAGAATTATTTGTAAATTGGGAAGGAAAAATTTGGCTATCATAAAAGGTATCTGGAAGTTTAAGCTGCTACACTTGTACCTCAATAAATACACCTATTAGATCCATTATTTGCCCATCAGAAAGCACTCCAACGCAGACACACTTTCCCGATTGCTGTGAGCATCATATGCTGAATTTGATGGGCATGAAATGCTGTATTTTCCCTTAGATACAAACCTGTGTCACATGCCTGACAAATTTCTGATTATGACGTATGAAATAGCAAAGCAAATGGCCCTTGAAACTCTCCTCTGCGGAGTGTCGTCTGCTGGAGAGCGGTGTTGCCCAGAACTCTTGCCTAAAGACACCATCCGGAATGGTGCACTTATTTTTCCTTACAGCACAGGCTTAATGTTGCTGAAGGGATCATCTTGTTGGCTTCAGACACTGCTGAATGCCACGCCGTTATTACTCCCATATTACATTCCCAAAATATTCCCCACATTCCACCCCCAAAATATTCTATCTTCTCCAAACTGCACATTGGGGAATGTAGAGAATGACAGCTACTGTGCAACATCATGTGTATTGGCAAGGGCTTGATGCTGCCATTGAACACGCCATCCAGAACTGCCATGCCTACACCCACAATCAGTCAGCCCTGCCTCAGTGGTTCAACACCAGGCCATGCCCTGACCACCCCTGGCAAACGGATGGTCAGATTTTTGTTTGTTTATTTGTCTGATTTGTTTTAGCCGGCAAAAAAAAAAAAAAGAGAGAAAGAGAGAGAGAGAGAGAGAGATGGACATATGCGCTCATGTCAGAAGCATAGAACACTAAGAAGAAATGGAATTAAAGGCGACTACTCATTAAACCCAACAGATGGAAAGATAGAGAACTTAGAACAGGGACTTCCTCTTTTAGAAAGTTCAACAAAATACACCATAGAGACAATAGAAGTGCCGAACTAAAGATTAAATGTCCTTTGCCATATTTCTACAATGCATAAAGAGTAGAATGTGGTCGAAAGACCTTGCGTCATTTGCTAAAATGGCGGCAAACAAACAACAGTATGTAACTGGTTAAAAAAAGGGGGCATTTGGTCAGGAAATGGCGAACTGTCAAACATTCATGAAAATGAGCACTGGAGGTTCACCACTTAACAAACGGCAATGGTTAAAATGAATGTCCAATATGCAACCTGGCTAAAATGATCTCCTCGTGTGAGAGGCCCGAGAGGAGGTAGGCCAAGCTCCTGGAAGAGGTCTAATTTGCCGGAGCTTGTTCCCGTGAAGGGAAGACAAGACACCACCTGCTGACAGACAGCAACACGGAGATCATCGGAGAAATGGATGAATAGCGGGCCACTGGCAGCAGCATCAGCAGCCTCATTTCCTGCCAGACCAACGTGATCACGGACCCACATAAATAACACAATGGCTCCCTCAAGAGTGAGCAGGAAGCTTTTTTGGTCCCATCGCACTAAGAGGTGAACTGTGTACAGTGCCCAGATGTTCTGGAGGACACTGGGAGAATCGAAGCAGATGAAACAATTGAAAAGCCTGTGTTGCTGGATGTACATGTGGCCTGATACACGGAGAAAAGAGCTCTGCTGTCAATACTGAGCAGTGTTACGGAAGAGGTCAAAGCACTTGCAAGGACAAAATTTAGTTTCCTGGAGGCAGAAAACAAGTGGACGCTGCGATTCCATGAGCAGCTGCAAGTCCTTCTCATCGGATCTAATGCCACAAACGTTCTTACTGGTACCAGGTGCTGGAACGGAACCATAAGTGCCAGAAATATTCAACAAATCTTTGTAGACCAGCATACGTCTGCGACGGCGATATCCAAAGCGGCGACCCATTGTAAAATGATGCTATTCATATAATGAATGCGCGAAGTTGCATCAGCAGCTATTTATAGCTCATGACGCAAGCGCACGCTGACGTAACCGGCCCCGTTCTATTATCTTATATAAACGAATCGGCCGCAGACGTATGCTGGTCTACAAAGATTTGTTGAATATTTCTGGCACTTATGGTTCCGTTCCAGCACCTGGTACCAGTAAGAAGGTCACCAATATGAAGAAGATTGCTAGTATATCTGTATTGTCAGGTCCTAAATACTTTTTAGGTCTGAAATTGAATTTTTCTGTTGCTAAATCATCCGAATCAAGTAGTATTGGTAATGGTTGGATTACATTCGCTGTTGTTGTTTGTCATGATGCTTCTAGGACTGGATTCCAGTGGAGGAGAGTCATGATGGGGAAAGGGCAGGAGAGAAAAAATTAAGGGCTGTCACCTCAGTAACTGCTGAGTGCCAGCCTACAGGGTGCAGAGCCTGGAGGATCCTGTATCACAACATCTACAGAGGCGTAGGCATCCTCACTGGGTCCAAGGCAGAAAAACGGTTGGCATTGCGTATCAATGAAACAGAGACACTGTTGAAGAGGGTCTGAGTCAGCAGACGAGAAGACCATTTGCCTTTGTTTAATTTCTTGGAGCCTTTGTGGTTGGCAGATGAAGACTCAGATGTTTGTTGCCCAGATGAGTATTCCTTCTGAACTTTACGGGCTGCTGGTTGTGTAGCAGCTGATTTCACCACTGGAGGAGAAGATTTGGTGGCTTGTTGCACAGCTAGAGGAGAAGGATATGGTGATGCTACTGTAACACTGGATGATCCCAATGCCATGGCATCTCGGCTTGAGTACCAGTCTGTGTTGCCGTGTTGTTCATGGAGCGAGATGTAGCAAGAATGGTACTGTAAGTGCCAGACAGGAAAATGGATGGTTTTTGACTTGCCAACAACTTGTAAGTGACAGCATAAAGCACTTTTCCCTTCATCTGGGTCTCCTGGATGGCCCCCTCATATAGATATATGGGACATTCTCAGGATGAGTCTGGATAATTGCCATTGCAATTGATACAGCAGGAAGGAGGTGAGCAATCGCCCTAACGATCATCCTTACCAAAAGTAACACAGTTGGCCTCGTTTCAACAGGACATTCGAGTGTGGTAGTAATACTGATACTGGTAGCAGCACATTGGGTTTGTAACGTACGGACGAATGGTGGATGCAGAGGGTTGTACGGGCACACAACGGCAAGGTCTTCAGTGCCTGCTCAGTAACATAGAGAGACGGGTGTCAAGAAAAACCCCAGAACAGGAATATAAAACAGAACATAAAACACGGGTAACTATCATTGAAAAATATGTTCTCACCCATACCGAAGCATGGGATGAAGCAGGGTGCCAGCAGTAAAACAAGGACAACACAGGAGGAAAATGAGAGAGGGAGCTAAAACAATGTAGCAAATGGAAATGGCTGGCTGACCGCAAGGAAAAAAGGGGAGGAGGGGAGGAGTCAGCCACTCTGCAATACACTAAAACCTCCACCCTAAAAGTTTAGGCCAGACACATCACAAAACTTTAAAACCCTAGACACACAAGTCTCATCATTAGCTAAAACACAGGGCAGATCCCCAACAACTTGTGCTTCTGCCCTTGCATCACGGTATAAAATGCAGTCTGTTAAAATGTGGCGGACAGAGATGTGCACACCACAAGCATCACAAAATGGTGGATCCTCCTGCCGTAATAGAAAGCTACGTGTGAGAGGACAGTGCCCGATCCGAAGACGCATGAGGGTCACTTCTTCCAGCCTGAGCGACTGGCAGGAGGAATGACACGGCCAAGTTGTTGACTTCACCAACCACATTTTATTGGCCGTCACCGCCAGCCATTCTTCCTCCCACAACTCCGTGCACTTCTTGTGGAGTGCAGAAATGACAGACTGCAAGGGAATAGGACACTGAACCACATCCTGCTCTCTGCAGGCTTCCTTGGCAGCCCGATCGGCCTGTTCATTGCCCCATATTCCTACATGACCAGGCACCCAGCAGAAGGACACCTCCTTACCTCGCCATTGGAGCAAATACAGTTGGTCATATATCAGCTGGACCATCTCCTTAGTTGGGTACAGATTCTGAAATGATTATAAGGCACTAAGAGAATCAGACCAGAGGAGAAATCGATTGCCCCAAACACGATTCATCCAGTCCAGTGCCTTCAGGATCGCATGGAGCTCCACTGCAAAAATGGTATGATCAGACAGTGATGACTTCATAGCCTGCTTTGTTCATTGATGGAGGCACTACTCTACCAAACACGAGAAAAAGAGTGCACATAGGCATCAGGAAGGCATTGACCTTTTTCATTACCCAATAGACATCAGTCAAGTCATCACTCTAATAGAGAACTCCAATGCACTGTTTCTCTGGTGTCGGAAAGCGCAGAAGTTGAATGTGCACCAGAGGGTATGGACCTGGACACCCACTGGGGATTTAGTACTCCAGCACGTGCCTGCACACAAGCCTCGCCATGCAAGTGTGCCACTCTCTGTACCACATGAAGTCCACGGCCAATCACATATCCCGTGCTCGTGTATTTAGGTGTCCGCGCGGCACTACCCTGACAGTCTGATACTCACAGTAGTTCGCGTGTAAATCTCGGCCTTATTGTGTTCCAGTTATGTATCGTTGTTTGGAGTGTTCCTGCACTGTTGTCTCACCGTGTTTATCACCTCTGTTCTTCCTTGCTTGCCTCGTGTTGTGTGCTGGTCAGTCATAGTATCTGTCGTCCCCTACTTGCTCATCTGTCCTGTCTGTTCATTGTTAGCGATACCTCCTCAGCCCCCACACCTGGCGGCATTGTGTCTCCATTCTCTTCTGCGCACCACTTGCCAGTCGCTTGTGGCTATAACATTGGCGACAAGGTAAAGGGTTTGGTGGTATGGAGGCTAAGTTGGTTTGTCTCCTGGAGCAACAGCAGCAGCTCATGCAACAGCAACAGCACCAGTTAGATGTCTTACAGCAATCCTTGCAGTTGCTGATGGACAAAGTAACAGCACAGGATGCCACATTGCACCAGCTCCTGGGTGTCCCGGTTTCTGAAACGATGATAAGGAAGACTAGGAAATGTACTTGCATAATCTGAAACAATACTTCACTCCACTTCAGGTCACAGATGAATCCCTACAGTGGTCATTATTCTAGTTCTGGGCATCGCGAGACACATTCTTCCTGCTCTGCAAGTTGGCACTATTGTCAGACCCCATGGCTCCCTCCTTTAAGAAGATGTGTATGCTTATGACCAACAACTATTATCAGTGATCCCAATGCCATGGCATCTCGGCTTGAGTACCACCAGTCCCATAAACAGCCCAGTCAGTCATACCGTTCTTGTGTCATGGACTTGCAGGGTCTCCAGATGCAAATGCCACTTCCCTTGCACCAATCAGCATTGTAAGATGTCGTATGCAGTCTCCTCGATTCATGATGTTGGCATTCAACTGCCAAGCGATTCAGAGGTCCGCACAGCTGCACTGAAACTTGATAACCCCTAGTTAGAAGACATGCTGCACATAGCCCACTCCTTTGAAATCACGCAAGCAGCTAACAAGAGTGTCATGGCGAGACCACAGATGGCCGCCCTCGCACCATCAGCATGGTACAGCCTGCAGAGAGCAATGTCATTGAGACTCTTCCTCGTCAGAACTCCCTGTGGCTTTGGAGCTGCCGGACACCACTCGCTGGTGGTCACGTGGGTCACTTCTGTCTTGCCTGCGGTGCTTTTCTGCCCACTCTCATGCAGATTGATCCCATCACTGGAAGACGTGCACGCTCTGTCAGAAAGAAGGCCATCTCCGATCTGTCTGTTGCAGCTGCTCCATCCGCTACCCATGGGACATCAGGCTAGCTTGCACATGCTGCAATCAGTCATTCCACTGGACAGCCCATTGATGTGGAAGTTGTTCCTCACACTCCACGTTTTTAAAGCGGATGTGCATTTCCAAATCAATATGGGGGCCACCATCTCCTTAATCAATCTGGTGATGTATACATGAGCGGGATGCCTGGAGCTGTCTCCCACCTCTCACGATTCATTGCGTACAGTGACAGTTCTGTCACCCTCCATGAGCAGTTCTCAGTCCAGGTCACCTATAAACACGTTCCCTGAGTCCTGACTCTACTGGTAGTTGAACATCCCTTGGCTTCAAACATTTTTGCCTCGATGCTTTCACACTGTTTGGCTTCTCAATTTCTGATGAAGTTAAGATCGTTTCCACTGCCGTCCCATTCCAGGACCTCAATGATCTGTGCTCGGCCTACGCCTCTCTGTTTCTGTTTGACTTAGGGTGTGCTTTTGACTTCCAGGAGCACATTCCTCTCCGGCCAGGTGCTCAGCCACTGTTCTTATGGGCTCGACCCATTCTGGTCGCCTTCGTCCAGCAGTCAAGCAAGAGCTTGATCAACTGCAGGCTGCTCGCATCATTGAGCCTGTGGAAGCAAGTGCTTGGGCATCCCCATTAGTGGTGATCAGGAAACCCTATGGCTCCCTTCACCTATGTGGGGTTTCGGAGTTACAATCAATGCACAGTCCCTCATTGAAATGTATCCCATGTCCAGCAAGAAGACTTTCTCTCCAAACTTGCACATGGCAAATACTTCCCTAAGATCGACCTGGTGGAGGCTTACCACAAATTACCTTAGTTGAGAAAACCCAAAACATCGTTGTCATCAACATGCCTTTCAGATTGGATAAATACAAGCACCTTCCATTTGGTATTTCCTCGGTGCTGGCAATTTTCCAGAGGTCCCTGGAGCAGCTCAAACAGCTCATCCTTGCTTGTGTCAATTATCTCGATGACATCTTGGTCACTGGCCGTACATGCCGCGAGCATTTTTAAAACCTCAGTACCTTATTTCACACCCTGGGGGTCATAGCCTTACACTGTCAGATGGAAAAGTGTAGCTTCTTTCAACCAGAAGTCGAATACCTGGGCACTGGCTCAGTAAAGACAGCATTCGTCCGTCGGATCGCAACATCGTGGCCATCAACTCCCTTCCCTGCCCCAAGGATTTACCTGACCACCAGGGTTTTTTTGGGCAAGTTTTTACCCCAGGCTCCTGACATTTCACAGCCCCTCAACTGCTTGTGTCACAAAGGGGTGGCTTTCAACTGGGTCAAGCTGCGATCAAGCTTTTCTCAAATTGAAAACTATGCTCAAGTCAGCGCCTTGCCAGACGCCTGTAGCTCTGGAGTGCCTTTGGTTGTGGTGGCTGATGCTTTGGCCTATGGTGTTGGGTCAGTCCTGGCTCAAAGGAATGAGGATGGCTCAGAACAGCCCATTGCTATCCCCAGCACAGAGGAACTATTCTCAGATTGAGAAAGGGGCCCTGGCGATTGTGTTTGCCGTTGAAAAGTTTCACATCTTCTTGTTTGGGATGAAGTTCAATCCGCTCACTTATCACAAACATTTGGTTACCCTATTGGGCCCACACACACACCTACCAGAGCAAACTGCTCAATGTCTCCAGTGCTGTGTGCTGTTCTTACACAATTACACTTATGTTATCCAATATAAGCCCTCCTCCTCCAATGCAGATGCCTTGTCACATCTCCACTCGGGCTCTGATCCCAAGTTCGACCAACAGGAAGTCCTCTGCTTTCAGATTGATGCGGCCCGCCGAGATACACTGGAAGGATTTCCGGCCATGGCTGCACAGGTTGCCTCTGCCACATGGCGGTACCCCATTCTGCAGCAGGTTCTCCACTATGTGACCCAGGGTTGGCCACCTATCTGACCTGCCGGTTGAAAACTGAATTCAGTCCCTGGTGGCACCTCTCACACAGGCTCTAGGTTGACGTGGGTGTCCTTCTGTTGGCCACTGAGGGTGACGCCCATTAGGTGATCATCCCATCCAATTTCTGCCTTCGTGTCCTACGCTTGCTACACCATGGACACTGGGGATGTTCCGTACGTAGGCATTGGCTCGCCGACATGTGTACTGGCCCAGGATCGATGGTGATATTGACCTCTTGGTCTGTGAGTGCACGGCGTGTGCGTGTCACCAGACCAGCAGTTTGCAAACGTTTGCACCCTAGTCCATGCTTCGCTGGCCCTGGGACCACATCCATCTTGATTTTATGGGCCCGTTCTTGGCATTGATGTGGTTACTCATTGTGGATGCATACTCCAGATCCCTGTATAAGGTGCACATGGCGTCCACTACGACTGATGGCACACTCGTGGCCTTGTCTCAGCTTCTCACCATCGAAGGCCTGCCTCGTACCTCGGTCTCCAATAATGGCCCCCCATTCACAGCAGCCTCCTTCCACACATTCTGTGAGGCCAACGGTATCAAACACATCCACACCCCTCCATTCCATCCATCCTACAATGGCACAGCAGAACGACTGTTGAGGACATTTAAACAACAGCTGCTAAAGCAGTCGAATACTCTGCCACCATGTCGGCCCTCACTTTATTCGTGAGCACTTATTGCACCACTCTCACTTATGATCATCGTCTGGCCAAACTCCTCCACGGGCGGCAACCGTGGACCCTGCTCCATCTTCGGATACCGCCGCCTTCTGAGCCCCGCTTCCAACCCTCTCAGCAATACACATTGGGCACAGCAGTGTGAGCCTGCTCATATGGGGACAAGGCTGCTCGGACTGCCGTCACAGTAGTTGCAACCAATGGATGGCCTGTGATGTCGGTACAGATACAGAGGGGGCTCGAGTGCCGCCACCGTAACCGCCTCCGGCCTTGTACCCCTTCGTGGAACTCGTGTCCCCCAACCCCCTGCCTCCTTCTCGCATGCACAAGGCCCTCAAGTCGGCCAAATGGCTGACAGCTCCCACAGTCATGCCAGCACTCCTTCCCACATCAACGGGGATTGGAGGTGCTATGCAATGCCCTGCCCTCTGGTGGCATTTTGATGGAATCCACGGACTGCCCTAATTACTCAGCATTGGCAGTCGACGGCACGTGGTCTCCCTCTGTTCCCTCCTTCCACCCACCACAGAGCCATCCAGGGCATTTTCACCCCTATGAACTAGTTTTGGGGGGAGGGATCTGATGGTGGAAGGTGTGGAAGTTTGAATGCACACTACAGGGTATGAACCTGGATCCCCAATAGGGGTCTCCGTATTCCAGCACATGCCTGCACTGTGAGCCTCGCCATGTGAGGGCGCCACTCTCCGTACTGCATGAAGTGCGTGGCTAATTGCGTATCCCACAGTCATGTACTTAGGCGGCCGCACGACATACTCGCAGTAGTTCGTGTGCGCATCTCGGCCGTACTGCATTCCAGGTCCGTGTGTTGAGATACATACTGGCATTGTTTGGAGTGTTCCTGCGTTGTTGTTGTCCTGCCGTGTTTATCGCCTCAGTCCTTGATTGCTTGTCTCGTATTGTGTCCCGGCTGGTCGTAGTGTCTGTCAACCCCTACATGCTCATCTGCCCTGTCTGTTCATTGTTAGCGATACCTCCAACGGATCCCCGCCTGGTGGCTTTGCATCTCCATCCCCTGCCTTGCAGTGCTCATCGGTCGCTCACGGCTATAACAGTTTCCACCCATCTGCTCTCTCTTCTTCGTTTGAAACTGGATTCCTATTGAACTCTTAAAACTGACTTCCCAGGTTTTAATTACTAACAACTTTTCTCAAAGACAAAAAGTGGCACTGTATTAAATATAAACAAACACGCATTATACTGTCAGTGATATCCCAAAATACACTACATTAACTAACAATAAGGAAGACTGTGGTGACTCTTGCAGTATAAGCAACTATTTCAATAAGATTTAAAAATCACTAAAAAGTCACAGAATGTTGGTAATGTTGACAGTTACAGGACTATGATAATTCCTGCAGCTTATGTTGATTTAAAGTGTAGCATATAATGCATCTCCCAATGTCAAGACAATAGCAAAAATATCACAATGAAGGTATTCATTTTTGTGTTTGAGGGATAACAACAAAAGACAAATGTGGGTTAGGGTAGTTAGTAAGTCGGAAGCACATCACTTTCTGGATGTTTTTGATGGTTTGTGCAGATTAGAATTGTATAGATCCTGTACTGTCAGCAATAAAGGCTGCAGAGTGGCTCTTACACCTGTTGTGTGGAATCGTTTGCTCCATGGGCTCACAAGTGAAGGGCATACAGCATACCTCACCACCATGATGTCAAAGCAATCATCACCAAAAGATAATAACTTATGTTCACATTTTATTCAAAAAAATTGTCCATAGACTCTTGTAAGATGCAGTCATGCAAACATCTAGCCAGGCTATGTTAAGTTGTTCAATCAGAAAAGTTAGGACTGCCTGTTAGAGGAAATACATTGAGTTAACTTCTCTAACTGCATTATTCCACTAGACTGAAGAAAAAGTCTCTTTCAGCATCATCAATACTGCGGATCAAAATCCATGAATGAGAAGTTGGTCCACAGTTCAAGGGCACTGCACAGCAGGACCCTTGCAGCACTGATATTGTACAGCCAATGACAGAAAACGTAAAAGAATTGGAAAATACAGTAAAATTTGAGAGCTGTACTTCAACTACTGGATTGTTTCTTTGGCCCATTCTTATCACTTCCGGTAGGAAAATAAGTCACAAAGCATTCGAAGTTGTCGAAGGAGATCCCTTAGAATTTTAGGCATAGCTGCCCCTAATGGGCACCAGAACACAGAAAGCAGTGTTTTGATGATCTTGAGTGGTAGTGCCAGCTACTTTTGACCGCACTCCATTTGAACAGATTCTGAAGGCCCAAAGGTACTGACTGATCTCCATATCATCCTCGCCCAGAGGCATCACAGGAAGCAGACTTGGAGGGGCAAGTGGTCAGCACTCATTGTCAATTTTTGTGATCATACCAGTGAAAACAAGGGTACTGATATAACTCTTTTTTGTTTCTGCATAACTCCTCCTGCTATATGCTCTAACATATCTATAGCAAAAAAATCTTTCAAGACCCACAGCATCTATACTTCACGTTTATGGTAGGCCTTCATTGGTATGTGTATGCTTTGCATAATAGATGTTAGAGATTTTAATTTGCTTTTTGTATAATGTTCAGTCCAGTGATACGTTCATAAGGAGCTGTCCATGCTAGTCTATACTCTGCAAGCCTCTTCATCTCTGCTTAACTGCTGTAGGTTACATCCATTTGGAACTGCTTACTTTATTCAAGCTTTGGTCTCCCTCCACAATTTTTATTACTCACACTTCTCTCCAATACTAAATGACCATACCATGATGTCTGAGGATGTGTTCTAACAACTGATCCATTCTTTTGGGATGTGCCATAAATGTCTCTCCTCTCCCAATCAGTTCAATCCCCCCTTGTTATTTACTTGCTCTAGCCATGTAATCTTCAGCTTTCTTTTGTAGCACCATGTTTCAAAAACTTCTATTCCCTTCTTGTTTGACCTACTTATCACTCATGTTTCACTCCAGATAAGTACTTCAGAAAAGACTTCCCAACCCTCAAATACATATACAATGTGACTCAGTGCCTCCTCTGTGTGATGATTAGCTTTCCATATTGTTGTAAGAGTATAAATTTTATTTAGAATTAGAATTATTATTTAGAAATAGAGAACAACGAGCAGCAGATAAGTGGGAAGAAAGTAAAACCAAAGTGCTTATCTTAGGGGCAACGCCACTAAAGCCCCATGTCACTGCAGCTAGTGAGGAAATGAGCTAGGAGAAAAATTTGGTTTAAAGAAGTAGTTTTTTCCTTTCCACATACTTGTCTGCTGGTCAGACACTTTTTTACTTTCGTGAAGAGTGATATGTTATCAAACAGATATCACATTCCATCCCAGATTTTCCATGAAACTCTACACTGTTTTCAACTACACATCTTTCAACAAATCATATCAATAAAATATGAAATTTTTTCATGATTTTTAGAGATAAATGTGATGATCATACAATTTTTAAGACTTTTCCTTCTAAAATGCTTAGAATGGTTGGTTGGTCTGAGGGATAAAGGGACCAAACTACAGCGTCATCAGTCCTCCTTACAATGTTTTCTAACTTACCGTAGTACCATTTTTCATATAATTCATGAAATTCTAACGCTGTGTGCCACAGTTTATCCAGAGGATCAGTAACAGCAAGCATTTGCTGAAGGACTGTAAATGGAGACAAAACTATCTCCAATAGCTCTTCCTCTGCATTAATAGCCTGGGAAAAAAAACATTTCATTATGCAATCAAAGAATCATATAAAAATTAAAAACATATTTTGTCACAGGTACATTAATCAAATCTAATGTAGTTTGTATAAGATGCTACTAAGACTTAGCACTCTTAACATTTATAAAAAGAGGAGACACAAAAAAGTTTTCATAAATAATTTACATATCATTCCTGTAATTCTCATTTCATAGTTTCCTTTAAAATATATCAATAAACTCCTGCTCTTCAATTTTATTTGTATTACTCTTTTCCTGCATAACAAGCACATCTACTCAGCTAATATGAAAGCAATAAAAAAGGTGATACATATGCTTGAAAACAAACAACAAATCTGCACTTTTGGTGACAAAAGTATTACTTTCTTCAGCTGCACTGCAACAAAGATGATGTTGAATTGAGAACAACTTCACTTCATTTATTCACATACTGTGTAACACGGATGCTACAATGAAGAAAACTTAGTTATGTAAAACAAAAGAAACCATATGTTACCTGAGATAAAAAATATTTACAATTTCTTCTGCTATTAACAATCATAAAGTTATAAATGGATGCTTACAATTAGTTGTTAAGCTCCTACTTTAAGAACAAAAGGATGAATTACTATTTGGTTCTTGTTTATCCACAACAACTTGATTAATATTTACAGATGTGTTATGATAACAGTAAAAGAATAACAGCTAACCACAAACCATGGGAATAGAACCATGTTCACACTAAGTATTTCAATTGGTATAACAATAAAAGAGGGTCCAAAATTGAAATGTTCAAATAAAATTTTCTAGGTTATCAAGCTGCATCATTTCGAATAACAAGAGTCCTGCCATATTGTGGGGCAATGAGCAGCAAGTTAGGACGTGTGCTGTAGATGCATGGACTGACACCAGTATTCCAGCCTGGCCCTAAGATGAAAGACATGCTGCACTCAGTTAAGGACAACACACCCCTTCGTGTGACCAGTGCGTATGGCATCATTTGAAAATGTGACAGTAGCTATATAGGTTAAACAAGTTGCACAGCTGCTGAGCATTGTACAGAGCACAGGTGATATATTAAACAAGGGGAACTGGACAAGTCAGCCACAATTGAGCACGGGCTGGTAAATGGATTATTGGGATTCCATTATAAAGGCGGCAGCAGAGATTAGCATAAATACCAACCATTTTAACAAAGACCAGGGGTACACACTAAGTGTGGGCAGAGGGGCAGGTCTCAAAAGAAAGCAAAGATAGGTGCTTGGAGACTGTAGGGATGTGGGAGTGGCAGTTTCTAATATGGTGACTGCCTCTCATGCCACGTGGTGTCACTGGTACCACTGCTGTCTGGTGTTCCTGTGAGTCATCCAACTCGCTTTCCACGCACGGATCACTTCAGCTGTCTCTGACTGGCGCCATGTGCTGCAAACATGCCTATACAAGCAAAAACCATGCCAGATCCAGCAGTTAGTGGATTTTGTTCCTGGCAACAATGACCGAGATAACTAGATGTGTGTGTGTGTGTGTGTGTGTGTGTGTTTGTGTGTGTGTGTGTGTGTGTGTGTGTGTGTGTGTGTCACGACACCTCCTACTAAACCAGTTGAGTGATTTCAACCAAACTTGGTAAGCATCATGTGTCCTTTAGTGTCAGACAACAATCACTGTGAGGGTAAGAAACTCCTAGCCTAACTTCATTCAGGAGATATGATATCATAAACAATGACGTGTCAAAACCTTGTGCATCAAGCACTACATTTAAAAGTATTACTTCTGTGCTACTTACAGTATTCACAACAAAATTCGCAGACAGTATCCACATATGCAACTAAATGCACCTACATAAGTATATCATGGCGCCATATCTAGTTCAGGAGATATAATGTCGTAAACACTGAAACATGTGAAAAACTGTTGCATTGGGCATTACATTTAAATTACTACTTCTTTTCTACTAACTCTATTCACAACACAGTTTACAGACAATATCAACACTTGCCACTGAATGTATTTACATAATTATATCATTGTATCACACACAGATCAGGAGAAATGACATCGTAAACACTGAGATACCCGAAAAGTTGCCCATCATGCATGGAGTTTTAACATATTTATTCTTTACTATAAAACACTCATATAATCGTGTCAGATTAAAAAAAGCCTGACACTGGCAGTGCTTTTGACAGCATCCAACTGTGAAGTGTGAATGGCTGTAGGTGAAAACAGTAATAATCAATAGAATTATGAAGAGGCATTTCCATAGAGATGTTTACAAAATTGTAGTATAGACATGCGAAATAGCTGCACCCAGCGTACAGAAACTGTCCGGTATCATGTTTTGTAATTTGGATACTGTACTTGTACACATTTCTACATTAGGCATATTTCTTTCCACGACTCTTTCATAATTTCAAAGTTATTTCATGAATATATGGAAATGAAATTTTTTTCAATACTTCACTACAAATACGGTTCATTTTTTGTTTTTGTTTATAATACAAAATTGGCAAAATGAATACCCAGGCAATGTCTGTTTTCTTGGTATATATAAAAACAGGGTTTATTTGGCGCCACATTGTGCCAGTGGGGTCCTACAACCTCACCCAGCTGAAACTGATACTGAACGACAAGCCATCCGGCACATGATCTAGTCACTTTAGGCAGTTCATGAGAATACAGATGTCTTCTTGATGGCAACTGAAAACTCTTCCAGATATACTATGAACTTTGATGAATGCTCACAATATTTTGTTAAATCTCTTCTATGTGTTAGGTTTGTGATTTGATGCTACAAACATGCTAAATAAATAAATTTTCTCACTTCGCCGGCCGTGGTGGCCGTGCGGTTCTAGGCACTTCAGTCCGGAACCGCGTGACCGCTACGGTTGCAGCTTCGAATCCTGCCTCGGGCATGGATTTGTGTGATGTCCTTAGGTTAGTTAGGTTTAAGTAGTTCTAAGTTCTAGGGGACTGATGACCTCAGATGTTGAGTCCCATAGTGCTCAGAGCCATCTGAACCATCTCACTTCCATTCCTGTGTTTCGTTTCCCTGCCGGGTACTTAAAGTACTTCATCCCAATTCTCTCTTCCCTTTTTCCATCATTATCATCCTCCCACAACTTGTGGAAGCCATAGAGGTGCTTTGTGTTTTACAGTCTCAGTTTTATCTGTCATTATACATAACATAAATTGCAAATACTACAAAAGTGAAATTATCAAAGAAATACATACATCTGCTTCATCTTTATCTTCCTTTAGTAATGCAACAAGTGCTTCAACCTGTTCGACACTTTCAGTCATTTCTTCCATTGTCAGTATTGGAGGATCTTTCTTCTTGAACACTTCTAAGTCTTTTGCATGTATCAGCAACCTGCATGAAATAAAATTATCTAGAATAAGACATCTTATACAATTATACAATAAAATATCATACACACTATAATTTGTTTTATCTATGTCTTTGAATATCCAGAGAAAATATCTTTCGTGCATAAGTTTAGCTGTATGAAGGTTTCCTAAATTATTGGCTATAGCCTCATTCTCAATAGACTTTTTAAATTCTATCCATCGAAGTATCCATGATTTCATGTAACATGTAGAAGAGTGCCATTATATGGTTTTAAGAGATTTGAGAGATAACAACAATATGGGTGAGAAAAATGTGGATTTTTCAAAATACTGAGAATAATATTGAAAAATAGATCCAATATTTGAATTATAACATTCTTGATGTGTCATTGATGTTTTGTCTTTTCCTCCAGTAATACAAAATTTTAATACAAAATTGGGCAAAAACTAAAGAAAAAACACTCAATGAGAAAGTTTGGGTACAATAATAAAAATGACACTAGTACAACATGTATTCACTTAACATATTCATACACAAGACAAAAATTAGAAAAATAAGTTGCCAAGGACCAACTGGAACTAAAAACATTAAAAAAAAACTATATTTTATCGAAAGCACAGCAGCTATGTAGGGTGTGAGTGTTCTACAACACCTAAGAATTTCAAGGGAATATTTGCCAGTATGAAGCAGAGTAATCACACAAAAAAGCTAGAAATTCAATCATTCACTTCTTTATGCAGTGTGATCCACAAATTCCCTCATGAAGAAGAGCACTCAGGAATGTGGCACTCATCAGCTGTGCGACTATGACAAGTGCAAATCTACTCAAACTGTGGAACTCTTCAGGCAGGAAATCAGATATGTAGATTAAGAAAATTAATTTAAGAACAGGGAAGTATACCAGATTAAATTAAAGAACAACTTCAGCATCTTCAAAAATGGAACTTATACGAGGTGTGATTGGAAAGTTTTAAGAATGGGCTTGTAATTGTACAATGGTGGTACTTAAATGCTACTGTGATGCATCTCCTTCAAAATAGTCCTCTTCTGACTGAACACACTGACTCCAACAGTGTTTCCACTTTTGGAAACATTCCTGGAAATTTTTTTCCTGAAATGTGTTAAGGATGCTCTCCATATTTGCCTGGATGTCTTCAATCGAGTAAAATTGCTTCCCTTTCAGTGAAACTTTTAGTTTAGGAAACAAGTAGAAGTCCACAGGGGCCAAACCAGGGGAATAGAGTGGTTGTGGAAGCACAGGGATTTTGAATTTGGTCAAAAATTCAAAGATGGAGAAGGCACGATGAGCCAGAGCATTGTCTTGGAGTAGCAACCAACTCCTATCTTTCCACAATACATGCCTTTCCTTCCACACCATTTCGCGCAGGCACTCAAGGACACATTTGTAATATTCCTGGTTAATTTTACGTCCTCCAGGGTAAATTCAGGACGCACAACAGCAGTAGAATCGAAAAAAATCACTAACATTGTCTTCACCTTTGACTAACTTTGCCATGATTTTTTCGGTCATGGTGAACTTGGAGTCTTCCACAGTGAAGACTGCACTTTGGTTTCAGGATCATATCCATATACCCACATTTTTGTCACCTGTAATTACCCTATTTAACAAATATGGTTCATTTTTAGTCCGATTAATCAGTTCTTGGCACACTTCAAGTCAGTATTGTCTCTGGTCACTTGACAACACTTTTGTAATGAATTTTGCGGACACTCAATGCTTGTTCAGATCTTCAGTTAAAATTGGCTGAATTGCATAGAAACTTAAATTAAGTTCATCAGCCATCTCCCTAATTGTAAGTCTATGATCAGAGCACACTAAGTTGCAAACTTTCACAACATTTTCATTCGTTTTTGAGGTGGAAGGACAGACAGACCGTGGTTCATCCTAAAATGATTCGCAGGCATTGTTAAATCTGTTGAACCAGGCAAAAAGTTTGACTGCCTCATACAATTTTTTCCAAAAGCTGTTTTTAATAGTTCGTAAGTCTCAGAACCTGATTTTCCCGTTTTAAAACAAAACTCGTTGCTCCATTTTTATGTACATTTACACACAGACAAAATCTGTCAACAAGCCCTAACAGACCCACACTCAATCAGCTGCCCCAATGAACTGAATAAAGGAAATGCAGTTTCCTGTCAGAGGGTGTTCAAGGACAAGGCAATGACTCACTCCCCACCCTCTGTGTACCTGCCTGCCAAACCAGTAAGCAGTAGTGGATTCATTCTTAAAACTTTCCAGTCACACCTCCAATGTAAACAAAATGGCCTATTATTTAGCAAAGATAATACTTGTACAAATAACAAAAGGTGTTGTATGCACAAAGAATATGAAAGAAATTTTCAGTGGATCAAGGTGAATACTGAAGGGCACATGATGGTTTAAGGGAGATAATAGTAATGGAAGCACAGTAGAAAATTCTGAATTAAATAAAACCATCTGGAGCAAAGTTTAACTGAATAACAACTGAAAAATAAGAGTATAAACAAAATGAATGTAGTATAAACAAAATGAATGTAGTGAAGTTATCAACTTTTATCAGTTGAAATGACAGATGGTATTGTAGGTAAAAAAAGGGAGAAAACTGTACAACCATTGAAAGATTCCTTTATATTTTCACTTCGTTCAGAGAAATTAATTACTGACAAAGGCATTTAATGATGAAAATAATGACATTCACAAATGAAACTTGTAAAACTGTTTACAGTTTCTCTGAGGAAGAAGACAATTCCTCAGAATTGAACAGTGCTGTGTTACTTTCACAGTGGAAACAAGTCCATATTGAACAGTGCTGGGTTAGTTTCACACTGGAAACCAAATACATAAAATTATTGACATTGTTTACAACTGTTAGCAAGAATATAACCAAAAGCTTCACACACACACACACACACACACACACACACACACTAGCCTATGCTCATCCATGTAATGCATCACATTAAATTATTTCACAACAAAGGGTACACACAAAACCTAAAAAACCAATTTCTCTTTCAGTGTCCTTGCCATAAAGTATTAGATATACACTGAATCAGTATACATATAGAAGAAAGCATCAGGATCCAATCACGATGAAACAAGCGAAGATCATGGATACAGAAGAAGGCCTCTCTAACAAACAAATCCATGGCACAGCAATGGGCACCAGCATGGCACCATCCTATGCCAACCAATTTATGGGCCATCTACAGGAATTCTTCCTAACCACTCAGAATCCCAAACTGCTCACCTGGTTCAGATTACAGAAGAAAGTGTTCATAGGGAAGCAGCTACAACAACTGCGGCAGCACGTAGAACAACACAACTATGATCAGAGAAAACAGAAATAGCAAGAGTGGCACAGAAACAACTGCACCATCAGGTGATACATCTGTCTACTTGCTGCTAGAGCAAGACCCACCATCAAGAAAGAAAGGATTTTTAGGGGCCACTGATGAAGACAGCACCTCCATAGCACAGCACAGAAGTACCCTTCAGATTAAAGTCAAAAGAAAGTAGACACTGAAGAAGGTAAGTGACAAGTCAAATATGCCAAGCAGAAGCCCTAAGTTTGTAATGGCCCATCAAAATATCCTTTCACTGTAAAACAAATCAAAGAGCTAGAAGTATTATTGTCAGATCAATTAAAATAAGTATCTGTTATGCGCTTAAGTGAACTTGGTTAACTGACGAGATGTTAACAATTACAAATATCCTGTGCTTTGTCATGACATCTTATTTTTGTAGAAAACTGTCTACTCATGGAGAAAGACGTATATTTTTGAAAAATGGTAACAGCTATTGCTGTTTATAATCTTTGGAAAAGTTAGAAAAAGAAAGTAATTTTGAAATTTCTGCTGCAGAATGAACCTCAATTAAAACAATCATCATGTTCATCTACAGAAGTGCGAATTAAAACATAAAAATATTTTTTAATAAACTTGAAGGTAGTTGTGACAATTTCAGAGATGTGAACAAAACAGTTATAATTTTAAAAGAGTTTCAAAAGATAGAGATGATTTTATGGCATTATTTCCAACATACAACTTGCTCTCTATTATAAATTATCCCACCCCAGTCACAATTGTTTCCAGCACCACAAATGATATGGTATTGATAAAAATGGAAAGTTATGAATACTCAGCTAGAAATATCAACACAGGTTTCAGTGACCACTATGCACAGATTCTTGAAATATCTTCAACATTGAGTTTAACTAAGCAAACAGAAACAGTGAAAACAGGAACCTTCAGCAATCAACACACTAAGCACTTTAGGAATGTACTAAGGAAAGATACATGGACTGATGTGTATAGATGTGAAAGCACAGATGAAAAGTTCAAGACATTTGTGGATGTGTTCTTACATTATGCCCCTTTAAAAAGCAGACAAGCAAACTTGTATGCTTAAGAGAAAAAACTGCTGATTGACAACAGATATAAGAAAGTCATGTGCTGAAAAGCAAAGAATATATGGCATCTCCAAGCTTCCTGTAGTATCTAATGGGAACTCCATGCATATTTCAAAACATATAAAATTGGTGTGAATGGGAATGATATCCTTCATTTAAGCATGGTGCAAAATTCTGAATTTTTTCCTGTTCTCTGCTTCTCTCCTTTCCCACTCCCTCTGACCCCTGTCCCCCCCCCCTTCTTCCACCCCCCCCCCCAACTGCACTTTTCTACCCTGTCCCCACCAAAGTACTGCATGCTCCCAAAACCACCATTTACCTTCCCCCACTGTTACCCTACTAAGCTCCCCCTCCTTACCCCAGCCTACCACCAGATTGTTTTGCCCTCAGACACAGTTGCTCACTGTCTGGCCTTAGTGGCCAGACAGTGGTCACATGTATGCAAGTTGTGTTTGTGTGAATTTGTGCAAGTTGTCTTATGTTACAAAAAGGCCTCTTGGCCAAAAGCTCAACAGGTATAGCAGTCTTTTTGTTGTGTCAGTCAACATCTCCTCTATATGGTCAGTCCCTACCTTTTCTTTTCATAATATTGTCATACTTATTTTAGCAATATAAGTGAAAAAATTATTAGTCACTGAAATCAAACCTTTCACTAAAATTGTCAGGTATCATCTGAAAACACCAACCTAAATCCTGCTTCAATCTTTCTCTTTCCACCAACACAGAAAGACCTCCTGTCAGTTAGAACTTTAAAAATGAACTACTCCACTGGAAGATCTAGCATCCCAAACAATCTTACCAAAATGTGTAGACTTATAGCTAAACCATTAGCCCATATTTGTAACAGATCATTTGAAATTAGAATTTTTCCATCATGCCTAAAAAGTGCCAAGCTCAAACCACTAATTCATAAAAGGTAAAAAGGATGAATTGGTTAACTACATGCTCATTGTTCTGCTATCTATATTCTCAAAATTCACAAAAAAAGAAAAAAATCAAGAGAAATAGTAGATTTCCTGGAAAAGCAAAATGGTTTCAGGAAGGACCAATCAACTAATACAGCAATTTTTGAACTTTTACATCAATTGCTTCAATAATAGTGAAAATGTCATTGGAATATGCCTAGAGCTCTCTGACGCTTTCAGTATCACAAATACCCTAAACTACTGCACAGGAATCAGAGGAACAACAAAGTAACCCTTAATGTGAAAAAGACTAATAACATAAATTTCTATATAAAGAAAAAACCGAATATAACAAAACTTAAAGTTCAAAATGAAACCATAGAGTGTGTAGCCAGCACAAAATTTTTGGGTATGTATGTTGATCAACAATTAAAATGGAATGAACATATTAGGATGCTTGGGAAAAAAAATTAGCACAGCATGCTATGCCTTACGAATATTAGTCACTGTGTGCAATAGTTCATGCCAGAAAATGACATACTTTGCACACAGGCATTCTATAATAAGCTATGGCATAACATTCTGGGGTGCAAATGCCCAAAATGTGAAACGTGTGTTCAGATTGCAAAAACGACCTATCAGAATAATGAGCAAGAGTCACAAAAGCGCACACTGCAGTGAGCTATTTAAAAAAATGGGGTCTTCTGACAGTCCCAAGTGAATATATCTTGCAAACTACAGTTTTTATTCACAAAAATATTGAGCAATATTTAGCAAGCAGCTGCATACATGATCACCAAACCAAAAACAGTAATTGCTTGTACCTACACAGAATGAATAAAACTAAAACCCAATCACTATGTTTTAGCAAGGTGTCAAGATATACAATAAATTGCCAAAAGAAATCAAAAACATAAAGGAACTCTGTAAATTTACAGCATTCCTTAAAGAATATTTATTAAAAAATAGTTTTTACTTGATTAGAGAATACATGCAGCATGAAATTGGCATAAATAAATAATCAGGTTAATCAATTATAAAGTGGACATTCTAGATTGTAATTTACCCATACAGGTACTAGAGGAGTCTTGTGATCTATTCCTTTTGATTGAAGCAGGTTCTTCTGCATTATGTAATTCAATGATAAATTGTGTGTGTAATACGCATATATATATATATATATATATATATATATATATATATATATATATATATATATATATATATATATATAATGAATTTATTATATATAGCTTGTATTCATTATCTTATGAGAAAAAATATTGTACATATGTATGTATAATTACGACATCCATACAAAGTAATTTGTTTATGGATGAATGAATAAATAAATAAATAAATCCAACAACTGGATAAAGTCAAACGTACGCAGGCCAATGCAAATGGTTGAAGTGCACCAGCAGAGTTTCAACAAATTAACTCAGCATTAATCAAAGCATGAAGCCAATAACAGCAGAGTGCCACAAGGCTCTGTTATATGAGAATGATTTGAAAAAATTCTGAGAAAATACCATTCAGTTTGCTGTGTGCTATTTGGCCTGAGTTTTAGACAATAAGAAAGAAATGGAAATTCTCTAGAAGTCTACAACAGAGCCAATTAAAAACACTGAAAACTGCCTCAACCACAAGTTGGTAGCAAATTCAAGTAAGAGGGCACTAAATTTTTGAAATGTGAAAAAAGGTGAGCAAACTGTTGAAATTCAGATATCTGATAAGGAGCTTTGGAGTGTAGATAAAATAAAAGTCTTAGGTTTATGGCTCCAAAATAACCTTAAATGGGGACACACATTGAAAAAGTGTATAAGAAATTAACGACTTCATGTTATTTAATAAGAGCATTAGAAGGATGCTGCAACAAAGATTGTCTGAAAGCCGCATACTTTGCCCATATATACTTATCACTCGCAACTAAAATATGGAATAATTTTCTAGGGTCTCTCTTCTCTCAGCTGAAAGCTCTTTTGGCTACAAAAAAGGTTTGGAAGAACAAAGAAAGATGTAAAATGGGACAAAAGCTGTAGACTATTCTTTGAAAAGCTGGAAATCTTCCTACTTCCATCATCTATTCATGTGTACGGGGGGTGGGGGGTGGGGGGGGGGGGCGGGCGGGGGGGGGGGGGAGCACACTTCATCCATATAATGCAACACAAAAACAAAATTTTCCTACAGAGTCAATGAACACCAGCCTAAATAAAGAAGGAACCCTACATTGTGAGAAAGTTATTTATAATAAGCTTTCCGCAGAAATTAAATCAATACATGATCTGACAACGTTCATGTTAGCTCTAAGGCATATTTGACTCATCACTGCTTCTATAGCCTGCTTGAGATTCTTCAGGAAGTACACTAAATATTTGTGTCAGTACATTAGTGATGTATTATATAAATGGTTCTAGCCCTAAAGTACCTTAATGATCTACCTTTCAGATGTTACTGTAACACAAATATCAATCTACCTCTGCAGCATATGTTCTTTCTAGTTTTACAGTCTGTTCTCTCACCTATTGTACATTATATATATGGTGTACATTATACTTTAATGCACATTTAATGTCAAATACTATAATTAATGTAAATTTAAACCATCTATTATATTTTGTTATACACTGACTTATCCTACACTAGAACGTGCAATTTGTGTGTTACATGATTACCTGGACCAATAAAGATCTGATCTAACCTAATTTGTTATAGCATATTCATCTAACCTAATTTGTTTATAACATATTCATGATTTGGACTGAGGGTTAGAACACCCTATCCACATTCCTCCAGAATCGCAACACCTTTTCCTCCATTCACTTCACCTAATCCTTGAAAACCAATAAGCCCCCTCAAGGATGCCTACATCAGTACCTCTGTCCCACACCAAACCTGCCAACCATTCCATACCACGAAGTCCCTTCCACACAGCCTAGCAATCTGTGGCCATCATTTCTGTAGTGATGAACAGCCCCTCTTCAAAATTTACCAAGGGTCTCACCGAGGCCTTCACTGACTGAAATTACCCTCTCAATCTAATACAGAAACAGATCTCCTGTGGCTTGTCTCTCCAGCCATCTACTACCTCTGTTGTGTACATAGTTCCGCGTAGTTAGCGCGTACACAACTTTCCCACTAGAACGTGCCCCGCTAAGCACAACAGCGCAGGCACAGCGCTCGTCCGTCTCCGCACTATGAAACGGCGCTGTCTTAGAGACGGACCAAATTCTGCTTCCGCCCATCCACGTATTAATATGTAATGCAGCCAATGAGATTGCTGCTAACGTAGAACCTTTTCTCCTCGCGGATCACACTCGCGCAGTGATACCTGAAGGCGCGAGGTATTATAACGAGTGTACAGACCTCCGATTAGTCAGTCTGCCTTAGTCTGCATTAGTCTGTACCAGTCTATAGTCAAGTTTCAGTCGGCGCCTAATAAGAGTATCATATTCCTGTACATAGCCATGAAGAGAAATGTATAGACACTTTATCAAATATCAGAGATATGTGAGAATAAGATTAACATACCAAGACCAAAGGAACTTCAAATTGTCAATTGTAAACAGCATCCAGAATCAAGTTAAGTTATTTCTATGCTTTTTATTATTTTAATAAATGTGTGTGAAAATTAATCAAGTTCTGTTTAAAGCTGGTCACCGTCAATCCGCTACTGTAAGCGTGCAAGTGGAATTTCTATCAGCTGACCTAACGTCAGAAGATAAACACGCCACGATAAGACCACGAGACATATTGCTGACACTCGCCTACTCCATTAGAGCGACAAGTCAAATAATCTGATGGTGTGTGTACTGAAGGTCTTACAGTACGCACACCACAACCTCCCACATACCTATCATACAGGCACAAAGGAGGACTCCTCTCTCAGAACTACGCAGGACTGGAGCAACTGAATCACATTCTCTGCTGGGATTTACACTATGAATCACATTCTCTGCTGGGATTTAGACTGAATCACATTCTCTGCTGGGATTTACACTATGAATCACATTCTCTGCTGAGATTTAGACTATCTGTCATCAGGCCCCAAAAATGAGGCATAACCAACACACAATCCATCCCACCCCTCCCATAGAGATAAATGCCACGCACTAAACCTTGCAATATCCTTTGTTTACCATTTCTTCTGTTTTGGTATGTATGCTTGGGTTGATTACAATACTAGTGTCATCTGCAAAAAGAACTAATTCAGCTAGTTGCATATTGGAATGGAAAATCATTTATTTGTACTGGGGGAGGAACAGTAGTGGATCTAAGATTGAGCATTGGGGCAGCCATATGTGATTCCCACCCCAGGACAGAACTGTGTCCCCAGACTCTTTAGGTTGAATTACTAAGAACAACTTTCTGCATTCTTTTGGTTACATATGGTATTACCCATTGGTACATGTCACCTTTCTTCATGAGGGGTCCAAGTTACTATATAAGTATATGTTGTCACTAATATACTGCAATATTGATAATAGAGTTTATAAATCACTGAGGGGGTACAAACATATTTTAATTAACAAGTGCTTAACCTTGTCCTTAAAAAGACATCCAGGGATTTGCTCTATATTATTTGGCAACCTGTTACGGAACTGCCTTTCAGCAGCAAGTGGATTGTGACCTGTAACCCATTTATTAGTCGCTATCCTATGTCCTACATTATGTAAGCAGCATTCTGAAAAACTGTATAATCACCTTTTGTAATAATCTGAAGTTTTGCAAACTGCCCCACCACCTTTACATAATTTTGCAAAATGAAAACTTCTGCTACAACATAAGTTAAAGGAACTTTAATTAAAATTGGAGCAGCCAAGATGTTCACATTATTTGAGTGAAACAAGTAAAAATGAAGAAAAAGTTACATGCAATTTGTGGCTGCCCTACAATATCAAGGTCTAATGGTTACCATTCCACTACAGGCAAATGCCTACACTTTCTTAAGAAGCTTTGATGCCACATCCACCCCTGTGTAATAAAACTGGTTTCTGGAGTCATGCCCGATTAAAATATATAAACAATCATTATTATTTTGAATATATGTTACTTACTTTTCTTTTATGTTTTAAATTGTTATTTTACATTTTAAATAAATGTTTTTTCTTGTTTTTTTTTAGGTCACTGTTTCTCATATGTGAATTTTGTTAGTTAAAAATGGTAAGTGACTCATTATTATGATACAAAATGATTACAATAATGATAATCTGAAGAAAAATGCTTAATACGTAACATTTTACACAACAAGCACATAAAGTGAATGAAATTCCTCCACACAAGACACACAATGGACAGCACAATTTAAAACAAACTTGAGTAAGATTGTCAAATCATGGGCAAACCATGAAATATCCTTATTTGTACTAGCCATATTTCAGTATACTGGGAAACCTCAGTGAAAAGAATTGAAAATATAAGGGTGCAGCACTTAAATCTGGACAAATTTCAATTTGAATTTCCCACCATACCACAGTTCCACCAGAGGTACGGACTGGCATTCTTGAAAGCCTTAGGCATCTAGTAATGAAACTCAGAAACTCAAAATGGCCGAGATGTTATGGACAAGTGTGGAGTACAAGTGAAGAGCCACACTTATCAAAAGTCTTCATGCTGGGCATTCACCCACTGAAATAGTTTGATTCTTCAGGTATCTTAGATCAACTTTTTACAATATTGTGGCCAAGTGTAACGCTTCTGAGAAGCCTGGGGAATAATGATAATCTGAAGAGAAATGCTTAATACGTAACATTTTACACAACAAGCACATAAAGTGAATGAAATTCCTCCACACAAGACACACAATGGACAGCACAATTTAAAACAAACTTGAGTAAGATTGTCAAATCATGGGCAAACCATGAAATATCCTTATTTGTACTAGCCATATTTCAGTATACTGGGAAACCTCAGTGAAAAGAATTGAAAATATAAGGGTGCAGCACTTAAATCTGGACAAATTTCAATTTGAATTTCCCACCATACCACAGTTCCACCAGAGGTACGGACTGGCATTCTTGAAAGCCTTAGGCATCTAGTAATGAAACTCAGAAACTCAAAATGGCCGAGATGTTATGGACAAGTGTGGAGTACAAGTGAAGAGCCACACTTATCAAAAGTCTTCATGCTGGGCATTCACCCACTGAAATAGTTTGATTCTTCAGGTATCTTAGATCAACTTTTTACAATATTGTGGCCAAGTGTAACGCTTCTGAGAAGCCTGGGGAAGGTTCCTCCAGCCAGGCAAGGAAACCTCATTTGAGAAAACACATGTCACAGACTGCAGCAGTCACCGACAAGGCCCAGGTGCCACTTTTCGGATGACCTGTGGCAATCGCTGAGGAAATCCGTGTCAATATTGAATGTCAGTGAGTTAAAAGCACGTCTGATGGCAGTGGATGATCTCATGTGAGCCATTTAGTCAAAAACTGGGTCTCGGATAATATCGACATGTTCTGGTCAAAGGAGATCTGGACCCTGTATAGCCAATAAGATGAGGCAACCTACTGTCACACCTCTACACATCGCTGTCAAAGCAACAGTCACGAATATGGCCAGTGCTGTTTTAAAGAGTGCTTGTGATCACTTCTGAACAAGATCGGAGGCAGTCATTGTGGCTGAAAGGAGTTACATTCTGTAATGTTACTCTTGAAATATACCACTACTTACTCATTTTCATTTGTATTTTGTTTTAATAAATTTGCTTTCTAAAGAAATTTCATTTGTCCAGATTTAAATGCCGCACCCTGTAGTAGTGTCTGCAGCTTGATTCAAGTGGAGACTGACACAATAATCATTCAATATAACTACCTCTGAAAATCGGCTCACAAATTTCTTCCAACATCAAAAGCTGTTTACGTGCAATGGCTGTACCTCTCTCATTGTGCCTTTTGGGATCAGCAAATGAACAAGTTCCTTGTTCTCAGGTACAGGGTTCAAAATGGTTTTTCCATACCAAATGCCCCAAAAATCTACCAGATTTTTCTCCCACACTGGGAAAGAAAACTTCTGTCAAATATCTCTTGACATGCCCATGGTCAGATATTAGTTTACCAGATTTCAATGACATCATAAGCACTTTTGGGGCTTCAAAAAGAGAACCTAAATTTTTTCTTCCAAATTCTACATTAGTTTCTTTTAAAACTATGAAAACGGGGTAAGCAAGCTGCCAGATGCAGAGACTCGTCTCGAATCGTGTAAGCAAAGTTCTCTTCATGGCACATTTGCATGGGCTCTCACAAAGAGGATCTCAAACAGTCAAACAGCATACTTGCTGTCAGCAAATGCCAGTGTATTGAGGCGATTCATACAAATAAATACTGCTCAGTGCACTATCTCTAGAGAACAGTCACTGTGACAAGTTCACAATGGTGATTTCAGGACTTGTTCCATATATCATTATCTGTTTGTAAAAACTCTTATTTGAATATTACAAAGGGTTTGCTTCATGTGGTAAAAGGCCCTATTAGCACCTTCAGAGGCTGGCCTTGTCCAGTAGCCGCAGCCAGCAGTCCATGGAATTTTACCAACTAACAGTTCGTGTGGTACAGGTCCATACAGCTAGCACATCACGAATCTGTTGACAGCTGCATATGCCAGCGCCACCAGCAGTCATGACCACCACTTGCTACTACTATGGAACTGTACATCACTACACAACTTCTGATTCTCGCAACACTCTTTAAGATCTCTCTCTCATGGAACTCCCTTTGGAATACTATGCAATGCATAGATTTCTGGACTTGGCCATCTCCACATGATCTTCTCTTCTTCACAGTACCTTTATATGTCAGTATTCACTATACTTGCATTGTGGAATAAACTTGTTGGAAACCTGAGACCTTGTATTGCGTATGAAGTGCAGCCGCTTAGAAATAGGGAAACTGTCAACTGTATAGTTAACCCAGTTACTGTTTACTGAATGCTAATTGATGATTTCATCACAGTGCAACTATCTGAGAGGTCTATTAACTCATGGAAAATGGAACTGTAGGACACCATTGTAGTGCTGACTTGTGACACTATTATACAGAAAGATAATGGGCTATGAGTTAATGGATCAGACCTCCATGATGTAGCAATGGCTGAAGATGATTGCGTATCAGAAACACATGAGGAGTTCTTTATGCCAAGCAAAGTCCTTTCTTCAGAAGCTGGATTAAATTTTGAATATAAGAAATCTGCAGCTGAATTTTGGAACAACAGGAAGAAGGGGAAAGGTTGATTTGTTTTGCCAAATCAGTTGAATGGCGTAGCTGTATCACTGGGAAGAGAAGTTCTTCACAGTGGCTCAAAAATTGAACATCAAATGGTTATCCATGATACTGATCTTCAAAAGTTGGCTCTGCAAATGAGAAGCAACGTAAAGTTAAATAATTTCAAGACACACCTCTGATGGTTATTGCATTTTAGAATGGCGCAACAAAACAACAATGTTTATACCTAGTAACTACATAACCAAAAAGAACATCACCATGAGATCACGTTAAGGAGCACATCAGGTTATTGGAAGTTGAAAATTTGTGCAACTCTGGTCACAGTGGATTAAACCTGGAGTTGCGCTCTGTTCAATGATTCCGTTTACAGCTGGAAAATTGCTTGCTCTCTTCTCATAGTTTTAAAAGAAACCAAAGTTGAGACTGGACCTAGAATTCGTTTATCTCTTTTTGAAATGCCAAATGTTTTTCTCATGGCACCAAAATCCGGTAAACTAACATCTGGCCATGTCAAAATATATATGACAACATTTTCTTTCCCAGAGTAAGAGAATTCTATGTATTATTGTTATACTCTTGGACAGCCAATGTTAAGGAACTGTTTCGAGTGTCACATCTGTGGACAAAAAACTTGTTTATCTGCTGATCCCAAAATGCTCAATATTGGTATGGCTGTTGAACACATACAGCTTTCACAGTTGATGAACTCTGCGAGACAATTTTCAGAGGTAGTTGTGATGAGAAACAATGTAATCAAGCTGCAAACACTAGTACACTATCATTTCTCTTCACTATGGTTTTATAGTGTACTGAAATAGATTTTCCAGTGTACTGAGATATACCTGGTACAAAACAGGATAAACTTCCTTTACTTTACTTCTATGGTCACAATTTTTTTTTAATCATACTACCAGTTTCGGTCTATAATGACCGTCTTCAGATATGATTTATAAGAACAGATCTGAAAATGGTCATTATACACTGAAACCAGTAGTCTGATAAATAACAAAAATTTGTGACCACAGAAGTAAAGTAAAGGAAATTTATTCTATATTTGGTCTATGTTTTATTGGCAACCATATTGCAGCATGAAAACAGTATATTTAGAGTATTATCCGTCGCAATTTAAGGATCCTGCCAAATTCTGTTTTGCATTGTGCAGAATTACATAAAGGAATTTTGTTCATTTTATAAGCACAGTATAAAAAAAATTCTTTATAGATTATCACTAGTGTAATGATAATGTATCCTAATAATGAGTTATTTATTATTTTCAAATAACAAAAAAAATCATTTGTGGCAAAAAAAAGAACATACACATGAATTTCAAATGTAAAATACGCCGATTGCCCAGAGAGTAAAGTACTGCAATTTTCTTTCTTCAACAATTCTTTATTGAACATAATAAGAATTACACACACAAAAGAATGGTGTTTCATCTACACAACCTATTCTTCCTCGTAATCTCCATCCTGTTCTATGGCCTTCCTCCAGTGTGAAACAGGGGTGTGTATGCCCTGTCGGTACCAATCCTTCCACCGGTGGCAGAGCCAGAGCTTCACTGTGGTGAATCACCTCCTCATCATCCACAAAATTTCTTCCACGAATGGCATGCTTTAATGGCCCAAACAAGTGGAAGTCTGAGGGGGCCTGGTCAGACCTATAGGGTGGATGGGGTAACACTGCCCAACCCTGTTTTGCGATGTGTTCATCAGTCCTCAGACTCGTGTGGATCTGAGCATTATCATGTTGCAGCAAAACATCTCCTGGGTTGCTGTGGCACAGAAGTCACCAGAAGCATGTCTTGAGTTTTGTTAATGTTTTGACATGAATTAGTTGTACTGCCTCTTGGTATCACATCAATAAAAATCACATCTTCACAGTCCCGGAACACGGTGATCATAACCTTACTGGCAGAAGTAGCTGCTTTGAATTTTTTCTTCTGTGGGGAGGGGGAATGGCATCCTTCCATCAACTGTTGTTTTGTTTTGGGCTCAAAACGGTGAACCAAGGTTTCATCACCGGTCACAATCTCAGCTTAAAAATGTTGCAATAAATCAAGATAAATGTTTTTTCTGTGCAATTTGCGATCCAATATTAGACACTGTGGGACCCATCTTGCACACACTTCTAAATATCCAATATTGCAGATAATTGCATCCACACTTCCTTTGCTGATTGACAGACATAGCACCAACCGCCAAGTTGTAATTAATCTGTCCTGGCGAATGACAACATCAGCTCCCTGCAGTATGTCAGATGTGACAGCCGTGGATGGTCTCCCTGACCACTGCAAATTGTGGAGCTCTTCCAAATCGCCTTCTGATGACCTGACCCTCCCCGTCCAGTGACTAACTGTACTTCTGTTGACAGCAGATGCTCCATAGACTTTGCACAAGTGTTTGTGAATATTCCCCACAATTTCTTTCTCTGCAGTGAGAAATTCAATGACAGCATGTTGCTTGTAATGTACATCATCTACAGATGTCATTTTGAAACTGTCCTGCAGATAAGCTATCTGTCAGAAGTGACAGACACTTGGCTCGCTCATTCAGGAGACTTCAAATAATACATACGTAGGGTTTTGCATTTGTAGCAATGTTTTCGACTGAGAAGAAAATGTGGTGCATTTCTTTCTGGTTAACTCTTGCAATTTAAAACATAAAACAAAAATAAGTAAAACAAATATTTAGAATAATATAGAATGTTTGGATGTATTAATTTTGAAAATGACAATATTCCAACAGCACATTGTGTACAAATTATTTTCCAAAAATGGCACTTCAGAAACCGGCTTTGTTACACATGGATGGATGTGGTATAAAATCTTCTTTAATTTATGTTCTAACAAAAGTTTTCATTTCAGAAAATTAATTGATGGAGGTGAGGTAGTTTTCATAATTTAACATTATTGCAAAAATTGGTTAAATAGTTTTCAAGAATGTTAATTACATTTCACCTTTTATATGAAACACGTTTCATATTTCATGGCTTCGAAGATATGTCCTCTACACCAAATAAATTTTTGAGGTGAATTTTACTTCCTAAAAGTGAAATCGTGAAAAAACTATTGCATTTTTTGATCACTCTTACACACCAACCATGTTTCATCAAAATTCTTTATATACATCTGGGGATGTTCCCTTGTACACAAGGTAATCTGGGAATGCTCCCTTATATGTGAGGTAATTTTCTTGAAGAACTGTTACTAAGGACCATAAAACTCTTGATGACATATTCTGGTGAATAAATTTGCTTTCAGGAACAGTTTAATTCTAAACTGCCATTGAAATAGATATCTAAAAAGAGAAACTATGTATTACTATGCACTGACTCATTCACATTGTTCAATTCTACATTCCTCAATCCTGCCACATGAAGTAAATGCTTATAACTGATGTACTGCATTTCTAGTAACAACACTAATATATGACTGTAATACAACTTTTGGTTTTGACTCTTCGTCCACAACCAGAAGTGAAGATACAAAACACCTAAAATAAATCACACTTACTTGGCTTCCAGCTCAGCTGTCTTAGCACGAAGAGCAGTTTCTACCTCTTCGCGACGATGAGCCAGCCTCGTCAGACTTAGTTCTAAAACTGACTCCATATCATCAGGCCAAAGGAATACTCGCCCATTTAAGTCAATGTCATCCACTAAAAAAAGAACACAATGTAGCAAAATTCAAAAACACTGTGCCTTCATTAAGTACAATACAATAAAATGAACAATTGTTACTAAACAAGCTATAAAATAACTAAAGTAGGAAGAATTTACACAATGAATACTTAGTAACAAGTCCTGTGAAAGTCTCATTCAATATTTCAAGAAATTTCATTGATCTCTTAGAAGTAAATTCAATGGTACTTCTAATGAATTAATGTAACAACGGTGAAATATTGTTCATGAGGAAACTTATCGTTTTAAAATCCATAACTACAAACCATTAACTCTCAATATCAAAATTCAATGGAAGAAGTTTTTTATAATGTTAGGTAGATGTTGCTGAGAATCATACACAGTGTCCCACTATAAAGAGACCCCACAAACAAACATTTGCTTATATTAAAGCATTTGCATAAAAATCAGGAAATGAAACAAAATGAAAATGTCATACCTCATTCATGGGGAAATAAAGGTGAATGACAAAAGGTACTGGAGGTGACCACCCTTGGCTTGTAAACACAGTTGAACACGATGCTGCAGATGTTCGAATGTTGCTGCCAAAACCTCTTCCTGAATTTCACAGATGATGATGTATCATAGGTCTTCCAAGTTGTGAGTAGACCTGGCCTTTCTCAGCCACACCACAGGAACAAATCAGGTGGTGTTAAATCAGGTGACCTTGGGGGCCACAGTCCTTTCGAAATTACTATGCCATGGAAAAAAAATCCGACCTCAGCCACAGTCAATCAAGACATGTAGCATGAGGCACCATCCTGTTGGTACCAGGCAAGGGAAAGTTCCCATAGTCCAACCGGTTCACAAATTCCCAAAACTTCTATATGTCCATCCTTTTAGCAGGACGTATCTAGGACAACAGCCGTTTACTATTGTGACAAAAATTAAAAACACTTACAGCTGTCTTTATGATTTTGTTTTATTTTGTCGCTACCAGTTTCAACGCTTCATAGCATCATCTTCAGACTCTTTTTGATGCGATGCAGGTTGATATGATCCCCGTGCATTACCCACCAGTAGCCAGCATTACTAGATACGCAGATAATGTGTCAGCACTCCAACCATCAACTGCCAGTTGGCAGTAGACTCAAAAACAAATTGGTCTAATGATATGACACCGTGATATTGCACAGAACAAGCCAATCTTTTGTGAATGGTAGGCACTGCTTGACCTGTGCAGGTGGAGTTTTATTACACCATAAATGTGTATTCTGAGAGTTTACATAGCCAGAGAGGTGGAAACACGTGTACTGCAATATTCCTGGCCACTGGACAATAAATTGCTGAATCCAGGGCAAAATGTAATGTGTTTGTCTTTGTCATTGACATTCAGTTCCTGAACAACTGTAAACCTGTACGGATACATACAGGCTTTCATCGCAGCTCTGTGAGATACGGTCCATGACATTCCACATTCCTGAGTGACATTCCACATTCCTGAGATAAACACTGAACAGACTTTGCAGGAGAGGCCAACAATCATTGTTTTACATCAGTCACTTTTCTTCTGATAATGGTAGCCATCCCTCACCGCAAAGACCCAGCCACGGAGATCCGACACTGTTCCACTGCTCTCCGTCTTGTTTACTAACTTTTGTATGCAGCATTCAGAGGGTGCATGCTGGTCACCAAACTGTTCAACACCCATTCACTGACATGTCTTAATAGAACCAGTAATCCTATGTCGTTTCACAAGAAACACGTAGAATAGTGATACATTGTCACTAAACATTGAACAATAAGGTCCAGCCACAGCGACATGCACAAACATAGTGTTCCATAGAACAATGGTGGAGAGTGCAGAGTTGCCATGTCAAATGTCACAAATTGCACAATGCAATTTCAGCGGAATTGCTACATGTGTTAGTGGGGTCTCTTTCAAGTGGGTTACTATGTCTGCGGGTACAAAGAAAACACTGTCTGCACTTCAAAAGTGAAGAATCAAATAATAAAGTAGAATATTATTATCGCTTTTGTAGACAGCAGTCATACAGCGTAAACTAACAGAGTGTCACCGTATGCCACAAATGAGAAGACTAAACAGGTATCAACTTGGCTTAAAAATGGCTCACAATAAATATTTAGTGATGCTACAACGAAGGTACAGTTTTCTATTTAGGAACAGGAGCAATATTTTCTCAGAGTTGCTTTGCAGAGTTACAAGAGTAAATACCATTCTGACTATAGATACCATTTGAAGGAAGAGTTACCTTTATAATGGTTCGACACACAGAATATTGGCTGCCTGTTACAGAATCATAATACTGCACTAAGAGTATTTCTAACAATATAAGGGCAAGTCATATACTTTCAAATCAACACTACAAAAGCATTCTTGTATACATAATGAATTGAGTATTAACAAAAAATAAGGAATAATAAGAAGACATAATCAGGCAGTATATGTATTAGCAAAGCAAAACACCAGTAATAAGAAACAGACAAAAGAAAGTACATATATTTTTTACTAGATTACAACCAAAGCCCAAAACTTTGCCACAATGGTAATGTCGGGCCCTGTCAGACCACCGAAGTTAAGCACTGTTGGCCTCGGTTAGCACTCGGATGCGACACTGTTCGGTTCTGCCGAGTACTGTCAGCAAGCGGGGTGCACTCGGCCCTTGCGAGACCAATTGAGGAGCTACTTGACTGAGAAGTAGTGGTACCAGTCACCAAAACTGACAATAGCTGGGAGAGCAATGTGTTGGCCATGCACCCCTCCGTATCCACATCTGATGGTGCCTAAGGGCTGAGGGTCACACTGCGGCTGGTTGGTACCATTGGGCCTTCGAGGCCTGGTTGGATAGTGTTTATATTGTTTGACGACCCCAGATTCCTCATTTTCTATGAGAAGTAAAAACAAAATCTTAAGTGTGTTTGTAGTGTATTTGTAAAAGTACCTTTGAAATTATAAAACAGTCAAACAAAGAAATATGTATAACGTACAAATGTGAAAGTACAGTATCCAAATTATGAAACATGATCCCAGACAGTTTCTGTATGATGGGTGCACATGCTTCACGTGTCTACAACGCTATTTTGTAAACTCCGCCATGGCAACATCTCTTCGTAGGTCTACAGTTGCAGCTTTTCACTTCACAGTTGAAAGCTGTCAAAAGAACCGCCAGATGTCAGGGACTGCAATGACTGTATGAGTGCCTTAGCAGTAAAGAATAACTGCATTAAAACTACATGCATGATGTGGCATTTTTTCATACGTCTCAGTGTTTATAATGATATCTTCTGATCTATGAGTCACACAATGATATATTTGTGTAGCTGCGTTCAGCGGTATATGTGGGTACTGTCTGCAAAATGTGTTGTAAATACAGTTACTAGAAAAGAAGCAATAAATTTAAATGTCATGAACAATGCAGTAGTTTCTTTATGCATCTCAGTGTTCATGCTCTCCTGAACTATATGTGGTACTTTTGTACGTGTATTTAGTGGCACATGTGAATACTGCCTGAGAAATTTGTTGTGAATACAGAAAGCAGCACAGAAGTAATACATTTAAACACCATGCATGATGCAGCCGTTTTCATGCATCTAATTCAATTCAATTAAATTCTTTATGATGTCATATCTCCTGAGGGATTTTATGGTAGGTAGTTGTTAATTACGTCAGGTGATGCTCAGGGAATTAGATTAGGAAATGAAACACTTACAGTAGTAAAGGAGTTTTGCTATTTGGGGAGCAAAATAACTGATGATGGTCGAAGTAGAGAGGATATAAAATGTAGATTGGCAATGGCAAGGAAAGCGTTTCTGAAGAAGAAAAATTTGTTAACATCAAGCATAGATTTAAGTGTCAGGAAGTCATTTCTGAAAGTATTTGTATGGAGTGTAGCCATGTATGGAAGTGAAACATGGACGATAACTAGTTTGGACAAGAAGAGAATATAAGCTTTCGAAATGTGCTGCTACAGAAGAATGCTCATTTGAGTCTAGCCCTGACATTTTGTCAGTATTCTTTTTCCCCTCATATGGCAAAACAAGCTCTGTACACACACACACACACACACACACACACACACACACACACACTGATTTTTATAATATGAGTGGATTAAATAAATTCATACCCAACATCATTTTCCACATTTAAGTCTAGCCCTGACATTTTGTCAGTATTCTTTTTCCCCTCATATGGCAAAACAAGCTCTGTATCATTGGAGAAATACAGAGGCAAGTGAGTGTGCTGGTACTTACTCCAGCACTATCAAATATCAGAATGATCAGGTCAAAATTTTTCCCTAAATACATCATTTTAAGAAAAAAATAAGTGGCACTAAATAATAAAGCTAGAAACCAGAAACTCAAAAATTGGTCATAATGTGCAAATGATATATAAAAACAAAGATGATGTGACTTACCAAACGAAAGCGCTGGCAGGTTGATAGACACACAAACAAACACAAACATACACACAAAATTCAAGCTTTCACAACCAACGGTTGCTGCATCAAGACAGAGGGAAGGAGAGGGAAAGATCAAAGGATGTGGGTGTTAAGGGAGAGGGTAAGGAGTCATTCCAATCCCAGGAGACACACACACACACACACAGACACAAGCAGACATTTTGTACTGTGCTGCCTGTTGTGCTTACAGTTGATATATATGCAGACATTTTGTACTGTGCTGCCTGTTGTGCTTACAGTTGATATATATGCAGACATTTTGTACTGTGCTGCCTGTTGTGCTTACAGTTGATATATATGAAAATGTCTGCTTGTGTCTGTGCATGTGCGGATGGATATGTGTGTGTGTGTGTGTGTGCGCGCGCGAGTGTATACCTGTCCTTTTTTCCCCCTAAGGTAAGTGTTTCCACTCCCGGGATTGGAATGACTCCTTACCCTCTCCCCTAAAACCCACTTCCTTTCATCTTTCCCTCTTTCCTGATGAAGCAACCATTGGTAAAAATAAATCAATCACAGTATATTATTTGTGCTGAGAGGTGCCAACAGGAACTGAACAAGTGGAGCACATGAGATGAACATGGGGAAAGTGAGGGGAAGGGAGGGCTGAAATAGCAGAAGAGTGTATGGGAATACAATGCCAGGCAAAAGTCATCCTGGCCTGATGTTTCGCTCATGTCTATATAAGTTTCATCTGCTCCATCTAAAGCATTCAACCTCAAATAGTGCCTCTATTGTTCCATAAAAACACGGGAGAACTGCCGGATATCAGTAACGTCCTGCCACAATATTTCAGCACAGAGTATTCTGGCCATCTTCAGGTGAGTGCCACTGTAGTGGTACTGGCGAGAACGTGATGAGCTCCACTATTTAAAGCCATACTGAGGTGACATTGCGCATACGCTGCTCAGCGTGCGCATTCATAATGGCTCTGTGCGGTGCGCCTCGCACCCTCCACTGTGAAAGGCTGGCGTATCAGTATCAGGTCGATTTCCATCTTTATGCAGATAACTACGTCGACTACGAAGTTTCTCTATAACAGGATTCCAAGCAGGGCTTAGCTGATAACCGTTATCTCGATTGGTGAGAGTCTCGTTGTCAGACAATCTTATTTCCACAGATTCACTGATAATCGAGCTCCAAAAGTTTGATGTATGGGCCGAAATTTTTGTGTTGTCGTAATTCATGGAATGGTCTGTGGAAATACAATGTTCGGCGATTACGGACTTGGTGGGTTGGAGAAGGAGAGTATGCCGTTTGTGTTCCACAGTGCGTTCCTGCACAGTTCGTGTCGTTTGCCCTATATATGATTTGCCGTATTCACACGGAATTTTGTAAACACCTGGTTTACGCAGGCCCAGGTCGTCTTTAACGGATCCCATCAGTGATGAAATTTTGGTAGGAGGGCGAAAGATGACTCTCACTTGATACTTTCTCAATATTCTGCCTATCTGTGAAGAAATACTCCCAATAAATGGTAGATAAACAGTTGACCTGAAAGCCTCTTCCTCTTCCTTGTTTCGTCGTTTGTAGGTCTTCATCACTCTGTTCCCTTGCCTAGGTGAAAAGCCATTCTTTCATCACCCTACGTAACTAGAAGCAGAACAGGTTATTCCTCAGAATTGTCATATTACACAACAATTGCCCCCACTGAGCAAATACACTGCTTAAATCAGCTTAACTGACAAATAACATAAATCTGATAACATTAAAAATAGTTCACAAAAAATTAAATTTTTAACTTTCATTCAATTCTTATTATTATCTGCACTTAACGTACCATAAGACCGTGTCCAATTTTATTTCATCAAGCAATAAAACATGCATGAACAAATTTTTCTTCTTCCAGTCCTTTTTTAATTAATGGATAGTTTATATCTTAATAACTAAGATAACTTTACCTCTGTCAGTCATGTTGTCTTTAATAACACACCTGCATAAACCACAAAAATTACAATAACATTAAATATTAATGGCTTATGTAACATTTGTGAAAGTTTCCACTTGAGCCCACTTTTCAGTCAATTGTTCAGAGCATTTTTAACATGCCAAAGTGCCAATTACGCAAAGAGACTTTGGTGAGCTTACTGAGGTGGGAATGAGCTCCATATTTATTTACCTCTCACATAAAAAACACAGCAAGTACACAGTTTCAAAATACTAAAAACTTGTTGCACATTGCTCGTAGGTTCACGAGCTGACTTTCTGACTTCCTTTCAGCATAATGATATCGATCAATCATTGGCTACCATATTCACTTCTGGGTCCTGTCTTCAGGTCCTTTAGTTACAGTAATTAGGACAGTTTGGAATAAAAATGAGATCCAGATACCTGACCAAATCTGTGGAAGTTTGAATCATGTCCCACGTGTGTGTGTGTGTGTGTGTGTGTGTGTGTGTGTGTCCGTGTGTTATTTGTACTCTAGTCTCAAGAAAGGATTTACACCAAAAGCTAGCAAGTTTGTTGTCCATGACTCAAAGCTTCTGCTTTTTGCTGTGTAGTCTTCTTTGTGATGCAGTCTTCTTTACTTCTGAAGTATTTACATCCTACCAGAACTTTCCAACAGTTATTATCTGCAAGCCTTGACATTTGTGCAAACAACAACTGAAGAAACAAAAATATTAATATCTAATACTGTAACAGCCCTATAATTAATTATAAAATATCACAACAGCTGCACTAATCGAATATCTCACACAATCACTCACATCATCGTGAAGATAAAACATCAAAAAATCAGAATGACCTAAATGAAAGGCCAGTCTGGAATCCCACTATGGAAGCAAGCATCTGCAAATGTAACTCTTATATATGAGAAATTATTATCCCAGCTTTCGTAATGGTAATGTAGAACGCCTCATATCAGTGTCATCTGATAAGCTCGGTAAGCAACATACAACTGCCCCCACAACAGAAATCATTACTGTTTGGCTAAAATGAATTGTGTAAATTGAGAAAAGGGAGGGGGGGGGGGGGGGGAGGAGTGACATGAGTGATTGTATCAGGTAACTCTAGAAAGGGCAAGTTATATTGGATTTCATGGCATGTAATGAACCACATTTGATTTGTAATGTTTTAAATTATCCAGTTTAAAAATATGTCTGTATGATTCTGTAACTTTAAATGCATAGAGAATAGATGGAGTTACAGTTAGTGGAATTGTAATTCTACTTTAATAATACATAAATCCATTGTAGTGCAAGAGTACCATATCATATCAGCATCAATATCAGTATGATACCGGAACTCGCAAAAAACAATGAACTTGTACGCTGGCAAAGGAAAATGATTGACGAGACATGCTGTAAATCAAATCTCTTCACCAGAGTGGGACAAAGCTGTAAAATGCACAAAACTAATAATGAAAGTACGGAAAAATGCATGTGTTGTGGAAAACAACATTGAGCAATTCATTATTTTACTAAAACCTGTCATCAGTTCTAGCGATCACAGAATTACAATGAAAGTGATTTAACACATTCCACACTGCTATGGACGCACCTCGACTGTGCAGGTGCACTGGCAATTTTCGAGCAACTTTAATGAATAAGTGTGCAATAACTAAGGGCCTCAAAGGCACATTTCTAGCATTATGTGAAACATCGTACTTTATATATTACGAAAAATGTAAGCTTATATGTATGCTTACATCGGTAGAGGTGTATCAGCATTCCTCAAAACATGAGAAACCTTAACCCAGAAAAAATTTTTACATTTCCTAACTTGATTTCTGGCATTTATAATAAAAATAATTTGTTTCACAGGAGGTTTTTTATTTAATATTTTATGATATAAAATGATTACATAATTCACTTTCAAGTGGTAATCCTGAAAGCACTGATGTGCACAGTCTTTGCACCACCATCAGGTTTCTTTTCTTATCCGCTTGCTGGTATCTTCCTTCCCTTTGTTGGGACAAATTTTGCAATAACGCGTAGTATTTACTTTGTTGGCAGTGGGATGTAATTTTTCTGGAAAGTGACGACCAAAATTTCTGTCCTGGCTAGTGCTCGGTGTTGATTCAAAAGATTGAAAGTCCCCTCCTGTTGCTACCAATTTCAAGCTCACTTTTTTTATGAAATCCACAAGAAAGAGTTTCTGTTTACTCATGTCTTTGTACAAAATAAAACTGTTCATGACAGAAATTACAAAAACATGAAAGAAAAGTTTTTTCCACTATTTCATTGTTTTTTGTGCGAATGAGTAGTAACTGTACAGCTGATCCACACGATCTACACCAGTCTTGTTCATACTGTAGACAATGAGAACATCTGGTTTCATTACTATTGTATTACCACCTTTTGAATGTAATGGAACATCTTTGGTGGTAGCCTGATGTTTTGTGGATAGACAGTATACATCACACTTGTTTTTCCACATCAACACTAGAACTGGCCCATTCCTCAAAATCATCATGTCATTTTGCTACGGCTTCTTTGTTTTGAAGTTTGTTGGTAAGCTTTTTCTGTTTCTCATTACAGTTCCAACAGCTAATTTATTTTTCTCCCACAATATCTTCAGTAGAGGAACACTAGTGCAAGTTCTGTCCATGTAAGTACAGTGGCCTTTACCATAATATGGAGAACAGAGTCTGTCTACTAATGCTGGAATACCGTTGTTACTCCTCCCTGCTGATTGTGTGTAAACATCGCAGTTCAGGATGTAGCCTGTTGCAGCATCACAAAGTGCATAAAGCTTCATGTCCTATTTATTGGGTTTATTTTTCATGTAAATCCTAAAGCTAACACATCCACGAAATGGACAAATAGCTTTCTCTACAGTCAAATTTGCATATGGCGTGAAACTGGATCTTTACACACAGGTCTAATTTTATGAAGAGGATCATGGTTTTCCTCTCCTTTTTTTACATACATTGAGTTGTCATTGGCATGCAGCATGACCATAATACTGCAAAATCTATCATGGCTCAACAATCGACTCGCACAGCCCGTTTGTAAAAATGGATCAGTTGGCCAATAGTTACTAAGCTTTGGTAACTTCACGACACATATATGCACAACTATTGCAAAAAAAAAAATTGTGTAGTTTTACTGGATCCCATTTATGCCACATAGAGTTCTTTTTTATTTCATCTCACTGTTTCATTGAGTGGCTCCAGATTCCAACTGAAATACTGGACACTGAGGCTATGTGCCTTGCTACTGCCAGTTGTCAGCACTGTGTTCAGTAAGACCTACCGTTCCATTTGTTGCTGTAACATTTGTTGATTGTTGCAGCTCATCTAATGGAAAATCATAATTAAAATTAGATAAAAAGAAAAAAAATAGTGTGTTTTCTTTACAAATTCTGCTTATACATTAGCAACAAAATTGAGGGAAAAAAATAAAAATTATTAGCTGATTCGTCACTTGAAACACTTTCTCGCTCATAATTACTGTTGTTGTCACTGACATCAATATCCGAGTCATTTTCTCTGAATAAAATGTTCTGAACTTCACTTTCCCAGAAGTCTCTAGCTGTTATTTTTGCTCAAAACGCTCGTACACAGTCGCAAATTTACAGTTGCATGCGAAGTGAAAATGTCATCAAAGAACCGATTGCTATACTGACAGATATTCTTCTCATACAATTGATACACAGAACTTATCGATTGCTGCTGCATATAGTGGACAAAATATGAGCCACTGGAGTTATCTCACAGCTGTCAGCCATGTAGCGTGGTGAAAACACCTTTCAGTGATGACAAAAGGGGCACCTGTACAGGATACGGGTGCCGTCCACACATGCGCACCTGTATGGCGTACAGCATAGGGTAGAATGCGGTAAAACGTAAGTGGAAGCTTTCTGTTGGTGGAATAGCCTGTTAAACTAAAACTTTGGTTGTGTTCACAATTCACAATTTTTTTGGTTTAATACATAATTTGATATTTTATGACATTTGCTGTATGTGAGCAAACATTTGTCTAATGGCTTTATCTGACCCTTTAAAAAGGCAATTAGGAAACTAATGTTACAACTGCTGCCCTTCACTACGAACAAAAATAGTGACATCTTCAGTGTTCACACAACTATATCAAACACTTGATATGCTTTCAACCAGTTAGCCATACCTAACTCTGCCCCTATGTGAATCACAAAATTAATTTATTTGATATTTAAATGACACATCACTTACAAACCACCATTATATCTGTCTTTAGATACATTGCCACACGCAGTGTTACAGTTTGAAATCGTGTTTTCTTCCACTGTAATAACTGCTAAATTTCATTAGTCAAACAGAAAGTGCAGAGACCTAAAGGTTTCTTGGTTTGATAACCATCTGCATAGTAGATCTGAATTAATTTCAGCTGTACCTCCTGTTTAAGATTTATATATCTAAGACATCTATTTACCTTAATGAGCACATTGAAAAATAAAATTATGACTGTTAAATCAGTACACTCAACTTAGTTTTTCTTCAGTAACTGGTACAGTATGCTATCTCTTCCACCAGCACTGAAAAATCATAGTTGAATATCAATTTAATGCACGCTTCCAGACAGCTTTCTTTTACTACTTTTGACAAAATAAGAAGATGTGTGTCTATAGATATCATGCACTGCTAAAACTATTCTGATCGCAATATAGAAAAATAAAAATAAAGACAAAAAACTTGTAACATAGCAAGCTGGGATTAGCCTAACACTACCAGTTCTGTACCATTTGTGATATCAATATTTTTTCGTTCTATCTATCATCCTCCTTTCTTCTTTACTGGTCTCTTTAGTTAGTAGTATGAATATGTTAGTTACATGAAATAATAAGCTTCTTATGCAAGCATTGTCAGTAAATTTCATTATTCACAATATAGTTTACCAAAAGCTGATGAGAATAATGTAAATAGTTCATATGAAAACATTTTACTTTAAGAAACAGTTAGAAGTTACAATACTTGAAAACCATTTTAATGTCAAACACCACCCACTAAAAAGTATTTGTTTCCAGATTGAATTAGTTTATTTGAAAACTCTCAGACACTTCTTGCAAGCAAAGTTTTACTTTTTCTGAAAACCTAATATTTCAAAGTTATTTGTATTCCAAATTTTCACAGAATGTTCGAATCTTAAAACATTATTATTAGCAAAATTCAATCCCTTAGCTTGGTAGCCCCAATTTTTCTGTTTCCAAAAATGTATCCTTTTGCTGATATGACCAGTTAAGTTTGTTAATTAACCTGCTTCTGTACATAGGGACCACTGCCACAGTAAATTTCTACAGTAAATTTCTTCAGAGAAGTCACTGTCCAGCATAGGTTGTTTTTATTTTTGAAATATGAGGCAGTGCAAGAGTGGGTGTGGTTGTGGATCCCTCATCAGCAGACAACATTCCATCGACAGGAATTGATCATCTCGTCTCCCAGTGGGATAAATGTCTTAATGTATGTGGTATTACTTGTGAATGGAACCCACTGTTGCTGGTGTTAGGTTTCCACTTGAATGGACGTCATAACACTTTATTTCACGATTTTTTGCTATGAGCTAATTTCGACCCCTTGGGCATTTTCAAACAATGCAGATCTGAACCACCAGATCTGGTGCAGCTGATGCTGGCATGGCGTAATGCTTTTGAAGATGGAATTCCCATTGTGAAGCTTGAAAATGCTGAAGGGATGAAATTTGTAAATAGCGAAAAATCATGGAATAAATTGTTATTTCAAAAATGAAACAGCCTACACAGAATGAAGACTCCCCTGAAGAAGTTCGCTGATTATTCCAATCAGAATATTTTACTTCAATGAAAATTCTTGATGAACTTTGAGAATCCCAAAGTACATTAAATCTTAACACCTATAAAATAGTACCTCTTATTTTGCAATTTTTTAATTATAAAGTTTATATTTTAACAAATTTACTTCACTGTCTATTGTATTTTTTATTTTCTTCTTTTTTATGTTAATATTCAAAACTTAATAAACCTGTATGCTGCCATTTTGTTAGTTCTGTAATACATGCATTTTATAAATAAGTGTCCACTAGTCTATAGGCTGCATTAATCAGTTGACCAGGTGAGTATTCAATACGCAAACATCGTGTAATTTTCATAAGGTTGGGTTCAGCAGGTATTATGTACAGTTCATAGTGAGTCTCCAACATGTACAGTTATTTCGTTGAGCATTGACACTTGCGAAATGTTTGAAACTTCTTTGTGTTGGTTACTGACCCGTGTTACAATATACAGATGCTTAAACATTCACAAAATGGCAGATTATCAAACTCAACTGTGTGCTAACAAATGTGAAGAAGAATGAAAAACAAATTGCACAGTGTGATGTAGATTATCACCAGACTCAATAACTATAGAAAGAAGATTGAAGCAGAGATTCAATGAGGCAGAGCCATCTGAAAAAGGTCGATAAGTTGCAAACTCTCTGACTGCAAGAACAGTAATTGCATCAGCAACACAATGGTGAATATACGCAATAAGAGTAACACAAGAGAAAATAAGTATTCATTTTTTATTTTATCAGTTATTATAAAAGGTAATCATGACAGTATTGTACACACAAAGCATACACATTAAACAACAGCCTTTTACTCACAAATATAAATGTGTTGTTGGATTTCATGAACATTTTTCTTATTAACACAGTTTTTGCTATTTATTCTTGTGCAAGCTGAGTTTGAGAGCTAAGTTATGTTAATAAGGCAATGAGACCTGAATATATACCCAAAAGGCTACTAAATTCATTGTTCTATGCAACAAAACATGCACATTTGTGACAGGAGGTTATATTTTCACATAAACTGGTATTTCTTCACTTTGTTTTTTCACATACACTAGTAATTCTTCACTGCCTTTCTTGTCATTTCATGCTTTTACCCCCAACTCTCTCTTCACTTGGGAGTAAATTAGCATATTCTGTAATTCATATGCAGTGGATGTATTGTGTCAATGGCAGGCTTATATACGAGTACTATGTCCTTTGTTGCACTGGGCTAGTACAGAGTCCAGTCACATTAATGTGACCACTGCCTATTTTTGCTGTCAACCTGCAATAACCACTCACACACAGCAGTTGGCAACACTAGCAGTGGAGGGTATATAAAAAGTGTTGGGAGACGGAAAACAGTGCAGTCGTTGTCGTGATGCAAAATGGAGTGACTTATCTGACGTTCAAAAGACCATGATCATTGGCTTTTAGGCCAAGGGTGGAAGCATTTGTAAACTTGTTGTATGACACCGTGTTTAAAGTATGCTGCGCATGGCAAAATGGCACTACCTAAAATCAGTGCTGAGGCAACTATGATGCACCATGAGCCATAGATGACAGGGGTGAATGACAGTTGCAAAGATGTGTAAGGGCAAACAGACATGGAATTCTCGAGCAACTGACCACCCAGATGAACCAAGGGGCTAAGAACAGTCTCTCCTCTATGACTGTTCAGTGAATGTTGTTGTGTATGGTGCTCTGCAGCTGGTGCCTGGTTCACGCATGCATGTTGACTGCTGTTCACGGTGACAAAGGCTGGAATTTGCAGCAACTGGACATCTAGTAAGAGGCAACAAGGTGAATCACGCTTTATGCCCTGTCAGACAGATGGATATAGGTGGAATGGCACCAAAGAACTGAAAGCAAACATTTTGCACCAATAGTCAGAACGGTCGATACTGGAGGAGGAAGATTTACGGTCTGCGGAATGTTTTCATCATTCTGGAAGGCACAGTGGATCAAAACAAGTAGGCATCTATCCTTGGGGACCTATATTCAATTTGTTTTTCCTTGGCACAACGGTATTACCACCATGACAGTGGAATGTGCTACACAGCTCACAGTGTACTTGCATGGTTTGAAGAGCACCAGTATGAGTTTACTGTACTCCCCTGCCACCAAACTCCCTAGATTTAAACCCAATTATGAATCTGTGGGACCATCTCATTGGGGCTGTTCGCACCACGGATCCTCAACCGAGAAACCCAGCACAGTTGCCCACGGCACTGGAGGAGTATGGCTCTGTATTCCTATCAGTACCTCACTGACTCTATTCCTGTTCATTTCGCAGTGGTACGCACTACAGAAGGTGGTTATTCAAGTTCCTGAAAGGTGGTCACATAAATATAATGGGACAGTGTAAGTGAATATAATAGTCAATGACTAATGGATATCATTTTTCTGACAAGAAGTCTGCAAGTCAACTTATGGATCTATGAGCAATGTGCAATACAACTCTATTATAATGAAAGCATCTACTTACAGTTTTTCTTATAAGACAGGTTAACAAGCATGGAGCTCATTTCCACCTCACTAAGCTCACCAAAGTTTCGTCGGGTGACTGACATTCTAGCAAGTCAAAAATCCTCTCCGAGGGACACCATCTTGACGAAGCACTGTCCGTGCAGGTGGAGAGGTTGTGTATCTGCGCGAGCTGAGTGCTATGCCGCAGGTAGAGGACCTACTGCTGGAATGGCCTCAGCTGATGGATCAGACTAAGAATGTCCCACAACATCTCATCTTCCCTATCCACTCCTAGTCCTACCTACAGAACTGTAACCGAGAAGCTAGACCAGATTAAGATTAAAGGCTTGTCTGGGGCCCCGAGGAGGAAACTACTCAGGGAACAGAGGAAAAAGGAAGGGAAAGAATGGCTTCCTAAAGAAAAGTGGAGGGAATTAAAGGGACTTGAACCTAAGACCCTCAGGAAGAAACTGTCTCAGGTTGAAGGGGATAAGCAGACCCCCACTACGTCAAAGACAGGAAAGACAGGTGGCAAATGGATAAGGGAGGAATCAAAGATTCCCTCCTCCCTGAATAAGTGAGTCCAGAAAAAAACCGAGGCAAGAAATAGGAAAACAGACCTATAGTACGGTTTTTAGGATGGCAGTTATCCCCAAAGGCTGTCCACTGGTGGCCATCACCTCACGGCAGGAGAAATTGGTACAGATGGTCCTGTTTGAAAAGACTGGGGGAGTGGGGGGGAGGGGGCAGGGGGGGGGGCCGCTAGCCCAGGACCCAACTTCAGGAGGGTCTACCCAAATCACGGTGCCCTCATTTTTGTCTGTGAGGGGATGCACAGGGTGGAATGGCTCAAGGACAAGGTGCCCACGATATCCCCGTGGGAAGATGCGAAGCTGCCGGTTAAGATGGCAGCAGAGCTTCTTAAGCCCACAAAGATATAGATATGTGTACCAAAGATCCTTAAGGAAGTCTCTCCTAAGACACTGTTCAGGAAAATAGGGGCCCAGAACCCAAAAGTCTCGACAGAAGATTGGAGAGTGATCGACCAGAAGGTTGCACCAGAAGGACAAACCCTGGTAGTGGCAGTCGGAGAGAAGTGCCTGAAGGCGGTGCAGTAGCAGGACCTGAAATTGTTCTTAGGGTTCTCACAGGTCACTGTCAGGGTTCTCAAAGACCTCAAAGATGGCAGCAAGATGGAGATGGGAGGTGCTGCAGATTAATCTCCAGCACAGTAAAGGGGCCTCTGCTGCCCTGAGTCGCTGCCTGTGGAGGCAGAAAGTGGACGTGGCCCTTACACAAAAACCCTATTTATATACCGTATTTACTCAAATCTACGCCACACTCGAATCTAAGCCACACCTGAAAAATGAGACTCGGAATCAAGGAAAACAATATTTCCCGAATCTAAGCAGCACCTGAAATTTGAGACTCGAAATGCAAGGGGAGAGAAAAGTTTTAGGCTGCACCTCCAAATCGAAACAAAGTTGGTCCATTGTAATATGAAACACAATTTAGGTCGAATGAATGACGATACAGCTACAGTAGTTTGGTTCAAGTCGTAAGCTTAGCAGTTAAGCTTTACCAGGTAGCCATTGCTATGCGTAAGGCACTCTGTCCATATTTATACAGGTACCCTTCCTTTTTCACGTGCTTCGTCTGGTTTGAATTGATTGCTTATTTTTCTTTGATCTAATAAGTGCCGTTCTCTTTGTTATAGGTGTTTACGTTACTCTAAGCTAAAAATGCATAATTGTACTCTGTTATGCATTGTTTGTCGCATTTTGATAATGAGTGTTTACGACCTGTCGCCGCACGCAGTATGTCTTGCTTTTGTGCGCGCTACTGCCGCTTCCAAAAAGAGAGAGAGAGGAATCGTCTCATTAGTGAAACAATGGCAAGAGACTGCTATTTGTTGTTACCACTGCTGCTTTCTTTGATAATAATCAACAAGAAGCAAATAATAGACTGTGTGTGATAGAAGATGTTGTGAAGGAGAGTTTAGCAAAAATTTTTCTTCGTTTGAAAAGCTTTGCAGACACCTCTTTAGTAAATTACATTCTGCACAGAAATTAGAGTCATCTTAGATTTAAAAATCTAGTCAGTTGTAATGCTTCATTTCTGACTGTATCACTATTCAGCGTAAGAATAATACGAATACAAACATGGCATGATATGTATATTCTTCCGCGTTTGCTGTTGTCTCACTCTAGTATCGTAGTTTATTAGGCAGACAGGATTTAAATGAGATAGCAGCAAACACGAAAGAATACATGGCAAAATGTTTATATTTGTATTATTCTTATGGTGAAGAGAATACTGCATGTGATTCACTATTCATAAAAGTTCCTATTAGCAACCATCTCTTGTCACATGTAGGAAAAAATTCAGAACGTAGAGTTGGCCATATTGACAAATATCCCAAACAGTCTTGCCAGTCAGATTTTCGTAGTACAATGAAAGGCTGCTACATTCGAAGATGAATAATACAGAATTTGTATTTACTTCGTTGGATAATGTATGAAAATGCAGTGGTCGAAACTCGGGGTGGAGAAAAAATCTCGTCTTCCACCTTAATTTATTTACTGACGCAGAGGTTTTGGTGCCAGTATTTATCTTTGTGCCTGCAAAGCATGCCTCTGTAGCACTACATATATTCGATGGCAGAAGTTAATTGTGGCGGGACCTACAAACATTTTACAGAACTTCTGCTTACTTTACACTCGATTCTAAGCCACAGGCGCTTTTTTGGATTACAAAAGCTGGAAAAAAAAGTGTGGCTTAGATTCGAGTAAATACGGTAAAGGGAGTGTATCGGGCCTCGGTGGCACTGGAGGTAAGCTGATTTATGTTAGAAATCTAAGAAACTCCAGAACATGCATCTATGTAAGAAATGGAATTTCTTTCATGCAAATGATGGATTTCTGCTCTAGGGACTTATTGATCATTAAAATGCAGCAATGTGAGGAAGACATCACAAGGGAAATTGTTTTGTCCTCAACATACCTTCCTTATGAAAAAAGCTCTCCTCCTCCCTCGGAGGTGAGGAGAATGGTAGAGACTTGCCATTGGCAAGGTGACCAACTGCTGTTGGGATGCGACGCCAATACCCACAACTTAGTGTGGGGCAGCGAGGACACCACCAGCAGAGGTGAGTACCTCCTTGAATCCCTTTTAGCTAACAACTTAGAGGTCCTGAATAGGGGCAATGAACCTACAGTCAGGAATGGCAGACGGGAAGAAGTAACTGACATAACCATTAGTTCCTTGATAATGGGCAGCTATGTCAAACATGTGGTGTTGGAGCCATCCTCATCGGGCCACATGTACATTAAATTCGAGGTTAAAATGGGAATCAGACAAACCATGACCTACAGGAATCCCAGAAAAACAGACTGGGAGACATATAGGAGGGACCTACATTTAGGCTTATCGGAAATTAAAACCTCGATATGCAATCCAGTAGAATTGAAGGAAGTAGCAGATGCTCTTACCTCTGCCATATCAGGACAACTGCACAATCACCAAGAAGTGCACAAATAGGAGTGTGCATTGGTGGAATAACAACTTAGAAATGCAAAGAAAACAGGTACAGAGACTGTTTAATATTGCGAGACGTAAAGGACAATGGGCTAAATATCATGAGGCCCTTGTCAACATCAATCTTGCAATCAGACAAGCAAAGGAGGCATCCTGGAAGGCATTCTGTGAGGAAGCATGGCTGCACAAGCCAGACTGCACATGATTCTCACAAGAGTACCGACCAATCCAGGAGGTACACTGAGGAAGGAGGATGGGGAATATACAAAGACAGCACATGATACACTGGAACTGCTCCTCAAAACTCACTTTCCTCATTATTCTCTGCCGAACAACACGGTCAGGAATGTGATCCCGGAGAGACAATGGTTCTCAGGCACTCGAAGAGAGGACTGGGAATCATCCAAGGAGTGTGTGAACTTTAACAAAATCGAATGGATGGTGGGAACATTCCAACCATTCAAGTCACCTGGCCCAGATGGAATTTTTCCAGCTCTCCTACAACAGGCACGATAGAAGCTCATAAGAGTCCTATGCAGGCTATTCAGGGTTAGCCTAGCAGTAGGAATCATTCCCTATGATTGGAGGGCAGTGAAGGTTGTCTTCAATCCAAAGCCAGGGAGAATTGATTATTCTAAGGCTAAGGATATGAGACCAATCAGTCTGTCCACCTTAATTCTCAAAACATTGGAAAAACTGGTTAATGTATAAGTTGGGGAGAGGAAGCTAAGTAGGGCCCTCTACATTCAAACCAACACGATATCAACCAGGTAAATCATGAGAGTCAGCTCTCCACCAACTCACTGGGAAGGTGAAGGAAGCACTTCACTTCCAAGAAATAGCCCTCTGCATCTTCCTGGATATTGAGGGGCCTTCAGTAACACGGCCTTCGATTCCATGGTAAGGGCAGCAGAGGTGCATCACCTGGGGGCCACTATACGCAGGTGGACCAGGGTTAGGCTGCCCACAAGGAGGAGTTTTGTCCCCTTTATTGTGGAATCTAGTGGTGAATGAACTCATTGAGGGATTAAATTCCAGACATTGCTTCTGCCAAGGACATGCAGATGACCTTGTCATAGTAATACTTGGCTAATTTACTGACACAGTTAGAAACATGGCACAAGGAAGTTTGGACATTGTGCAAAACTGGTGCATCAAACAAGATCTGTTGTGGTGCCAGCTACAAAGAGACATATTCAACACTCAAGTTCAAATCTAAAGCTCTCTGATGAAACTCTACCTGTGAAGGAGATAATGAAATATCCAGGGGTAACCTTAGATGAGAAGCAAACATGGACCCCTTACATTAAGAATATCAGCTTCAAGGCAAAATGTACTCTAGTGAGAACTAGAAAGGCTTGTGGCAAAAACTGGGGCCTAAGCCCCAGGGGTATGCATTGGATATACAACACAGTGGTCAGACCTAGGGTTTCCTATGGGACTGTAGTGTGGTGGAAGAAGGTAGAACTGCAGGTTGCAGCTAAGGAGCTTGTGAAGGTGCAGAGATTGGCCTGCTTAGCCATTGTTGTCATTGTTGTTGTGGCCTTCAGTCCAGACACTGGTTTGATGCAGCTCTCCATGCCACTCTATCCTGTGCAAGCTTCATCATCTCCCAGTACCTACTGCAACCTACATCCTACTGAATCTGTTTAGTGTATTCATCTCTTGGTCTCCCTCTACGATTTTTATTCTCCATACTGCCCTCCAATACTAAATGGGTGATCCCTTGATGCCTCAGAATATGTCCTGTCAAGTGATCCCTTCTCCTAGTCAAGTTGTGCCACAAATTTCTCTTCTCCGCAATTCTATCCAATACTTCATTAGTTATGTGATCTACCCATCTAATATTCAGCATTCTTCTGTAGCACCACATTTCAAAAGCTTCTACTCTCGTCTTGTCTAAACTATTCACCGTCCACATTTCACTTCCCTACATGGCTACACTCCATACAAATACTTTCAGAAACAACTTCCTGACACTTAAATCTATGCTTGACGTTAACAAATTTCTCATTTTCAGAAACGCTTTCCTTTCCATTGTCAGTCTACATTTTATATCCTCTCTACTTTGACCATCATCAGTTATTTTTCTCCCCAAATAGCAAAACCCATTTACTACTTTAAGTGTCTCATTTCCTAATCTAATTCCCTCAGCATCACCTGATTTAATTCGACTACATTCCATTATCGTTGTATTGCTTTTGTTGATGTTCATCTTATATCCTCCTTTCAAGACACTTTCTATTCCGTTCAGCTGCTCTTCCAGGTCCTTTGCTGTCTCTGACAGAATTACAATGTCATCGGCGAACCTTAAAGTTTTTATTTCTTCTCCATGGATTTTAATTCCTACTCCAAATTTTTCTTTTGTTTCCATTACTGCTTGCTCATTATACACATTGAATAACATTGGGGATAGGCTACAACCCTGTCTCACTCCCTTCCCAACCACTGCTTCCGTTTCGTGCCCCTCAACTCCTGATTTGCCATCTGGTTTTTGTACAAACTGTAAATAGCCTTTTGCTCCCTGTATTTTACCCCTGCCACCTTAAGAATTTGAAAGAAAGTATTCCAAATACTAACAAAGAGATAGAGGGGCTGGCCAGTACTTACCTCAGCTCAGTACAGCCGATAGATACACAAGAAACAGAACTGAAAATTTACATTCCTAGCTTTCAGAAGAAATATTCCTTCATCAGGGAGGAGAGGGGAAAGAAAGGGAAGAAGGGAAAGTAGATTCAGTTACTCACAACCCAGGGTATGAAGCAACAGGGAAAGGAAAACAGGAAGGGTAGCAAGGATGGAGGCATGGTTGTTCCATCCTTTCACCAATTAAATTCAATATCTCTTCTCTTACCCAAGGATTTCTATTAGCCATCATCTTTTTACCTACTTGATCTTCTGCTGCCTTCACTATTTCATCTCTCAAAGCTACCATTCTTCTTCTACTGTATTACTTTCCCCCATTCTTGTCTATCGTTCCCTAATGCTCTCCTTGACACCCTCTACAACCTCTGGTTCTGTCAGTTTATCCAGGTCCCATCTCCTTAAATTCCCACCTTTTTGGAGTTTCTTGAGTTTTAATCTACAGTTCATAACCAATAGAGTATGGTCAGAATCCACATCTGGCCCTGGAAATGTCTTGCAATTTAAAACCTGGTTCCTAAATCTCTGTCTAACCATTATATAATCTATCTGAAACCTTCAAGTATCTCATCGCTTCTTCCACATATACAAGCTTCTTTCATGATTCTTGAACCAAGTGTCAGCTATGATTAAGTTATGCTCTGTGCAAAATTCCACAAGGTGGCTTCCTCTTTCATTTCTTACCCCCATTCCATATTCATCTACTACGTTTCCTTCTCTTCCTTTTCCTACTATCGAATTCCAGTCACCAATGACTATTAAATTTTCGTCGCCCTTCACTGCCTGAATAATTTCTTTTATCTCATCATAGATTTTATCATTCTCTTCGTCATCTGCGGAGCTATTTGGCATTATAAACTTGTACCACTATGGTAAGCATGGGCTTCGTGTCTATCTTGGCCACAATATTGCGTTCACTATGCTGTTTGTAGTAGCTTACTCGCATTCCTATTGTTTTATTCATTATTAAACCTACTCCTGCATTAACCCTATTTGATTTTGTATTTATAACCCTGTATTCACCTGGTCAGAAGTCTTGTTCCTCCTGCCACCGAACTTCACTAATTCTCACTATATCTAACTTTAACGCAACCTTTCCCTTTTTAAACTTTCTAACCTACCTATCCGATTAAGGGATCTGACATTCCACACTCCAACCCGTAGAACGCCAGTTTTTTTTCTCCTGATAACAATGTCCTCCTGAGTAGTCCCTGCCCAGAGATCAGAATGGGGGACTATTTTACCTCCGGAATATTCTACCCAAGAGGACGCCATCATCATTTAACCATACAGTAAAGCTGCATAGCTGCATGCCCTTGGGAAAAATTATGGCTGTACTTTCCCCTTGCTTTCAGCCGTAACAGGCAGAATTAACAGCACACCAACTGCTGGAATGGAAGCCATGCTGGACATGCCTCCACTACACTTTTGGGTCAAGATGGAGGCAGCATATGGGGCACACAGACTTAAAACTGGCAAAAACTGGGTCTCATCCAGATATCCAGAATCACACACTAACATAGTGAGTGAGGTAAATATAGGAATGCCTGGGTAAATGCCTGCCGACTATATAATAACTCCCAACTGCTTCGAAAAGCCTTACAATATAATAACTGCAAGCAGGGAGCAGTGGGAAAAAACAGTCCCAACATGGCTGGAGGGCATTATCTCTCCAGGAAAACTGGCCTCTGTATTCGAAGCTGAAATTACTGCAATCAGGGCATGTGTGGAGGAGAATATGTATAGACGCTACAAGGGCCGTAGCATCCACATCTATTCAGACAGCCAGGCACCTTTGAAATCATTGGCAGCTCCTGCAACACGATCTAAGATTGTTGCAGAATGCCACATGGTTCTGGTGGATCTAGGGGGAAGCAATAGGGAAAATCTAGTATGGGTCCCTGGCCACTCAGGGATCTGTGGCAATGAACAAGCCAACAGATTGGCTAGGATGGGGCAACAACTCCATTCATTGGACAGGAACCTGTCCTGACAATCAGCAAGGCTATGATCAAATTAGAATTACAGAATTGGCTTAGGAAACAGCATGTAGGATATTGGACCAAGGTCCATAAACGAAAACATGGTAAGGTAATGATGCCCAAGCCATGTTTTAAAAGAAACTCTGTAATCCTGGGATTGAACAGGAAAGAGATCAAACTCATGACAGGACCGATGACAGGCCATGGGAATTTAAAAAAAAACACCTACACACAATGGGTATAATGGAAGAGGACCCTAAATGCAGGATCTATGATGAGGGTGAAGAAACTGCATCACACCTAATCTTTGAATGCATGGCACTGGAGAGTACAAGATACAGAATCTTCGGGACAACTAGACCTGAACAAATTGTGTCCAACAAAAAACTGGTAGAGGGCACTATTTAATGGCTGTAGTTGGCTTTACAAGACATACAGGGAGCAATACTGCACAATAAACGTATTTTCGGTGTGGGCAGTGGTGGGTTATACATAAGCTGTTTTAGCTTCCCTGTTAAAATCAAATCAAATCAAAATCAAATCAACTCAAAAATAATCTGAACAACTAATTGAAAAGTGGCCTTGACTGAAAACTTTTGCAAGTCTTACACAAGTCATTAACATTCAATGACGTGGCTTCGATTCACTGATCCTATCAGTCACAAAATAAGAAATATTTTAGCATTATTTATTTTTTAACATTCTATCAACTGAAGTCATTTATGACAGGCACCATTTCAATTTGGTCCAAGACCAAGAAGGAAAAACTGTCTTTGCTTTCCCCATGATGATGAATTCTGGCAACCACCTCTTGCAAAAAATATTTAAAACACTTTACAGACATTTTCTTGAGATTTATAAACATCCACATGAAAAGACTGCTTGCCTTAATAGTGTTTTAGTTCTATAATACACATTTTTCTTTTGTGGAATCTGGTATGATATTCAAGAGCTACTCTGAAGATATTTTGAAGATGTTTACTTTTGCTGCAGTTTTAAAGTGTGACGTTTAAATGAAAATAAATAAATCAATCAATCAATCAAATTCTTTGAATATAGCATATTATGGGTTTACCTGAAAGAATAGCATGATCCATCAGAAAGAGTACATTCTCTGCTGATATACGAATCTGCTCTTTCAAATTAAACATCGTAACATCTCTGCACTCAATTATGTAGTTATTTAGCTCTACTAATTCTGCTGTTGTCTTAGGCATTTCTCGGACTCTATCAGACATCTCATCAAAAACAGCACATATTCTGAAATAACAAATTTCTGTTAAACACATTCAAACGGCACAAGATTTTTTAACAAAGTATTAAGAAAATATACCATAACCACTACACCAGTATTCATGTTATGGACAGCTCTTTTACATTTATTCAAATAATTTAAAATGGCCAATGGTATAATTAAAATGCTAATTTTCACTATAGTTATGTAGTTTCAAAAATCAAGTCCCATACATTGTATCTACTTAATAGCTGACAATTTTTGTGGATTATCATTAACAAGTCAACACAACCCCAAAGCAATTGATGAAAGTAAACAGATTAGTTTCTACAGGCATTCTTCGGTACTAAATAGATTAACAGAACAGATTAAGAGAAACAGCTGTCATCTGGACATCTGTCATTTGGTTCTCATAAACCGTGCCAAAAAAGTTAGCAGTCTCCCAAAGAAAATATTGACCTGCTTCCTTGAATTATAATTACTGTTCTGCGTAGACAACACTGGCACAAGTAAGTACTTATTCAATATCATACCAGTAACATACAGGTGAGCATAAATCACTGAAAAATTCCACACTATCTAACAGTACATTATATCAATCACTTTGTCTAGATCAAGAGCAAAACAAATCTTTGTTCGATAGAAGGGTGGCCACAAAGAGAAGCAATACAGCTAAAGTCAATAACTTAACTTGTTTAAGAATCAGAAACAAATACACACACTTGAATCAGTTGTTTCCTGTGCCTGTATCGCCAAAGGCAGCTCGAATTGTGCAGCCCTCTGATCCAAGTGTATCTACTTTGGATATCATTATTAACACCTCTCTTCTCCATCTTATGTGAAAGCAATCATATCCATTACATACAATTGCATAATGACCAGATTCAATTATTAAAACAGAATGTTAGGGATTGAATAACAATGACACTGTTTATTTAATTATATGGCATTCAAATAATAAAATACATAAAAATAAATCAATCACAGTATATTATTTGTGCTGAGAGGTGCCAACAGGAACTGAACAAGTGGAGCACATGAGATGAACATGGGGAAAGTGAGGGGAAGGGAGGGCTGAAATAGCAGAAGAGTGTATGGGAATACAATGCCAGGCAAAAGTCATCCTGGCCTGATGTTTCGCTCATATTTATATAAGTTTCATCTGCTCCATCTAAAGCATTCAACCTCAAATAGTGCCTCTATTGTTCCATAAAAACACGGGAGAACTGCCGGATATCAGTAACGTCCTGCCACAATATTTCAGCACAGAGTATTCTGGCCATCTTCAGGTGAGTGCCACTGTAGTGGTACTGGCGAGAACGTGATGAGCTCCACTATTTAAAGCCATACTGAGGTGACATTGCGCATACGCTGCTCAGCGTGCGCATTCATAATGGCTCTGTGCGGTGCGCCTCGCACCCTCCACTGTGAAAGGCTGGCGTATCAGTATCAGGTCGATTTCCATCTTTATGCAGATAACTACGTCGACTACGAAGTTTCTCTATAACAGGATTCCAAGCAGGGCTTAGCTGATAACCGTTATCTTGATTGATGAGAGTCTTGTTGTCAGACAATCTTATTTCCACAGATTCACTGATAATCGAGCTCCAAGGGTTTGATGTATGGGCCAAAATTTTTGTGTTCTTGTAATTCATGGAATGGTCTGTGGAAATACAATGTTCAGCGATTGCGGACTTGGTGGGTTGGAGAAGGCGAGTATCCCGTTGGTGTTCCACAGTGCGTTCCTGCACAGTTCGTGTTGTTTGCCCTATATATGATTTGCCGCATTCACACGGAATTTTGTAAACACCTGGTTTACGCAGGTCCAGGTCATCTTTAACGAATCCCACCAGTGATGAAATTTTGGAAGGAGGTCGAAAGATGACCCTCACTTGATACATTATCAATATTCTGCCTATCTGTGAAGAAATATTCCCAATAAATGGTAGATAAACAGTCGACCTGAAGGCCTCTTCCTCTTCCTTGTTCCATCGTTTGTAGGTCTTCATCACTCTGTTCTCTTGCCTAGGTGAAAAGCCATTCTTCAAAAATACTTTTTGCAGGTGTTCCAGTTCCGCTTGAAGACTGTCGGCGTCAGAGATAGTATGGGCACAGTGGATCAAGGTTTTGAGAACACTCATTGTTTGTGTGTGGATGGTGGCAACTAGTAGCTTGTAGATACAGGTCTGTATGAGTGGGCTTTCTGTACACCAAGTGACCAAGTGTGCCATGACTCTTCCGTCGCACCAAGACGTCTAAAAATGGCAGACAACCATCTTTCTCTATCTCCATGGTAAACTTGATGTTTTCATCTATGGAGTTCATGTGACGTAAAAATTCTTGGAGATGGTCCAGACCATGAGGCCACACTATAAAAGTGTTGTCAACGTACCGCCAAAATGTTGTTGTTGTTGTTGTGGTCTTCAGTCCTGAGACTGGTTTGATGCAGCTCTCCATGCTACTCTATCCTGTGCAAGCTTTTTCATCTCCCAGTACCTACTGCAACCTACATCCTTCTGAATCTGCTTAGTGTATTCATCTCTTGGTCTCCCTCTACAGTTTTTACCCTCCACGCTGCCCTCCAATACTAAATTGGTGATCCCTTGATGCCTCAGAACATGTCCTACCAACCGATCCCTTCTTCTGGTCAAGTTGTGCCACAAACTTCTCTCCTCCCCAATCCTATTCAATACCTCCTCATTAGTTATGTGATCTACCCATCTAATCTTCAGCATTCTTCTGTAGCACCACATTTCAAAAGCTTCTATTCTCTTCTTGTCCAAACTATTTATCGTCCATGTTTCACTTCCATACATGGCTACACTCCATACGAATACTTTCAGAAATGACTTCCTGACACTTAAATCACTACTGGATGTTAACAAATTTCTCTTCTTCAGAAACGCTTTCCTTGCCATTGCCAGCCTACATTTTATATCCTCTCTACTTCGACCATCATCAGTTATCTTGCTCCCCAAATAGCAAAACTCCTTTACTACTTTAAGTGCCTCATTTCCTAATCTAATTCCCTCAGCATCACCGGACTTAATTAGACTACATTCCATTATCCTTGTTTTGCTTTTGTTGATGTGCATCTTATATCCTCCTTTCAAGACACTGTCCATTCCATTCAACTGCTCTTCCAAGTCCTTTGCTGTCTCTGACAGAATTACAAGGTCATCGGCGAACCTCAAAGTTTTTACTTCTTCTCCATGAATTTTAATACCTACTCCAAATTTTTCTTTTGTTTCCTTTACTGCTTGCTCAATATACAGATTGAACAACATCGGGGAGAGGCTACAACCCTGTCTTACTCCCTTCCCAACCATTGCTTCCCTTTCATGTCCCTCGACTCTTATAACTGCCATCTCGTTTCTGTACAAATTGTAATTAGCCTTTCGCTCCCTGTATTTTACCCCTGCCACCTTTAGAATTTGAAAGAGAGTATTCCAGTCAACATTGTCAAAAGCTTTCTCTAAGTCTACTAATGCTAGAAACGTAGGTTTGCCTTTCCTTAATCTTTCTTCTAAGATAAGTCGTAAGGTCAGTATTGCCTCACGTGTTCCAGTGTTTCTACGGAATCCAAACTGATCTTCCCCGAGGTTGGCTTCTACTAGTTTTTCCATTCGTCTGTAAAGAATTCGTGTTAGTATTTTGCAGCTGTGACTTATTAAGCTGATAGTTCGGTAATTTTCACATCTGTCAACACCTGCTTTCTTTGGGATTGGAATTATTATATTCTTCTTGAAGTCTGAGGGTATTTCGCCTGTTTCATACATCTTGCTCACCAGATGGTAGAGTTTTGTCAGGACTGGCTCTCCCACGGCCATCAGTAGTTCCAATGGAATATTGTCTACTCCAGGGGCCTTGTTTCGACTCAGGTCTTTCAGTGCTCTGTCAAACTCTTCACGCAGTATCGTATCTCCCATTTCATCTTCATCTACATCCTCCTCCATTTCCATAATATTGTCCTCAAGTACATCGCCCTTGTATAGACCCTCTATATACTCCTTCCACCGTTCTGCTTTCCCTTCTTTGCTTAGAACTGGGTTTCCATCTGAGCTCTTGATATTCATACAAGTGGTTCTCTTATCTCCAAAGGTCTCTTTAATTTTCCTGTAGGCGGTATCTATCTTACCCCAAGTGAGATAGGCCTCTACATCCTTACATTTGTCCTCTAGCCATCCCCGCTTAGCCATTTTGCACTTCCTGTCGATCTCATTTTTGAGACGTTTGTATTCCTTTTTGCCTGTTTCACTTACTGCATTTTTATATTTTCTCCTTTCATCAATTAAATTCAATATTTCTTCTGTTACCCAAGGATTTCTACTAGCCCTCGTCTTTTTACCTACTTGATCCTCTGCTGCCTTCACTACTTCATCCCTCAAAGCTACCCATTCTTCTTCTACTGTATTTATTTCCCCCATTCCTGTCAATTGCTCCCTTATGCTCTCCCTGAATCTCTGTACAACCTCTGGTTCTTTTAGTTTATCCAGGTCCCATCTCCTTAAATTCCCACCTTTTTGCAGTTTCTTCAGTTTTAATCTACAGGTCATAACCAATAGATTGTGGTCAGAGTCCACATCTGCCCCTGGAAATGTCTTACAATTTAAAACCTGGTTCCTAAACCTCTGTCTTACCATTATATAATCTATCTGATACCTTTTAGTATCTCCAGGGTTCTTCCATGTATACAACCTTCTTTCATGATTCTTAAACCAAGTGTTATGATTATGTTGTGCTCTGTGCAAAATTCTACCAGGCGGTTTCCTCTTTCATTTCTGTCTCCCAATCCATATTCACCTACTATGTTTCCTTCTCTCCCTTTTCCTACACTCGAATTCCAGTCACCCATGACTATTAAATTTTCGTCTCCCTTCACAATCTGAATAATTTCTTTTATTTCATCATACATTTCTTCAATTTCTTCGTCATCTGCAGAGCTAGTTGGCATATAAACTTGTACTACTGTAGTAGGTGTGGGCTTCGTGTCTATCTTGGCCACAATAATGCGTTCACTATGCTGTTTGTTGTAGCTTACCCGCATTCCTATTTTCCTATTCATTATTAAACCGCCAAAATGCTGTTGGTTTAAAAGATTGGCCACCAGGGGAGACAAAGGACTCCCCATGGCGACACTGTCAGATTTTGTCAGATTTTAAGACTACTGTATCCACATCTGCTCGTAAGTTATGGAGGGCTATCCTCTCCATGGGCGAGATGTTATTCTTCATTGGTGCACCCCTGGTCAATACACGGCAAGACTCTCGACGAACTTCCTCTGCTTCATCTGTATCAGACGGTGTACAGGTTCTTCGAACTTCAAATTTTACGAACAATCTGACGGTGTCGCCATGGGGAGTCCTTTGTCTCCCGTGGTGGCCAATCATTTTAGGCACACGACTCTGCCACATTTAAACTGACAGTATTTTGGCGGTACCTTGATGACACTTTAATAGTGTGGCCTCATGGTCTGGACTGTCTCCAAGAATTTTTACATCACATGAACTCCATGCATGAAAACATGAAGTTTACCATGGAGATAGAGAAAGATGGTTGTCAGCCATTTTTAGACGTCTTGGTGCGACAGAAGAGTGATGGCACACTTGGTCACTCAGTGTACAGAAAACCCACTAATACAGACCTGTATCTACAAGCTACTAGTTGCCACCATCCAGCACAAACAATGGGCGTTCTCAAAACCTTGATCCACCGTGCCCATACTATGTCTGGCGCCGGCAGTCTTCAAGCGGAACTGGAACACCTGCAAAAAGTATTTTTGAAGAATGGCTTTTCACCCAGGCAAATGAACAGAGTGATGAAGACCTACAAACGACGAAACAAGGAAGAGGAAGAGGCTCTCAGGTCGACTGTTTATCTACCATTTATTGGGAATATTTCTTCACAGATAGGCAGAATATTGATAATGTATCAAGTGAGAGTCATCTTTCGACCTCCTTCCAAAATTTCATCACTGGTGGGATTCGTTAAAGATGACCTGGACCTGCGTAAACCAGGTGTTTACAAAATTCCGTGTGAATGCGGCAAATCATATATAGGGCAAACAACACAAACTGTGCAGGAACGCACTGTGGAACACCAACGGGATACTCGCCTTCTCCAACCCACCAAGTCCGCAATCGCTGAACATTGTATTTCCACAGACCATTCCATGAATTACAACAACACAGAAATTTTGGCCCATACATCAAACCCTTGGAGCTCGATTATCAGTGAATCTGTGGAAATAAGATTGTCCGACAACAAGATTCTCATCAATCAAGATAACGGTTATCAGCTAAGCCCTGCTTGGAATCCTGTTATAGAGAAACTTCGTAGTCGACGTAGTTATCTGCATAAAGATGGAAATCGACCTGATACTGATACGCCAGCCTTTCACAGTGGAGGGTGCGAGGCGCACCGCACAGAGCCATTATGAATGCGCACGCTGAGCAGCGCATGCACAATGTCACCTCAGAAGTCTTTAAATAGCGGAGCTCAGCGCGTACTCGCCAGTACTACTACAGTGGCACTCACCTGAAGATGGCCAGAAGACTCTGTGCTGAAATATCGTGGCAGGACGTTACTGATATCCGGCAGTTCTCCCGTGTTTTTATGGAACAATCAGTAAGCCGGGAAAGCTTTAAACATCACAGTGCCTCTATTATTTAAAAATGCAGTCGATGGGCAATACCTCATTTACATGTTTCAATAATAAAAAAAATTTAATTAAATCTGATTATACTTCGTTCTCTCTTTCTTTAGTGTGTCAGATCCAGAATTTGAGCACGTGAAAAAATGAACTTACAACAAGCGTACAGGGTGTGGTGTTTAAATCTGACAAATGGAACATTTAAAAAAAAAACTAACTTATTACATCCAAATACAAATGAAAATCCTTTCACATATAAGTAATGGTATCTTCCAAGAGTAGCATTATTCAATGTAACCCCATTCAGCCACAATGACAGCCTCAAATCGTGTCCTGAAGTGATTGCATGCATTCTTCAAATCAGCACTGCTCATATTTGCGAATGCTACTTCGACAATAGTGTGTTGAGATGCGACATTTGGGTGCCTCGTGTTGTTCGTAATGCTTTCAACTATGCTCAAAACATAGCAGTCGAGAGGGCTTAAATCCGGGATATTCGGGGGCCAGGACACCTTTGATCAGAACATGTCAACATTAACCAAGTTTTGGACTAAATGGCTTGTATGAGCCAGTGCACCATCCTGTTTGTGACTAAGCAAGCTGGGATAATTTTAATTCCCCTCTTTTTTTCCATCTGCCTCTTTAATTTTTTTAACTAATCACCACTAACACATGTGAATATAATCTGTATTTTCATAATAGAGAAAGGTTGACCCTCAGTTTTAAAGAATATAACACCAGATCTAATTTTGTGCTTATTTTTATGTATGTGATTGATTTTCTAATTTATTTTGGCTAATCCTTTTTAGTACCTTTTGTTATAGGGTGAAATCAGTAATTGTTTTGTAACTTAAATTCCACTGTTGACGTATAAACAAATATAAATTCTGTACTAGTTATAAACATTTGAAAGACAAAGTATTGATAATCTTAAAGTATTTATTTTGCTCTATTCGAAAACATGTTAGCAAAGCCAGCCCTTCATTAATTCCAAAGTAATTATCAGTTTTGTCAAATGTATTGTCTACATAACAATGTATGTTAATTTCATCATTTAAACAAATAATTTGGCCTAAACCTTGTAGTAGAAGAAACTGTTAAAAAGACAGAATTTTTCGATGTATTCAGTTAATTTAATGAGTTAAGTTTTAATTGTTATTTCTGTAAATTTAACTTTAAATAATGTGTAGTTTCAGGGCCTATTATTGTGATGATATATAAGGGCCCAATTTTTGGTCACGAGACAGTCAGCCCGCAGCCGAGTTTCAGACGAGAAACCTGTGTTGGTTAGATCAACAACAATGCTTCAACGTAACTGTGGAATAAGTGTTAAACAATTAGGCCATGTGTAAAAACAATGACAGTATCTGCTCCATATGTACCTTTCTATTGTCCAAGAAGTGTGAACTTCGTGGTTACGTTTTTACTGCTCGTAGATGTTCGACAGTAAACTACTGTAGCCACATGTGGATGTTCGCCCGCAAACTATTAATTAGACTTATCAAAAGCAAAAGTTAAACAACAGTGCACTGGCGAAATAAGAGTGTATTTTTTTTTTTGGGGGGGGGGGGGGGGGGGGGATGGGGGTAAACAGTGAAATTAAAGTACTGCACAACGCAACTGTGCACCTGTCGGCTATATTATTTACAGTAGTCAACGTCGGGATTACAAACCCCATTTTTCAGCCAATATGTCGGCACTGGGGAAAACAAACGAAATAAATAAAGCAGGCAGAACCACTACATGTGGTACCCCAGGTGAGGACTATTGTATGTGGTCACAATAAACTAGAACTCATGAACATTGACAGTGAAGTGTGAACTCGAGTGGTTTACAGTACAGTTTTAAATGGAAGAGATGATACAGCCAATAAGCACTGGCGTTTCATAATGAAGAAGGTGCAGCAGCCAATCAGCAAGCGGATTCTATGGAAACAGCCGCAGAGTACTGGAGCAGCCAATCAGCACACTGGTGGACACAGCTGACCAAGATAAACAAGACATCTCGTCAAGAGAATTACAGCTTGCTGCAGCCATGCAGACAATTACAACAGCACCAGCAGCAGAAGAGTGAAAAAAAAAAAGTAATTCATTTCAAAACCTGTTTTTTATTAAGTGATACACAATGAGTAGCCTTAACGAACAAGACAGTGAAACTCAGGACAAAGATGTAGAGGTTAAGTTGATGAATGAACAGAATGGAATGACATAAGTGCGACTGGTGCATATCAATCTGACATGAATGTAACATTGAATGATGGGGACAAAAATCCTATTGTAGATAAAATGATACAAGCATCATCTATAGTGTATGGTGAGGTGAGCGAAATAGACGAAAACAGTACTGAAGTGGGTGAGATCATTAAGGTTAAGGAGGAAGAACCTAGAAGCAAAAGTCACCAAGCGCAAAAGTTTATGGCAGACGGAAATATGGGAACAATGTTAAGGCAAATGATGAGTAGTTTAAGTAACATGTGTACGAAAGATGACATCAGTAGTATTAGAACCGATATGACTAGCTTCAAAGATGAACTGAAGAAAGAAATTAAAAAGGAAATTAAGGTAGCCTTTCAGAATTAAATAAGAAGGTTGAGGCTGTAGGGAAAGATTGTGATGAAAAGATAAATGAAGTTGTACATAACACTAATGACAAATTAACATTAATGAGTAATAAATGTGTAGAACAGAAACTCTGTGATGACTATAGTAGGAGGGTGGAGGCTTCTGAAAAACAGTGTAAAGATGAAGTCAAAGCAGCCAGGAAAATTTGTGCTGAAAACAGGGTTAAAGTTGAGAACTAAATCAATCAAATTAAAAATGATTTTGAAATGGAAATAGAAACCAAGTTTGAAGTAGTGGTAGAAGAAAAACTGGTAAAATTAAATAAAAAAAAAGTAGATTCAAAATTGGCTGAAATAGAGAAAAAGGTGTAAGAGGTACAAAATCTAAAATATAGAGTATGTAGTGTCTCAAACAGTCCTCCATTTGTTAGTTGTATGAAATTTAATAATTTTGAACCTTATGGGGAATTTAATGATTTGACTGAAATGTGGAATGACAAAAAGAAAATGTCATTTGTGAGAGGTTTCGTGAAAGGGGATGCTTATGGATGGGCAGCTCAGGTAGCTGATAGTTGTACTTCATGGCAAAACTTTAAGAAAGCATTTTTAGATTGATATTGGTCCAAAGATAAGAAGCAGAGAATTATGAGTGAATTTTGGGGAGGAGAGAGATTTGACTCTACGAAGGGTACTGTGAAAGTTTTCAGTCAGTTTTGGATAAACAAACTGAAATATTTGAACAAAGAGCTAGGTAGTGAATCAATAATTATGGGTTTAGAAACTAAGTTGCCTCAGAGAGCTAGAGAATTGCTTGTACCTGCCCCTTGGTGTAATATTAGTGATTTCTTGAATTATGTTGATAAAGTGGAGAGGGAGAAGCCCTCAGGGGAAGATCGTAGGCGGACTTTTGATGACAATAATCAATCAGGGAGAGAATTTCAGGTAAATAGACTGAAGAGGACTACTTATAGTAGGAATTCAAGGAATTGTTGGGTGGCAGATAGCCAGAATGGGCATGGAAATGGTAGGAGAAATTCAAGCAAAAGAAATTGAGGAGATGACTTTAATTCTCAATCAAACCATTTAAACCAGATAATGGTCCAGTTCTTGCTCGCACTCAAGCACGTAGTGATGAAGAGCCACTTGTATATAAATGTGCTGTAATCAATGGTAATGTAAATTATAGCAGTAAGACGAGTGTAATTTCTAATTCTAGTGAGATGTTGAAAGATAGTGTGGGTAGCAATGTTTATCCCATAAAAGGTGAGAAGGAACTCATTATAATAAAATAAAGTGATGAAACAGACTATGTTGATGGTGCTCAGGATGTCCAAAGTGTCAAAATGGATCTTATATTTTTAAGAGAACATAAGGAATTCAGATGTTTTGCTTTGTGGTCTAATACTGGAGACAAGGACCAACTTATTAGCCAAGTATTTGAGGACAGTGAAAGTGTGAGTGGGTCTGTTTCTGATAGTAGTTGTAATGATGATAGCAGTGACGAATCCATAGTGAAGAAGATGAGTTATTTGAATTTATGATTGATAATGATGGCCATGTGGTAAGTAAAGAAAGAATAAAAGAGGATAGAGTTAGGCCTAATGAAGAGTTAAATCTCAGTATTGATGTAATATTTGGGACTAATTTCTAGTGCAATTAGCAAACAGGGGGTTCAACACTGTGTCGAATTCATTATGTGACGATAATGTAGCCCAGCTGTCTGTCTCATTTTTCGTGTTTCCTGAGACAGTCAACCTCTTCTCCTAACCTATCTGTAGTTTATAAGTGAATCACAAACATTCTATCTTCGACTTTCACGTAATTTGGAACAGTAGCATTCTTCAGTATAGAAAAATTTTAGAAAATGTTTCTCCAGTGTTTCTATGTGTGTGCATTTGTATATATTATGATATGTTAGTGATAAGTAAGGGCATAAGAGGATGGAAGAAAATAAAGTTGTACCATAGTTAAAGAATTTATCTCCGTCAAAAAGGTACGTTAAACAGAAAATGAAAGGTGTCAGCATATGTGGAGGATAATTAACATCTGAAGCAATCAGCTCATGTGTGAAATTAGCATAATTTGGTGCAGCAGCAAAGGCAAATGCATTAAAAACCATCTTAAATACAAGATCTTAATATTAATTGTGTTATAATAGAAGTGTTTGTGTACAGTGCAATCAGTATATGGAGGTAACTATTAACCTATAGAATTGTGTCACGGTACAGCCTTGTTTAACGTTAAGAATTTACAACTTTAAACATAGTTGCCTGGAGTAACGTTTGTGGAATGTATTAGCAAGACTTGTATGGATATAGCCCTTCAGGCTAGAATACAGTGAAATAATAGTTTGTCTAAGTGATGATTTTGTCTGATTGGTAATGAGAGTTAAGTTTCCCTTAGCATAAGGATCTGTTACTGTGGAGTGTTTTTCAGCAGAGTCAATTCTGCATTACGTAAGCCGAGCAGGTGTTTGTTTATTAGTTAATGAAGCAATAATGGAATAATAAAATAATAAATAATGTTAGGGTCTTAATGGTTAGGGAGCCTGTCTCTGCAGTAGGGATAATTTTTGAGAATGCACTCCACTAGCTAACGAGGTAAGAAAGGTAAGTGAAATAATGGAGGTGACAGACATAATTAATGAAAAAGGTAACTATATACAAACAAATGTGGTGTAACTGTAATGATGATCTAATTGAGAAGTAGGTAACACTGGGTACTGTGTATGTTGTCCAAATCATTCATGACACTGCAGCTGGGCATGAGAGCTTAACAGAAAGAGCAACATTTACAAGTCATATAATGCTGCATCATTGGATGTATAGGTTATCTGAAAACTTATATTTGTGTTCTGAGGAACTATGAGCTTAAAGTGGTAATACTGTAAAAAAGAACAACAAAGTTGCTAGTTGACTGATGATAGTAATTAATTTATGTGATGTTGACTCTATTCTTTTTTTCATAAAGTAATGATTAGTAAATCTATACTACTATACATCTTGAGTTTTTACTAGAGGTAATGTACATATTTTAGGTGGTATTTTGCAAGTGGGAAAGAAAAAAAGAGTCTTTCAAGTTTAAACAGTTTCAGACAGTTATGACTTACGAGTAATGTTTTGTAGTGTAATATGCACTTGATTTAAACTTTTTTCTAGTCCACACCTTTCGTACTATAGTCAAATTTAGCGCTCATTATTGTAATGTTATGAAAACTATGTATTTATTTATGCCATTAGTGTTAAACATATTCTTTTAGTTACAAGAAAAAGTAAGTGTACTAAAGTACAGTATTTTGCCTCATTTTTTCATGTACTGTGGTGGAGCTCCAAGGGAACTGATCATAGTGCATTTCCTTGCAAACTGCCGCTTGGACCTGTTGAAGGCGTGAACAGCTTGCTGAGAAAGTGTGTAAAAGCTCATTAAAAGTCCAAAAGTGCTTATGAAATATACTAAACATTAAGCAATTGAAATTTTTTGTCTTTGTCAAGCAAGACAGGACTCGCACAAGTGATAGGTATCTTTGCTTACCCAAAAAGGACCTCATTTATGATGAAGATGCATAAATTTTAATAACAGAATAGCTTGCAGATAGTTTATGTAAATGTATAATACACTGTATGTGAATATTTTGTAAGGGGATTTTCGTATGGCCAGTTCATAATATAAGCTAAAATTTGAAAAATGTACGTACTGTAGTTTTGATAAGATTTCTTATGTAATATTTTTTTGTGTATAGACTTTATACCCAATTTATGGCATCACTTGTGGTCACTTAACTGCCTATTTAGCTATTTGAAATATCAATCTGGTCAATCCAATGAGGGGGTGATGTGATGAAGCAAGCTGTGATAATTTTAATTCCCCTCTTGTTTTGAAATCTGACCCTTAAATTCACTTTTTTTTAATTTTAAATAAGTACCATTAACATACGTGAATATTATTTGCATTTTCATAATAGACAAAGGTTGGGGCTCAGTTGTAAAAGGTTGGGGCTCAGTTTTAAAGAATTTCACCAGATCTAATTTGTGCTTAATTTTATGTATGTAATTGATTTTCTAATTTATTTTCACTATTCCTAGTTAGTACCTTTCATTATAGGGTGAAATCAGTAATTGTTTTGTAACCTAAATTCTATTGTTGATGTGTAAACAAACATAAATTCTGTACTAATTATAAACATTTGGACGACGAAATATTAGTAATCTTAAAGCATTTATTTAGCTCTATTTGAAAACATGTTAGCAACGCCCGCCCTTAATTCCAAAGTAATTACCAGTTTTGTATAAAGTATTGTTTGTTTAACTGTATCTGTTAATTTCATCATTTAAGCAAGTAATTTGGCCTAACCCTTGTAGTAGAAGAAACTGTTAAAAGGAACGAATTTTTTGATGTATTCAGTTAATTGAATGAGTTAAGTTTTAATAGTACTCTCTGAAAATTAAACATTGAACAATTATAGTTTCAGTGCCTATTATTGTGAGGATATATAAGGGCCTGGGTTTTGGTCAAGAGAGAAGTCAGTCCACGACCGAGTTTCAGACGAGGAACCTCTGTTGCTTAGAACGACAACAATGTATCAACTTAACAGTGAAATAAGTGTTAAACAATTACCGAAAATCAGAGGGAACTCATTTGTGTGGCTAAATATCATTAAGTGCTGGGAGGCTCCCAGTCCCTCGTCATTAAACGCAAAATGTGTTCCCTAGTCGTGACCCAGTATAGGTCGAAAATTGTGGTGCAAACTCATCATTCTTGGAGACGTGTATTAAAAAAAAAAAAAAAAAAAAAAAAAAGAGTTTAACCAAGAAAATTACATGTTAAGACCCCCATAACTCATACAACCCATTATAAAATTGCCACTTTACACATGTTGGTACTGTTATGTTAGGACATGATCTGCCACTGTCAATAATATGTTTCTTCTCTGTGTAAGGTAGTGATGAAAAAAGACTGTGTAATAGTTTCTCCACAATGCTTTCATTACCCATTTCAAAACTATTGGAAACTTCTCATACTTAAGAAGCACAAGACATAAGCAACACAACAGCAGTCAGCCAGCCAGCAATGTGCCGAGCCGTTGACAAAAGAAATAACATCCTGGCTGCAGTCAGGCTGATCAGTGCACAGAGCTGACGCATGTGCAGTGGCACTCGCACAGCGAGGGATTCAGCGGTGTACCCGTGCCAATGCCTTGGCACCTAGTTAGAGCATTAAATACTACCGGAGGTTAGGATAGTGGTAGACAGTTGAGTTGAGGCATTCAAGGACAAATATACTTTATACTGACTAAGAATATCATAATTTCCTAATTTTATTCAGATGTTGGCACATGACTCGCACACTCCCAAGAGACGCCATTGGCATAAGCGTGATGTAAATCGACGTCACTACAATGCAACACAGCTTGCACTACGAATACAAGGTGATAATTATTGAACTGTATGACTTAAAATCATCAATACTTTTGAACCGTTTGTGTTACAATGTTCAAACAGCACGGTTGCCATGGGGCATGACGGGAATTATACGGACGGTTTGGATTAGTGATGAAGCCCCCTTTCATTTGGATGGGTTCGTCAGTGAGCGAACTTGGCATGTTTGGGCGACTGACAATCCGCATTTTGCAATTGAGAAGTCTCTCCCCCTCAATGGGTAACTCTGTGGTGTGCAATGTCCAATCACAGAATAATCAGTGTGATACTCCTTGCTGGCATGGTGACTACCAAACAGTATGTGATGGTTTTGGAAGATAATTTCATTCCCATTATCCAAAGTGACCCTGATTTCAACAAGATATGTGTCGTGCAAGATGGAGCTCGATCTCATTGAAGCAGGAGAGTGATGTCCTCCTGGAGCACTTTGGGTGCCACATTCTGGCTCTGGGGTACCCAAAGGCCACTGGCACGAGCCTCGATTTGCCACCATATTCTCCAGATCTCAACACATACGACTCCTTTTTGTGGGGCTATATCAAAGAAACGTGTACAACAATAACCCTAAAACTATTGCTGAGCTAAAACAGCCATCCCGGAGGTCATCCACAGCATCGATGTTCCGACACTTTAGTGGGTCGTGCAGAATTTCACTGTTCGTCCGCACCACTTCATCGCTAATGATGGCAGGCATATCAAACATGTCATAACCTAAATCCCAAAATCAGTAGTGATGTTTATATGTTGAATAAAATGTGTTCTTGCAGTAGTTTGCAACTAATCCTTTTTTTTCATATAGTTCAACAATTGTCACCCTGTAACTGAGAACGAGCTGGTAATGGGCAACAAACTGCTACGAGGCAATGCTTCCAGCAAGCAGTGACGACAGCTACAAGAGCAGCAGCCAACACAACACAGCAGCAGTTTAACCCGCATCCGGTGACGAGAGCTATGGCTGATGACACCAGTACACAGTGAACATCTGCCAATAGCAGCACTGTTCAACAGGTGCAAAACAAAATCTTAATTTACAAAATGAAGTGTTGTGATTTTGTGATCACAGGCCTATAGATATTTCCACATGAGATTGAAATTCATTTACAATTTGGAAGGATGCAATGCGGAAGTATTAAATGAATTCACCATATCAATAATAGACTCACTCACTTAAAACACAACTCTGGTGTTACGGATAATAAATTTTCACAAATTGAATCTACATTAGATACGATGGAATCCAGACTAAAGCAAAAAGACTTGTCAATAAGAAGTTTCAGCTCCCACATAAATGGTAAGTTGAATAAACAAGAAAAAACAATGGAATTAGGATTTAAATGGATACACAGTTTACATGATCACTTAAACGTTCAAAGAAATTTTGGGATTGCAGACTATCGTTGAAAACTTCACTCCACGACATTTCAACTGGGTATTTGTCAATCATCTTCAGGTGATTCATCGAAAACTAATGAAGACCTCTGCTCCGCCTTACGTAGCGTACTGATAGTATTGCCATGCACGCTTCACAGTCACGGTGACAGAAGGACCACACCGCCCAGCGACAGTGCCCTCGCTGGTGCAAAAGGTTGGACTGATTTACAAACTTCAAAATTTACAGCACAGGAAATGTCTACTGAAGCTTCTGAATACATACTGACCATTTGAAGGGATAACATGTAGGTCTTTTTGTACGTGTAAGAGGTAAAAACAGTGGATATCTGGCATTTCTGGAGATGATGAGACAAGCACTAACATATGCTTACACACAGTGGCTAAGGGGCAGCAATAAGTGTGATATTGCATGATGTATGTGGGTGCTGAGGTTCACGGTTAATTGTAACAAGTAGTTTTAGGATGATCAAGGAAATCCGTTTTGTTACCACTTGTTACTTAGCTCCGATGGAGGTGTTTCATGGTTTGGGAATGACATGTATAGCAGTGACAGCTCCAAGAGAGACTGTTCACATTCTAGAGACCAATGAAGCTTTTACCACATGTGTAAGGGAAAAGAAAGTATCCCTTACAGCAAGTAACTCTAGTTTTATGGATAATGACTTGCAAACTCATGTTACACACACACACACACAACACAAAAATCATACTAGCACACATTGAAAAATTCTTCAATGGGTTAAAAGGAGTTGTCAAAGAGATGTCGTTTCAATTTTCATATGAACTTATCAGTGGATGACTGATGATCTCACTCCTTTCTTGGCCACACCACAGCTGGGTGATGGATAGTGTAACGAATTCTCTTTTGAGTATTATATTTATGAATGCTACTGTTGTTTCCAAACTGTGACTGATTGCAAACTTTATTAAGGAGTAAATATACAATGAGGCTGTTGTAAGGCTGCCCAACTGTCAATAAGAGGTTCTAATGTGGACTCCACACATTATCCTCTTCGCACACTTGTGGGCAACAAACACGTCTCTCCTCAATGACAAGTTATCCCAGGACTTGATGCCGTAAGATATTAGTGAATGAAAGCACAGGAAATGTAAGTAAAGTTTTTTACATTTTCATCTCTTACCAGTGTATTTTGCAAGTGATCAGCCATCCACATATTCCTGTGAATCTGTTTTAGTTTTCCTGTTGTCTTACTTAGACTACCTGACAGTCTGAACAATTTTGACACTGTCTTACACAATGTCAGCTAGCATGATTGTGTAAGTGATCACAGGCAAGACTGAGGGGGAGAGAGTGTGTGTGATTTCATCTAAGATGGCTTTTTTTTCTATTTCCTTGCAATTTGTGCATTTTAACCACATTTGTTTCTACTAACTTCATATGGGCACTGATAACCACATTGTTGATTGCCTGTAACCCACAAACAGAAGTTACAAAGTAAAAATATTGAAGCACATTTGTAATATGTGACTTCCAGTTCAACATAAACACCTAGGAATAGGCAATATTATTTTATTTGTTGACTGTTTTGTAGAGAAGATTGTTATGTAGAGAAGTTATGAAGGGAAGTCTTGTTGAAGTTTAGGTTGAGACTGCCTAAGTAAGTTATTTCATGGGAGATGTCATGGTTTCTGCATAGAAAAAATTTTCCAGTACCTTCAAGGAGCTAAGTAGTGAGGCTGGTTGGTTAATATATGTTACCACCTTTCTTGTAAAAGGATCTGACAATAGCGTATTACGGTCTGTCTGGAAATATCCCCTGTGATAATGATGATTTGTAGAGTTATATTAGGAAATCAGACAATAAAAGCAGTTGATGAGTTATGCTACTTGGAAACCAAAATAAATGAGAGTGGCCAGAGTAGAGAAGAAAAAACGTAGTGGCAATAGCAAGGAAAGCATTTCACAATCAATGCCTTCTCTGCGCAATAGAAAAGGAGATACTATCGAAGACAATGCTACCAAAGCAGAGTTACTAAATGCAGCCTTCTGAAATGCCTTCACAAAAGACGACAAAGTAAATAGTCCAGAATTCGAATCAAGAACAGCTGGTAACATGAAGGTAGAAGTACATATCCTCAGAGTAGTGAAGCAACTTAAATTGCTTAATAAAAGCAAGTCTTCTGGTCCAGACTGTATACCAATTAGGTTCCTTTCACAGTATGCTGATGCATTAGCTCCATACTTAACAATCATATACAACCGTTCGCTCAATGAAAGATCCGTATCCAAAGACTGGAAAGTTGCACAGGTAACACCAATATTCAAGAAAGGTAGTAGGAGTAATCCACTTAATTACAGGCCCATATCATTAACATCAATATGCAGCAGGATTTTGGAACATATATTGTGTTCAAACATTATGAATTACCTCAAAGAAAATGGTCTATTGACACACAGTCAACATGGGTTTAGGAAACATCGTTCTTGTGAAACACAACTAGCTTTTTATTCGCATGAAGTGTTGAGTGCCATTGACAAGGGATTTTAGATCAATTCCGTATTTGTGGATTTCCAGAAGGCTTTTGACACTGTACCACACAAGCAGTTTATAGTAAAATTGCATGCTTATGGAATTTCATCTCAGTTATGTGACTGGATTTGTGACTTCCTATCAGAGAGGTCACAGTTCACAGTAGTTGACAGAAAGTCATCAAGTAAAACAGAAGTGATTTCTGGCATTCCCCAAGGCAGTGTTATAGGCCCTTTGCTGTTCTTTATCTATATAAACGATTTGGGAGACAATCTGAGCAGCTGTCATAGGTTGTTTGCAGATGACACTGTCGTTTATCGACTAATAAAGTCACCAGAAGACCAAAACAAATTGCAAAACAATTAAGAGAAGATATCTGGATGGTGTGAAAATTGGCAGTTGGCACCAAATAATGAAAAGTGTGAGGTCATCCACATGAGTGCTAAAAGGAACTCGTTAAACTTCGGTTGCACGATAAATCAGTCAAATATAAAGGCCGTAAATTCAACTAAATACCTAGGAATTACAATTACCATCACCTTAAATTGAAAGAAACACACAGAAAATGTTGTGGGGAAGGCTAACCAAAGACTGTGTTTTATTGGCAGGACACTTCAAAAATGTAACAGATCTACTGAAGAGACTGCCTACACTATGCTTGCCCATCCTCTTTTGGAATACTGCGGTGCGGTGTGGGATCCTTACCAGATAGGACTGACAGAGTACATCAGAAAAGTTGAAAGAAGGGCAACACGTTTTGTATTATCATGAAATATGGGAGAGAGTGTCACTGAAATGATAAAGGATTTGGGCTGAACATCACAAACAGAAAGGCGTTTTTCGTTGTGACGGAATCTTCTCACGAAATTCCAATCACTAACTTTCTCCTCTGAATGTGGAAATTTGTTGACACTGACCTGCATAGAGAGAAGTAGTCACCAAGATAAAATAAGGGAAGTCATAGCTCATACGGAAAGATACTGGTGCTTGTTCTTTCCACGCACTATACGAGATTGTAATAATAGAGGATTGCGAAGGTGGTTTGATGAACCCTCTGCCAGACACTTAAATGTGATTTGCAGAGTATCCATGTAGATGTAGATGTAAAAGAAGAATTTGTTAACATCTATTATAAATTTAACTCTGAGGAAGTCTTCTTTGTAGGTATGTGTACGAAGTGTGTGCTTGTATGGAGGTGAAAGATAGACAATAATGAGTTCTGAAAACATGACAATAGTAGCTCTTGAAATGAGGTGCTGCACAAGTATGTTGAAAATTAGATGGGTAGTATAAATAAATAATGAGGAGGAACATCCATGTAAAGAACTGAAAGAGCTGATCAAAAGATTAAGTTTCAGATGTTTTTTGAATTTAGTCATATTCCAAGTCACAGATTTAACATGAACTGGAAGTTTATTACATAGTTTTATGCTTGAATAATGTACTCCTTTCTGTACCATGTGGAGATTTTTTATATCTTTCTGAAGATCCTGTTTACTTCTTGCATCTCGATCACAATATTCGCTGTTTTGTAAACTGTATGATTAGTTCACAAAGCACATTAGTAACAGACTGTATTGGCATGCCATGGTGAGGATCCCCATCTGTTTGAATAAATTTCCACAAGAGCATCTAGTATGCACTGTACCCATAATTACGATTATTCTCTTTGGTGTAATGAAGACTCTCTTTGCTCGTGCCCCAGAACACGATGCCGTATGTCATGGGAATATGAGTGAATGGAAATATCGAAAGTATGCAGCTTTGATTGTTTCCAAGTCACAAACAGATGAAACTGAGTGAATGGCAAATGCTGCCGAATTCAGTCTTTTAGATGGGTCGATTCCGCAGCTAGTGGCCTCGCGGTAGCATTCTCGCTTCCCAAGCATGCGGTCCCGGGTTCGATTCCCGCCGGGGTCAGGGATTTTCACCTGCCTCGAGAGGACTGGGTGTTGTTGTGTCATCTTCATCATCATCATCATCATCATTCACACCCTTTACGGTTGGAGGAAGGCAACGATGAACCACCTCTGCTAGGACCTCGCCTAGTATGGCAGTGCAGGTCTCCCACATTGTCTCCTACACTCTGTCAAGGAGTATGGGATTTCATCGTCATCATCACATGGATTGTCACCACACTTTCATTTCATTTCAATAATTTCCTGTTTTTTGTTTCTGTCTGAAACTGAATGAAATGAGTCTTGTTAACATTGAGGGACAGACCATTTGAAGTAAGTGGTTGCGTTCTCTATCATAATGGTTGTGTCATCTGCAAATAAGTGAAGTGTGCTTTTAGTGTCATGCACCATGGCAGTTCGCTGATAAAGATTAGGAAAAGTAAGGGACTAAGCACAGAACCTTGTGGTACTCCACATTTCACTGTGCCCCAATCAGAGCAGGTAGGTGCCATTGCAGAATTATTCAATACTGTCTTCTGCTTTCTGTCATCTAGATATGATACAAGCCACATCCATATTTTATCACATAAGCCATTGTGCCCAGCGTTCATAAGCAGAATTTTGTCATCTGCACAGTGGAATGATGTAGACAGATCACAAAAGATTCCACATGATGACATTTTATGTTTACAGATTCAAGGGTTAGCTGACAAATAGGAAAATGGAATTGTTATTGCATTTGAAGTAGAATTCATATCAAATAAAGCTTCCAAAAGAGAATTTTGACTTATCTAAACAAATATATCAAATACACCTGTGCACAGAAACTAATTAAAATTTGATACAAGATTACTTTTTTAATACCTCTTCCACAGATTTGAAGTTAAGTACTAGAATCACGTCAGTTGACTGCAGTTTTTACTTCAAGACAAATAACCAACTAACTTGGAATTAAATTAAATTATTTGATTTATTGTCCCCCACCCCCCATGAACCATGGCCCTTGCCGATGGTGGGGAGGCTAGCATGCCTCAGTGATACAGATAGCCGTACCGTAGGTGCAACCACAATGGAGGGGTATATGTTGAGAGGCCAGAGAAACGTGTGATTCCTGATGAGGGGCAGCCTTTTCAATAGTTGCAGGGGCAACAGTCTGAATGATTGACTGATATGGCCTTGTAACACTAACCAAAACAATCTTGCTGTGCTGGTAATGCGAACGGCTGAAAGCAAGGGGAAACTACAGCCGTAATTTTTCCCAAGGGCATGCAGCTTTACTGTATGGTTATATGATGATGGCGTCCTCTTGGGTTAAATTATTCCTGTGAAATGTATGATGAGATAAAAGAAATTATTCAGATAGTGAAGGGAGATGAAAATTTAATAGTCATGGGTGACTGGAATTCGATAGTAGGAAAAGGAAGAGAAGGAAACGTAGTAGGTGAATATGGACTGGGGTTAAGAAATGAAAGAGAAAGCCGTCTGGTAGAATTTTGCACAGAGCATAACTTAATCATAGCAAACACTTGGTTCAAGAACGATAAAAGAAAGTTGTATACATGGAAGAGGCATGGAAATACTCAAAGGTTTCAGATAGATTATATAATAGTAAGACAGAGATTTAGGAACCAGGTTTTAAATTGTAAGACAGTTCCAGGGGCAGATGTGGACTCAGACCACAATATATTGGTTATGAACTGCAGATTAAAACACAAGAAATTCCAAAAAGGTAGAAATTTAAGGAGATGGGACCTGGATAAACTGAAAGAGCCAGAGGTTGTAGAACATGTCAGGGAGAGCATTAGGGAACGATTGACAAGAATGGGGGAAAGAAATACAGTAGAAGAAGAATGGGTAGCTTTGAGGGGTGAAATAGTGAAGGCGGCAGAGGGTCAAGTAGGTAAAAAGATGAGGGCTGGTAGAAATCCTTGGGTAACAGAAAATATACTGAATTTAATTGATGAAAGGAGAACATATAAAAATGGAATAAATGAAGCAGACAAAAAGGAATACAAACATCACAAAAATGAGATCGACAGGAAGTGCAAAATGGCTAAGCAGGGATGGCTAGAGGACAAATGTAAGGATGTAGAGGCATATCACACTAGGGGAAGATAGATAATGCCTACAGGAAAATTAATGAGACTTTTGGAGAAGAGGGAAACACTTGTATGAATATCAAGAGCTCAGATGGAAACCCAGTTCTAAGCCAAGAAGAGAAAGCAGAAAGGTGGAAGGAGTATATAGAGGGTCTGTAGAAGAGTGTTGTACTTGAGGACAATATTATGGAAATGGTAGAGGATGTAGATAAGATGAAATGGGAGATATGATACTGTGTGAAGAGTTTGACAGAGCACTGAAAGACCTAAGCTACAACAAGGCCCCGGCAGTGGACAACATTCCATTAGAACTACTGATAGCACTGGAAGAGCCAGCCCTGACAAAACTATGGAGAGCCAGCCCTGACAAAACTCTACCATCTGGTGAGCAAGATGTATGAGACATGCGAAATACCCTCAGACTTAAAGAAGAATAGAATAATTCCAATCCTAAAGAAAGCATGTGTTGACAGATGTGAAATTACTGAACTAGCAGTTTAATAATCCACAGCTGCAAAATACTAACACTAATTCTTTACAGATGAATGGAAAAACGGGTAGAAGCCGACTTCAGGGAGATCAATTTGGATTCCATAGAAATGTTGGAGCACGTGAGGCAATACTGACCCTACGACTTATCTTAGAAAATAGATTATGGAAAGGCAAACTTACGCTTCTAGCAATTGTAGACTTAGAGAAAGCTTTTGACAATGTTGACTGGGATACTCTCTTTCAAATTCTGAAGGTGGCAGGGGTAAAATATAGGGAGCAAAAGACTATTTACAATTTGTACAGAAACCAGATGGCAATTACAAGAGTCGAGGGGCATGAAAGGGATGCAGTGGTTGGGAAGGGACTGAGACAGCATTTTAGCCTTTCCCTGATGTTATTCAATCTGTACATTGAGAAAGGAGTAAAGGAAACAAAAGAAAAATTCGGAGTAGGAATTAAAATCCATGGAGAAGAAATAAAAACTTTAAGGTTTTCCGATGACATTGTAATTCTGTCAGAGACAGCAAAGGACCTGGAAGAGCAGCTGAACGGAATGGACAGTGTCGTGAAAGGAGGATATAAGATGAACATCAACAAAAGCAAAATGAAGATAATGGAATTTAATTTAATTAAATCGGGTGATGCTGAGGGTATTAGATTAGGAAATGAGATGCTTAACGTAGTAAATGAGTTTCGCTATTTGGGGAGCAAAATAACTGATGATGGTCGAAGTAGAGAGGATATAAAATGTAAACTGGCAACGGCAAAGAAAGCATTTCTGAAGAAGAGAAATTTGTTAACATCGAGTACAGATTTAAGTGTCAGGAAGTCGTTTCTGAAATTATTTGTATGGAGTGTGGCAATGTATGGAAGTGAAACGTGGACAATAAATAGTTTGGACAAGAAGAGAATTGAAGCTTTCGAAATGTGGTGCCACAGAAGAATGCTGAATATTAGATGGGTAGATCACATAACTAATAAGGAGGTATTGAGTAGAATCAGGGAGAAGACAATTTTTTTGCACAACTTGACTAGGAGAAGGGATAGCTTGGTAGGACATATTCTGAGGCATCAAGGGATCACCCATTTAGTATCGGAGAGCAGTGTGGAGGGTAAAAATTGTAGAGGGAGACCAAGAGATGAATACACTAAACAGATTCAGAAGGATGTAGGTTGCAGTAGGTACTGGGAGATGAGGAAAGTTGCACAGGATAGAGTAGCATGGAGAGCTGCATCAAACCAGTCTCTGGACTGAAGATCACAGTAACAACAACGATGTATTGTAATCATAGAGAATTAAAGCTGATTCTTTTTCCCTTAATTTGTATTGGTCACAACAAATGCATTCCAAAACACAAATGCAATTACATGGAAAAAGATTTTCTATTTTTTCTCTTTCCCCCTCCAAACAGCTGCCAAGCTACTGGCTAAGTATCACTGTGTGTAACAATTGCTGATGTATTCAACACATCTTTTTATTGTGACTTTCACTTTGAGGTTGTCTACAGTGCATGAGATAGAAATTGGTTTGAGTTTATGGTACTCAATTTTGAACTTCTTAGTGCCTATACAAATTTCTTGTTGGGTGGATGAACTACAAAGTTTTTCCTTTGAAGTTGTTAGAAGATCAGTGATTGTCATGAGATAAAATGATTCCGATTTAAAAACATAATACAGTTACTTTGGTTGAATGTAGATAATTTAGGTGTGCAGGTGTGTGTGTGTGTGTGTGTGTGTGTGTGTGTGTGTGTGTGGTTTTCATAGTCTTCCTTCGCCATCTTGTTTGCATGCCTGTTGACATCTCTCATCACCTTTTGTCTTTATTGAGATATTACCTTCACTCCTATTTTTTTTCCCATTCTACCAGAATTACCTATTGCCATATCACTCACCCACTGTCATACAGAACAAAACTGATGCCTTACTGACACCACACAAATGTTTAAAATTCACTCATCCAGTCAAGGCATTCTGCAGCTTACTACAGGAGTGAACTCTTCAATAAACACAATACACTTAACTAAAATATGGCATAGACCACATGCATCACGTGTCTCCTCTTGCTGGAGGAATAGTCCACTTGCCAACTGGGACGAGTGCCACTTATGAAGTCTACTGAGAACTACTTCCACACATCACTGTGACTGGAGTAAAAGTACACTCAGGCCACACTGGTGACTTCACAGACAACAAATTATTGCCACTCCTCATCAATCGCCGAGTGTATCACAGGTGGAAAATGCGTCTCTTCAACAGTGGTATCGTGGTACAGTGTGTTACTCTTGTGCCTTCTCAAACAGTATGTATAGAAGTTAATATCCTGAGATTCTCAAGTTGTCTTCTTCTAACTTCTTGTGGCACCCATCACAAAACCATTTCAGTGTGACTTGCCAGCATTCATCATCAGATTGTCCATAGATAGAAAAGAATCTGGCAGTATGTGATCACTTAACATCCCCTCTAGCTTGGATGCACACACTGATTTGGCTGGGAAGTGTGTCTCGAAGTCGTATTCTCTCCTGCTGTAAGTCAGCTCACTACGTGACAACACAATACTGTCACATGAGAGGTAACACGTGATGGTGCAAGATGACAAGGTGACATACTGCGGTGCTGTCAGACTTCCTTCAATGATTAACACCCGCATCCTGAGCCAAGTGCTGGCAATCGTGATTGCAGCACATCAGAGGATGGCATTATTTTCTGAGTCTGACACAGCTTCTTATAAGAAGCAACTTATTTTAAATTTCCTCTGTGCTCTTTAGTTGAAACATGTTAATTTTGGGCATGTTTATTTGTCAGGCACAGTTCAATGTCTATTAGCTGTCTAGAGTATATTTTCATCACCTTTAGTATGGATAGGAACTGTGGTTGCTGTGTTCAGATGGGAACTGAGTTGGTGACCGTTTATTCACAGCTCCAGGCAGTGTCGTCTTTGGTCACACAGCTTAAGCTGCAGCCTATGGGCATATCACACACACACACACACACACACACACACACACACACACAGAGAGAGAGAGAGAGAGAGAGAGAGAGAGAGAGAGAGAGAGAGAGAGAGAGAGAGAGAGAGAGAGAGAAAGAGAGAGAGAGAGAGAGAGAGAGAGTACAAATGTGACCTACTCCCTACAATACTTGTTTCTGCTTTCAAGCAGTCATCTCAGTTTTTCTCAACCAGTATAGTTTTCAGTTTTGTAGCAAATTAAAGTTGTGTGTGTGTGTGTGTGTGTGTGTGTGTGTGTGTGTGTGTGTGTGTGCGTGCGTGCGTGCGTGCACGCACACACATTTTGGAGTGGGGGATAAATTGCTTCTACCAATTCCCTGAACTATGCCAAAAGCTAATGTCTCAGGTTTGTTGGGTACGTACGTAGACTAACTCGTCAAGTTATCTGGGGCAAAGACAATTATGTCTCCTGCCTTTACATTGATTTTGTACGTCTCTCATACCTATAGACACAGACATTTCATATGCTCTTGTGATCTGCAGTGATGATTATCTGTATGAGACAGCAAGATATGAATGAAAACCAAAACTCTCCACCTAGGATACATACCCAACATACGGCATTAAATTTGTAAAAGAAGAATTTCACTTTATTAATTCTTTTTGTTAAGTTAGGAATATACTCAGAATTTTAAGTTCTTGTTCAAGCAAGAAAAATATGGTAACTTCCGATGTTATGAAAGATGGTAGTCCAGCTAAATTTTTTCCAGGTTTCCAAGTTAGCAAATATAGAGATATTTGAATATATTGTGCAGTCACTATTTTGAGCCAATCACATTCTTTTAACTAAATGACTCTGTGCACAGTACATACCACGCAACCATACAACTGCATCAGTTTCCTCGTGTAGTGGGTCAGTAGTGTGAAGGTGGGAGCCGTCTCTGTGCTTTTCGACATCTGCTCAAATTCCACCTGGGGCAGCTTGGGTTCATACGACAGTGAGAGGGAGACAAGTGCGAGCAGTAAATGTCGTGTGACTACGGCCTCCCACTGGGTTGACCATTCACCAGGTGCAAGTCTTTCCATCTGACGCCACTTCGGTGACTCGAGCATCGATGGGGATGAAATGATGATGATTAGGACAACACAACACCCAGTCCCTGAGTGGAGAAAATCTCCAGGAATCTAATCCGGGCCCTTAGGACTGACATTATGTCACGCTGACCACTCAGCTACTGGGGGCGGACAGGTGCGAGCAGTGTAGCAAGTGGTTGGAGAGAAACAAAACAGTTCTTTAATACTCCACTCAACATGGACAATCATCGTTTGTGTACCCTCATTTCTCATGTGGCTTGGCATCGTCTTGTAATATTTCCTCCCAGTGTGACAGGAAAAACTGGCCTACAGACCGGCCTGTGACATATGCACGTCACTTGGGTGGCGATGTGCTGAAATCTGTGTCGCTGACCCGCCAGGCTCTAAGCTGGCAGAGACAGTCACAGACCCCATCGTGAGCTGTCTACGAGGTGGCAAAGGTGACTCGTGTCATACCCGGCAATGTCCTAGTGGCATGTCGGCATGTAGTGCCACCCGAGGAGGTCAACCTTCGAGTGAGGGCTGCGGCACTGCATCGCAGTTATGATATGAAGTTCGAGGCTGTGTCTGACATGGACTGGGTGCAGCAACACTGCCCTGCTGTCTGGACTGATGACGTGCTAGTCGTGGGAGTTTAAATACCTGTGTCCAACACTGACTGTAATGGAATAAGCCGTATTTCAGTGTCACGCAGAAGCACTTGAATGCTAACCGGTGACAGAGGTCTGGGTATCGCCTTACAGTAGTGAGTCGAACCACAGAAACTTTCTCAATGGTAGTCAGTGTCTCATCTGTCAACCAGCGGAAGTTCAATCTGGAAACTTCAGATCGGGCAAGTCGTCATCTGGCAATGGTCAATGCTTGAGACTCAGCACTCTGTCCGTGGCATCAAGCACTAGCTGTGGTCTAGGCTGTTACACCAGTAACTGATTACTCTGTAATTCAGATAAAGCAAATGAAAACACAAACTAATTATGATATTCTTTTAGGTGTAAACAATAAATCAGTAAAGCTGTTAAGCTTTCATCTTGATTTCAAATTACATTTGGAGGACATATTAGCCTGCTCTGCAAGAGAACAGTGGAGACTCACAGCACTAATGAGTATCTGAGGATACTCTGTTGCCGGCCGCGGTGGTCTCGCGGTTCTAGGCACGCAGTCCGGAACCGTGCGACTGCTACGGTCGCAGGTTCGAATCCTGCCTCGGGCTTGGATGTGTGTGATGTCCTTAGGTTAGTTAGGTTTAAGTAGTTCTAAGTTCTAGGGGACTGATGACCACAGCAGTTGAGTCCCATAGTGCTCAGAGCCATTTGAACCATTTTTGATACTCTGTTCTTTTCCAGCCAAATATCTCCTACAGCATATTGATACGCAGACAGCCCTGTTATATTGGTGAAATTCTTGGGGTAATAATAGTAATCAGAACAAAGAGCAAAATGGATCCTAAAGCAAACTTAATAGAAAATGTAGCATTCAATTTGCAACACAATGACATTGTCTCCACAACGTCGCTAAACGTTCAATAATAATCTGTCTCGTTCATATGGTATGTGTGCTGTGAAATGATCACATGCAACCACAGTGTGTTTCAATGGCAATTGGTGACTGCATGTAACTTGCATCAACTACACAAGAGTTCTCAAAATGGAGAAGCATAAGCAATGTTTTCAATTTTCAGTGACATGAGACACACTGTTCGACAATGTTTACTACTGTAATTTGAACTTTAAACATTGTATAAGCAGTACTGTTCTTTCAGTTCATCTATTAAAATCTATAACCCTACACGTGTTCAGGCAGCCATGATGATCCCTCTCCAGTGGTTTTCTTCCACTTCAATGATCCACATTTGAATGTGCCTTCAGAATATCTCTCTAGGTATGGCTTGCACCTTTAGAAAGACACTGCTGCTAGCGTTTCTACACTGCAATCCCAAGAACTTGCCACATAGCACACTGACATTTGAATTCATTACCTGTGTAATGACAATTTAAAAAACCCTTCTGTCCACTCCTTATCGAACTGAAGGTACTCACATAAAACGATACATCTATTGTCATTACTTCATGTCACCAGACAGAACATACAGCACACCGTCACAATACAAGAGGCAAACTAGACATTGATATTTTGAGACACAGATGACAAAGACCTGAAATTTACACAAAATAACATGTTTAACAGTTTTTAATAAATTTCTGAAACTTGACTTTTATTTCCCTATAACGTTCATAACGCTAAAATTTATGACTTGTTGCTGAAACATTTATTCTGAAGGTGATGGAACTTTGAAAATGAAATGTTTATATTGATTCTTAAAAAGATTGATAAATAAATAGCATTATGTTTTTAAGATTCATTCTCTTGTTATCAACTGTCTACTTAATGATGCAACATATACTACAGACAGTATTCAACAGTTAAAAACTGTGAAACATCTAATGAGCAGTACAACAATGAAGAGAAATTGTACCATATGTAACACAGTAATGAAATAAATTTCAATTCATTCTTCAAGTATCTTTGGCTACTGAATACAAAAAGTATTCTGGGCCTTAGTCCATTCAATAGATTAATGTAGGGGTAAATGCCAGAAGCTCTTAATCATTTCTGGCATGTGGTGAACTTGTTCAGAAGCAGTGAATATTGACAAAAATGATTGTTTTCTGGGGTAAAAATTATGGTCTTTGCATGCCTCTCCCTGTTTAACCTAGACACACAGAAAGAGATCTGTGATCATCAAGCTCCACGATTGTGCTCTCTATACAACACAGCCTGCTCTCTCTATTGCAGAACTGACCTTCCAATTCAATATCATAAATGGATTTGGAGCATGCTACTTGCATCTCGTAGATAAATACATCATTCAGAACAAATATATTTCCATAATAATGCTTAACTCTGAAACAATAAACTATTAGAAACATACTGTATGACAAAAAAGGTCTTCTTCTTTCATCCCTCCTTAGTTTGTGAAAGCCCTCCTGAATTACTTTGTACATATTGTAAAACATATGTAATGATGCATGATACTTACCCTTTACTGTGAGTCCTAATTTTTCTTTACATTATAATTCACAATAGAACTTTGTGAATTATCAGCTTGCACATGTAATGATGGATGATACTTACCCTTTATTGTGAGTCCTATTTTTATTTACATGATAATCCACAATAAAACTTCTTAAGTCATCAACTTGTTTATATAATGTGTCATTGATCTTATTACAGTCCAGTAATATCAGATGGAGCAAAACATTTCTCCGAAGAAAAATAGAACTCTCTCTAATTTTTTCATAATTCTCAATTTTTTTAGTAAAATCCTGTAACAATACAATAAACTATTATAATATACTGAGTTGCTTGTTAGTAGTTTCTAATTAATTTTGACCTTGCAAAATTACATTTTATGCCACAGTTTGAACAGTCAAGTATTGTTCCCAAATAATTTGTCCTGAATGTAAAGCACACCAATACGACACTATTAAAAAGAAGTCCGCCTTTCTCATTAACACACCACTCCTCAAAAAATTCAGGAATAATGTGTGCTAAGAACAACACAGTCTTAACAAAAGATCCATAAAAATGTATTCAAGAAATGGACAACACACAATTTACACCCTGGAAGATAACATAATCAAGACAGGCTGCTAGTTAGGTTCCTGCAAGTTATTTTTATAAGTTACTGGAAACAAGTGTCAGCTATTTGAAATATTGCACTATGGTGTAATACAACACCAGTAACCTTTCCTAAAATGTCCACAGATTCACACCTGATTATGAACTCATTCAAAACTGCAGAATTGAAGATATCAGTGGAAGAAAATGCTAACCTAAAAGAGCAAATTTGGAGTTGTTGCATGTTGTATGTTTGGTTAAATTTGAAGACAAGAATGTAAATACAATAAGAGAAAAGAAATTATACGACAGACAGCTCTTTCTAGTGGTACATATGAAAAACATGGTACCAAAATTTAGTGCATTCGAAAACACAACAGTTACCATAATCAGACTAATCTTTACTAAAATGGGAGTTTGCACTTTCTACCACTGATCCCTTCAGTCCTGCTGATAATGAGATTTGATTGATCAAAATACTACAACTAACTCCTCTGTTTTATTGAAAAGGAAGAACAAGTTCAGACAGTTGGAGAATTAAGAAAGGAAAAAGTTATTTGCTAAAGTGACACTCTATGAGAAAAGCTTCATGATTCACATTCTTTGGTGTCTGCTGTTAAAAATGTTAATATTAAGTAGGCCATAGGATAACTTCACTTATTTCTCTAAAAAAAGATGAAAGAAAATACAGGACTCACTGTAGTTTACCTTGAGTGTAGGAAATGGATCAGATTTAAAAAAATCTGCTAACTCCTCACTGGCTTCCCCATTTAAAAGATGCATGTATGGGTCATATGTAACAAGATACTTCTGTGGACCAACAGAATTTTTATCAAAACTTGAGAGAGCTTTTGAAAGAATCTGTTGCACACGATCCTCTTCTTCATACACTGGTTTAAGATATGTTTCTTCATTTCTCATTTCTGTCCAGAACAATATATTTCAACTTTTACATAAATATAAATAGAGCAGATCTGAGGTTACATTTGATAACTGATATGCAATGCTATTAGAGACAAATTGTGAAAGGCATACAAGTAATATATACAAAAATTATACTTATAGCACTAATAAATGTAGAAGGCAAACATGTCACAACAAGATTATTTTTAGCCCAGCAGAAGCAAAACATGTATTTTTGATCTGCTGCACAAGGCAGTAGCTACTGAAGGAAAAAGTAACTTGCACATAATAAACAAGGCATGCATCATTCACAAAGACCTTCAGTTCCAGGGTCAGAGTCCATGCAGGGTATGGTTGCCGATGCGCAGTGACCAATTTTCAATCAAAGCACTGGGCTAGTTCATTTTTCTCTTCAGAAGGGAAGGCTATTTGCCACCTTTCGGTCATTGGGCAATGACAGAATGCATGCTCTGCAATCTTTCTCAAATGATTTTAGAAAACCTATTTGTTAGAAAATTTACTTTCTTCATTTGCATTAAGACGTAGAGAAAGCTTTTGACAATGATGACTGGAATACTCTATTCCAAATTTTGAAGGCGGCAGGGGTAAAACACAGGGAGTGAAAGGCTATTTATAACTTGTACAAAAGCCAGATGGCAGTTATGGGTGTTGAGCACATGAAAGGGAAGCAATGGTTGAGAAGTGAGTGATACAGGGTTGTAGCCTATCCCCAATGTTATTAAACTGAGAAAGCAGTAGAGAAAACAAAAGAAAAATTTAGAGTTGGAATTAAAATTAAGAGAGAAAAAATAAAATCTTTGAGGTTCGCTGATGAAATTGTAATTCTGTCAGAGACAGCAAAGGACTTGGAAGAGCAGTGGAATGGAATAGAAAGTGTCTTGAAAGGAGGGTATAAGGGGTATAAGATGAACATCAACAAAAGCAAAACAAAGATAATGGATGTAGCCAAATCAAATCAGGTGATGGTGACAGAATCAGATTAGGAAATGAGAGACTTAAAGTAGCAAATGAATTTTGCAATTTTGTCAGTAAAATAAGTGATGATGGTCAAAGTAGAGAAGATATAAAATGTAGACGGGCAATGGGGGAAAAAAGTGTTTCGGAAAAAGAGAAATTTGTTAACATAAAGTATAGATTTAACTGTCAGGAAGCTCTTTCTGAAAGTATTTCTATGGAGTGTAGCCATGTATGGAAGTGAAACATAGACAATAAACAGTTTAGACAAGAAGAGAATAGAAGCTTTTGAAGTGTTGTGTGATGGAAGAATGTTGAAGATTAGACGTGTAGATCATGTAATTAATGAGGAGGTACTGAATAGAATTGGGAGAAGAGGAATTTTGGCACAACTTGACTAGAAGAAGGCATTGGTTGCTAGGACACATTCTCAGGCATCAAGGGATCACCAATTTAGTATTGAAGGGCAGCGTGGAGGATAAAAATTGTAGAGGGAGACCAAGAGACGAATACACTAATCAGATTCAAAAGGATGTAGCGTGCAGTAGTTACTCGGAGATGAAGAGGCTTACACAGGATAGAGCAGCATGTCAACCAGTCTTTGAACTGATGACCACAACAACAGCAACATGTGTTTGAAAATCAAAAAGTGTGCTGTAGTGATTTACTGTTTTTCTTATGCACATATTTCTAAAGTCATTATCACACTTATTGCAAGGAATGGAACATTACATTCTTGTCTATTATTTGTATATTCCAAAATCATATTCATCTACTCTCAAAAATAAATGTGCCTTAACAAATTTTTCTCTCTTGCTCTGTGTTTTACTCAACCTTTTTCCAATTGTGTAATTCCTCTGTTTTTCATTTTTATGAAAATTGGCATTCTTTCTTCTTTCTCCTTCATACATTATTCTACCTTATGTCATTATTAGCCACACAATGATGACCTATTTTTGTGCTCAGAGTCTAATGTATTCAATTTTGGTTTTACTCTATCTCACTGTTTAATATTTTCTCCATGGTTGCTTGTTTCGTAAAGCTTATTACTATCCAGACCAGTCAGTAAAATTCAGATAACCATGCTTCTTTTCTTGCTAGCGGACTTCTTCTCCTTTGCAGCGTCTTCAGGGCTAGAGATGAAAAGAGCTGGAATACTTCTTAGTTTTACATATTGACAGACAATATTTCTTGTTTCAACACCAATATGTTTAAGCTCCTTTACACATTGTGTAAACAATCATATCACAACTATGTGTACGTAAATATCATGCTCAACAAGATAACATTTTGACAAACAAAATGATTGACAATGTAAGTTAGAACGACAGTTTTTAAAACTTCTTTCGTTCTTCCTCTATCTTTTCCTACGATGTCACTATTGTTATTGTGAGCGTTATCCACCCACGGCCATGACACACCTCCGAGCAGCGACATCTAAGAACGAGCAGCCCATAGTAGGTGTACCCGCTAAACTCATCATCTTGTCATGCATATATGCTGCACCCATACACCTTGCATTACCTGCACATAATAATAAACCTTTTCTCTGACAATATGCTGTCCAAAACTTAACTACTAATAAAAACATTTATTAAATACTAAAATCATTCTTCATTGTTTACAAGGAAGAAGACTCTAACCCATCATTTTCCCCTAAAAATTATGTGTAACATCTCATATCATGCTGTATCCTTCCTACTGAGATGAAAGTCATCTTGAAAGTTACTTTCTTTAATTTAAATCACTAACGACGACTTTTAAATCTTTTCATGCTGCTTTACACAACAAATAAACATCAGCCCTTTTTTCTGATAATTCCAACCATTTTCAACCAAAATGCAAACGTTCATTAGAATATGAAAGAAAAGGAACAAAGGCATAGATTCCTTTTAGTTTACAAGTCCTACTAATGTATATTCCTTTTTCCAGTTTGGTGACTAGCTCTACAGAATGCGTGTATGTGGTTATTATTATTTTAACATCTATTAATTTCAATGTTTCTTTTCTTCTAAGTTGTACTTATTTTATTTTATTTATGTTTGGCACTTATTATTAATTAATTATTTGTGAAAAATCTCCACTTTACTGTACGACATATGGTCGGATGAAATCTTGGCCTTTACATAATTAAACAATCAATAGGCACAATTTTGACTTGATTAACTACTTGTTCCACCACTACCACTGCAATACTGTACAGTACACATGGGAGATAAATTAACAAATCTCATATTAAATCAGCCATATTGCCACTTTGGATGTAACAAAATATTCACTGAGTTGCTGTTGTGATGTAATGTAGTTTATCGATAAACCACTAATGTTGTTGTGGTCTTCAGTCCAGAGACTGGTTTCATGCAGCTCTCCATGCTACTCTATCCTGTGCAACTTTCTTTATTCCCAGTACCTAGTTTCTTTATTCCTAGTACCTACTGCAACCTACAACCTTCTAAATCTGCTTAGTGTATTCATCTCTTGGTCTCCCTCTACAATTTTTACCCTCCACGCTGCCCTCCAATACTAAGTCGATGATCCCTTGATGCCTTAGAACATGTCCTACCAACTGATCCCTTCTTCTAGTCAAGGTGTGCCACAAATTTCTCTTCTCCCTAATTCTATTCAATACCTCCTCATTAGTTATGTGATCTATCCATTTAATCTTCAGCATTCTTCTGTGGCACCACATTTCGAAAGCTTCTATTCTCTTCTTGTCCAAACTATTTATTGTCCATGTTTCACTTCCATACATGGCCACACTGCATATAAATAATTTCAGAAACGACTTCCTGACACTTAAACCTATACTTCATGTTAACAAATTTCTCTTCTTCAGAGACGTTTTCCTTGCCATTGCCAGACTACATTTTATATCCTCTCTACTTTGACCATCCCCAAATAGCAAAACTCATTTACTACTTTAAGAGTCTCATTTCCTAATCTAATACCCTCAGTATCACCAGATTTCATTCGACTACATTCCATTATCCTTATTTTGGTTTTGTTGATGTTCATCTTATATCCTCCTTTCAAGACATTGTCCATTCCATTCAGGTGCTCTTCCAGGTCCTTTGCTGTCTCTGACAGAATTACAATGTCATCGGAAAACCTCAAGTTCTTATTTCTTCTCCATCGATTTTAATTCCTAGTCTGAATTTTTCTTTTGTTTCCTTTACTGCTTGCTCAATATACAGATTGAATAACATCGGGGATAGGCTACAACCCTGTCTCACTCCCTTCCCAACCACTGCATCCCTTTCATGCCCCTTGACTCTTATCTCTTTGAAGGGCAGGCAAAACTGTAATTAACCACATACGTAGACGGTTTTAATGGGCAGTGGTCACTGTGGCTAACCACATAATATTTTCTCCCTTCACCGGTCAGGGGCCAGTAGTCTCTCTGCCAACCACCTAATTGTTGCTTAAAATGCCGCTAGATGGCAATGCAGGTCTTCTGCGCGAATTTTTTCTGCGTATTCAGAACAATAGTTGATACTTCTTCATTTTTAGCACTGTTCTTGGAAGCGGCGTGCAGTATTCTCTGTAGTTCTTCTTTATATGACTATTTTTGGTAAGTAATTGCTTATATTTACATGGTGAACATATATAAGTTTACGTGTAATGTAACTTTAAATTGAAATAGAATTTTCCATGTTTTACAGACAAATTTCTGTGTGGTTAGTGCTGCTAACCACCGTCCTTCTGCTCCAGCCAGTATATTTTCTTCGTCTGCATCGAATATGTCTAGCCGAAAAGGAATAACTGAGGACAAATGTTACCGAATTTTATTTGAAGAAATACCTTCTGCTGACAGCAGTCTTGACAGTGATGGCAATGATGGAAATGACCCCATACTCACGACAAGCTGTGCAAGTTCCACTCCTGTGTGCAGTCGTCTGTCGAGCAGTAGTGATTCTCGGGATGACAGTGAAATTGATGACATCAGTGAAAATAATATTTTACCATTTACTGTTCCATCAACAGTCATGGTAAACTGGAGCCAAGAAACAAATGTTGACCAAGCGCCATTATTTATTGGAGAAGGTGGTGTGATCGCAGAAATAAAGAACAAAGTGGACTTAATGCCAATCGACTTGTTTTGTGAATTTTTCTATGAAACACTAATAAATCACATAGTGTTCCAAACTAATCTGTATGCTACACAGAAAGGCAAAACTGTTGTGCCCACCAACGGAGTTGAAATTAAGACTTTTATTGGAATAAATCTTTATATGGGTATCACTAAAAAGCCTAGCTACAGAGATTACTGGAGCACTGATCCAGATCTTGGTGAAAGTTACATATCAAAGCTATTGCCAGTAAAACGGTTTAGTTGGCAACTGAGTAACTTGCACCTCAATGATAATTCGGTCGCTCCCAACAGAAACAGTCAGAATTATAATAAAATGTACAAAGTACGTCCATTTCTAGACCATTTGAACAGGAAATTCCAGGCTTGCTATAAACCACATCAAAAACTTGCTATTGATGAAGCAATGGTTAAATTCAAAGGCAGATCATCTCTCAAAAAATATATGAGGGACAAAACTATAAAAAGAGGGTACAAAGTGTGGATGTTATGTGTGTGATCAGTCGTCATACAACCTTAAATTTTATGTTTAAACAGGAAAAGCTTCACATTCTCCAGTAGTGGGGCTAGGATCGAAAGTGGTTCTAAATTTAACCAGTGGTCTTCATGGAAAGAATCATATTATTTTCATGGACAATTATTTTACATCATATGATCTGTTCAAGGACGTAAAATCCAATGGTGTGTACGCTTGTGGAACAATAAATCCCAGAAGGAAAAACATGCCAAAACTCAAGGAGGAAAAGGAACTGGAAAAAGGGGAATTCGATTACAAAATACGCAATGATGGCATAGTAATCTATAGATGGAAAGATAACAGGGCAGTCAACTTGATTTCAACATGTCGTTCACCATCAGACGTGTCCACAGTAACTCGAAAAATGAAAGATGGAATAATAACCAATATCACTTGTCCAATTGTATTGAAAGACTACAATTCCAGTATGAACTATGTGGATAATTTTGATCGACTAAAGTCAGACTATGCTATTGACAGAAAAAGCAAGAAATGGTGGATGACATTGTTTTTTCACTTTTTAGACTGCAGTGTGACAAACGCGTTCGCACAAAGAAATCGAAATGGAGCAGTTCTCCAATAAAGACTTCCACCAAGAGGTGTACAAAATCTTGTTGGCTTCAAAAATAGTTTCAGTGACAGCTAATTTCTGTATCCCAAAGTAGTATAACAACTCAGATCAAATCACACAAACCATACGTAGACGAAAGTATTCCTCACGAAAGCAGTAAACATCAACAAATTCAATCGTCATCTAGAAGATGCGCAGTTTGTAGTTCAAAGAAAAATCCAGTGCAAACAGTGTGGATGTGTTCAGTGTGCAAAGTACCTTTGTGTCTGAGAGCAGGCAACAACTGTTTCAAGAGATACCACGAAAATTAAAAACTAGTTATTTCAAACTTCAACCACCAAATATCGAATTTGTATACGGTAATGGGGTTGTGGCTACCTGTAGTGACCACATTTAATGTTAATATTTTGTTGTTGTTTAAGTGAATTTTTACAAACTCAATGTATAAAACATGTCGAAACAATATAAAAAAAATGTGTTACAAGTAAAAGAAATTTGAAAGTTGCAAATAATTTATCTTACCCCACTATGGTAATTTTAGTGGTGTTTACCTGCCCCTCAAAGAGTTATAACTGCCATCTGGTTTCTGTACAAATTGTAAATAGCCTTTTGCTCCCTGTATTTTACCCCTGCCACCTTCAGAATTTGAAAGAGAGTATTCCAGTTAATGTTGTCAAAAGCTTTCTCTAAGTCTACAAATGCTAGAAGCATAGGTTTACCTTTCCGTAATCTGTTTTCTAAGATAAGTCGTAGGGTCAGTATTGCCTCACGTGTTCCAACATTTCTACGGAATCCAAACTAATCTTCCCCGAGGTCGGCTTCTACCCTTTTTCCATTCGTCTGTAAAGAATTCGTGTTAGTATTTTGCAGCTGTGGATTATTAAACTGATAGTTCGGTAATTTCACATCTGTCAACACATGCTTTCTTTAGGATTGGAATTATTCTATTCTTCTTTAAGTCTGAGGGTATTTCGCCTGTCTCATACATCTTGCTCACCAGATGGTAGAGTTTTGTCAGGGCTGGCTCTCCATAGTTTTGTCAGGGCTGGCTCTTCCAGTGGTATTAGTAGTTCTAATGGAATGTTGTCTACTCCTGGGGCCTTGTTTCGGCTTAGGTCTTTCAGTGCTCTGTCAAACCCTTCACACAGTATCATATGTCCCATTTCATCTTCATCTACATCCTCTACCATTTCCATAATATTGTCCTCAAGTACAACACCCTTCTACAGACCCTCTATATACTCCTTCCACCTTTTTGCTTTCTCTTCTTTGCTTAGAACTGGGTTTCCATCTGAGCTCTTGATATTCATACAAGTGGTTCTCTTTTCTCCAAAAGTCTCTTTAATTTTCCTGTAGGCAGTATTTATCTTACCCCTAGTGAGATATGCTTCTACATCCTTACATTTGTCCTCTAGCCATCCCTGCTTAGTCATTTTGCACTTCCTGTCGACCTCATTTTTGTGACGTTTGTATTCATTTTTGTCTGCTTCATTTATTACTTTTCTATATTTTCTCCTTTAATCAATTAAATTCAATATATTTTCTGTTACCCAAGGATTTCTACTAGCCCTCGTCTTTTTACCTACTTGACCCTCTGCTGTCTTCACTATTTCATCTCTCTAATCTGTCCATTCTTCTTCTACTGTGTTTCTTTCCCCCATTCCTGTCAATCGTTCCCTAATGCTCTCCCTGAAACTCTCTACAACCTATGGTTCTGTCAGTTTATCCTGATCCCATTTCCTTAAATTCCCACCTTTTTGCAGTTTCTTCAGTTTTAATCTACAGTTCATAACTAATAGATTGTGGTCTGAGTCCACATCTGCCCCTGGAAATGTCTTACACTTTAAAACGTGGTTCCTAAATCTCTGTCTTACCATTATATAATCTATCTGAAACCTTTGAGTATCTCCAGTCCTCTTCCACATATACAACCTTCTTTTATGATTCTTGAACCAAGTGTTTGCTATGATTAAATTATGCTCTGTGCAAAATTCTACCAGGCGGCTTCCTCTTTCATTTCTTACCCCCATTCCGTATTCACCTACTATGTTTCCTTCTCTTCCTTTTCCTACTACCGAATTCCAGTCACCCATGACTATTAAATTTTTGTCTCCCTTTATTATCTGAATAATTTCTTTTATCTCATCATACATTTCATCAATCTCTTCATCATCTGCGCAGGTAGCTGGCATATAAACTTGTACTATTGTGGTAGGTGTGGGCTTTGTGTCTATCTTGGCCACAATAATGTGTTCACTATGCTGTTTGTAGTAGCTTACCCGCACTCCTATTTTTTATTCATTATTGTACCTACTCCTGCATTACCCCTATTTGATTTTGTATTCATAACCCTGTATTCACCTGACCAGAAGTCTTGTTCCTCCTGCCACTGAACTTGTATTTCTTGTAAATGAACCTTGCTCTACCGTATCAGGGTAGGTGCATGCTCTGAGGTAATCACAGGTCCTTATCATCAGTGGCGAAGGTCTGACACTTGCTTTTTATGTTATGGCCAGGTCTCTTTCACTTACACTCACAATCGGGTAAGACTCAGTATACTTTACTAGCTAGGAGAACTCTATACAAATGTAAATGTTCCTCCCAAAATGTATCTCCCTAGCACAGTATAGGTCAACCCTTGTATGGGTTCACCTAACCTAGGTATAGGTCCTTCCTTTCCTGGGTCCACCTATCCTTTTCCTCCACCATACAATATATATGAGGCACACAGCGCAACAAAAAAGTATCCTCTTCTGTCCCTGTTTACTTTGTTTAAAGAAATTTCACTTTGTAGGTATGACTTGAACTGATAGTGTCCTCTCTCCTTTGTCGAAAAGCTGCCACCTGCCACCTCTGTTAATGTTCTGGGTGAATAGTCGTACTGTGTTACATTAATTGCCTGATTTGCTCTCACACTCTTATTATTCTTCTAGGCAAATTTCAATCATTTTGCCTGGATGTTAACATGTCAAAACTAAATTTAGGGAACAGGTGCATTTCTTTCCATACTCCAACTGATTGTGATGTTGCTAACATGCAGCACACAATATGCATAAGAATCGTAGAATGGTACCTAAAGATGTGAAAGCATGTACAGGAATTTGGGCTACTATACTTATTGACCCTTCTTGTAGTATGTAACTGCACATAAGTAATTTGATCACTCATTATCGTAAGTGCGAATTAACTTATTACATCATAAATGTCAATAAATAACTATATACTTATAATAAAAGATAGATAGTATATATAAGTAATATTTGCTGCCTGATTAATGTAATTTTACTGCTGTGGCAGTTTGTATCAATCTTTGACTGAATAATCATTTTTGTGATTTTAATCATGTTATTCTTTTCTATAGTTTATCTTACTAGGATAGCATAGTAGAAAATAAATTCATTCATAGACAATAGAAAAACTAAGAGTACAAGAAACTGCTAGATAGAAAATGAATTATGAAAGGCTGAAGCAGCAAACTTGGAACCTGGTCTTCATCAATCTGCTGAATCTCAATCCGCTGAATCTGCAGATTGCAGATACTCCTGAGGGTTCAAATTTTTTCGGCATATTGATATTATATAAACATTTGGATCTCTTTCTCAAGTTTGATAAGTTTGATACTAAATAAATAAATCCATAATATGGATAATATGCCTCAGGTAAGAAAACAAAATAACAAGTGTATAAATCTTAAAAATCAGCTCATAAATAAAATAAAAGTCTTTCCAATTTTGCCACTGGGTACAGGTATGTGGGGAGCATATGAGCAATGACTGTATGTGCTCTTAGCATAATATAAACATTATCCAGGTTTGGACAATAGATATGTCTTAAATCTTTATCTCAATTTATGCATTAAACAATTTTGTTAGCTACTGCATTACCTTTACGTAACATATAATTTCTGACGTCAGACAGAATCCACTTCTCGCAAACCTCCCTTTCCCAGGTGGTGATCCACAGAACAGGATATTTAATATGTATACTCCATCTAATATGTATACTTAATCTAAATCAACCTCAGCATATCCACAAATGCTCACATTCTTGTTATCATAAAACTTAAAATTACTCTGTACTTCAGTATCTTCCTCCATAATGGCTCTTCCTTGCCATATACTATGTCTTGGGGTTAAGTCTCCATGAGCACATTCCTTACAAAATAAATATCTTTCATATTCTTATGATAGTTGTACACTTTGGTACACTAGGACACCTTTCATCATTATTCAGTGACTCTGCCTTAAATACAGGTCTAATATGAATACAAGTATTAGATTCCGATTGCCCTAACCTATCTGATAGGGTTAAAAATTGTATAGGGACTTCGATATATTACGCAGTTTTTTAAACTGTAATAATTATGTCAAAATGGATTGAAACAAAAAATTAAGTCAAAAATGGATTGAAATAAAAATTACTTTTTTATTTACATTTACATACACTCCCATTTAATAGAAGAAAATTATATCAGGCATATGTCCACCTCTACTTTCTCAGCAGGCAGTTATCGGTCTATGGAGTGTTTGTGATGACCCTGTCACAGACATCCCTGTTGATGTTGTCGATGAAATGTTGAATTTCTTCCTCAAGTTTGGGAACTATTTGTAGTTTGTTCTCGTAGACCTTGGACTTCACTTAACCCCATAAAAAGAAGTCACATGGAGTATGGTACAAGATATGGGAGGCTATTACAAGTCACCAAAAATGAGATCACAGACTGGGGGAATTTTTCATGGAGTTGTGTTACTGTCTCGCAGGATAAGAGACACTTAGTCCCGTCCTGCTAAAACTACATACTGGCTTTATCCACTTCATCCAGAGCAGGCCAGAAATTGTTTCTGACCATTTGATGATAATGCTCACTTGTAACTGTTCCTACATTACTGTCAAAATCTTCAAGAAAGAAGAGGCCAATCACACCAGCTGCCTAAAAGCCATACCAAACTGTGATTCACAGCGGGTGCACATGGCTCTATTGGGTCACCCTGGGGTTTTCCTGTCCCCGGATACAGCAATTTTGTTGGTTAATGAACCCACACATATCAAAATTTTCCTCATCACTGAAGATTATTCTTTTTGCAAAATGGTTGACCTCTTTTTGTTTTGTGAGAATCTGCTCAGCAAAATTTCTCCGTTTTGAATGATCTGGGGGTTTAGGATATTGTTTCAGCTGAATCTTGTATAGGTGCATATGAAAATCCGTTTTCAAAATTCATTGCAGAGGGGCTGTAGAAATTCCTGATTGTTGAGAACGATGTTGAAGCGACTTGGAAGGGCTCATAGTCCCATTATCCTGCATCAGTGCAATATTTTATTCCATACAATCTGTACAATTTCGTCCGAATGAATTTATGGTTGCAATGGATGCGGTTTCCTCGAATTTCTTTATCAACCCCAGAAATGTTGCTGTAGGAGAATTATTACGCCAGAAGATCCCGCAAAGTTTATGAACAGTCTCTGCATAGCACTCACTGGCTCTGTAATGGGTATTCACACTGATAACACATTGAGATCAGCTCCATGTGCAACTGCGATCTCAAAATACACAAACAATGATTGATCAAGTAACACTACAAATGTAGGTTTGCTTTTCCTTAATCTACCTTCTGTGAGAAGTCGTAGGGTAAGTATTGCCTCCTGTATGCCTACATTTCACTGGAATCCATACTGATCTTCCCCGAGGTCGGCTTCTAGCAGCTTTCTATTCATCTGGAAGGAATTTGTTTCAGTATTTTACAACCATGACTTACTAAACTGATAATTCAGTAATTTTGACACATCAGCACCTGCTTACTTTGGCATTGCTATTATTATTTTCTTCTTGAAGTCTGAGTGTATTTCACCTGTCTTACAGATCTTGCTCACCAGATGGAAGAGTTCTGTTATAGCTGGCTCTCCCAAAGCTAATGGAATGTTGTCTATTCCCAGGGCCTTGTTTTGGCTTAGATTTTTCAGTGCTCTGTCAAATTCTTCATGCAGTATCGTATCTCCCATCTAATCTTCATCTGCATTCTCTTCCATTTCCATTATACTGCCCTCAAGTACATCTCCCTTGTATTGACCCTCTACATACTCCTTCCATCTTTCTGCTTTCCCTTCTTTGCTTAGGACTGGTTTCCCAGCTGAGCTCTTGATATTCATGCAGGTGGTTCTCTTTCTGCCAAAGGTCTCTTTAATTTTCCTGTAGGCGGCATGTATCTTACCCCTAGTGATATATGCTTCTACATCCTTACATCTGTCCCTCTAGCCACTCCTGCTTAGCCATTTTGCACTTCCTGTCGATCCCATTTTTGAGACGTTAGTATATGCCTTCACCTGCTTCATTTACTGCATTTTCATATTTTCTCCTTTCATCAATTACATTCATTGTCTTTCGTTTTACCCAAGGATCCCTACTAGCCCTTGTCTTATTACTAACTTGATCCTCTGCTGCCTTCAGTGTTTCAACTCTCAAAGCTGCCCATTCTTCTTTCACTGTATTCCTTTCCCCTGTTCTTGACGATCATTCCCTAATGCTCCCTCTGAAACTCTCCATCACCTCTGGTTCTTCCAGTTTATCCAGGTCCCATCTCCTTATATTCCTGCCATTTTGAGGTTTCTTCAGTTTTAATCTGCATTTTGTGGCGTCCTGCCCACTCGTGTCTATAGGGTACCTAAACGAAGCTGCTTTCTCGGATAGCCATACAACAATTCAAGCAAATCACATTAATGGTCTTCTATTACAATAAAGTCGATTAACAATACTAACTTTGGGTCACAAGCAATTGGTGACTTGCAAATAATTATGCCCACTCATGTCTTATAGGGCGCCTAAAGGAAGCTGCTTTCTCGGATAGCCATACAACAATTCAAGCAAATCACATTAATGGTATTTATTACAATAAAGCAGACTGACAATACTTAACTTTCGGTCGCAAGCAATTGGCAACATGCAAATAATCAATGTCCTTCGCTATATATAATGTCCATACAAGTAAATCACACACGTTCATATGCATCGCAAGTAATGGCTCTTCTAGTGCCTCTCTTCTAGTGCATGGTTTCTAGTCTAGGTCTGTTAGTGCGTCTGCTAGTGCGCATCTTCTACAACCCGGCCAGGGCTGGAAGAAGCAGTGCTTATATTCTCTTCGGATAGAGGCCGCTCCTGTTGTGGTGCGGTCCTAGTCAGTGTACTATTGGCTGACATCATCTCACAGCCTTTGTGACGGCGCTGGAACACATTCCTTCTCCCCGTCCCAAAGTACTGTCATATGGAAAGTGCGACAACAGGAGGGAAGGGGCCAAGACTGTGAGCACATCACTGGACTGGAAGCTGTGGGTGCAGGGGACATCAAGCTTGTAGTCGTACCCCACGATCCAGCCTTCGTTCTGGCTGAAATGTCCCCAGGAAAATGACCAGAAAGGTAAGCGTCCACCTCCTGATGCCATGAACCAGATGAAGATGGCAACTGCTGCAGTGGGGTGGGTCCAACTCCCTCGGTGGGACGAGAGGAAACGGAGGAGGGGAAGGCTCCGTCTCCATGGGGTCATCCTGCGGTGTAGTGATGACACCCTCTGGTGGCTGCTGTGGGCGCACTGTCCTCCGGATCCATGAATCTGGGGGAAGAGATACTGAACAATTATCGTGCACATGACAGAGGCGAAGTTGATTTTTACGGCGGCACTGCAAGCCATCTGCACTTGAAATACAATGCATGCAAGTACCAAGTTGACAGACGATCTCACCTTATGCCCACTATCTGCTGCCACTAAAAACCCTGTAAAAGACAATATCATGAGGCGCAAAGTGATAATTGCAGCCTTCCTTCGGCGCTGGATGCTGAGGAGGGTCGAGCAGTGTCCAATGGCGGCAGCTGTGAAGAAATTCCACCAGCGATGATCCATCTCGTGGGTGCAAACAATGTTGTTGTTGTTGTTGTGGTCTTCAGTCCTGAGACTGGTTTGATGCAGCTCTCCATGCTACTCTATCCTGTTCAAGCTTCTTCATCTCCCAGTACTTACTGCAACCTACATCCTTCTGAATCTGCTTAGTGTATTCATCTCTTGGTCTCCCTCTACGATTTTTACCCTCCACACTGCCCTCCAATGCTAAATTTGTGATCCCTTAATGCCTCAGAATATGTCCTACCAACCGGACCCTTCTCCTTGTCAAGTTGTGCCACAAACTCCTCTTCTCCCCAATTCAATGCGAACAACAGGAGGTGAGAAACAGTTGCAATGCTGGATCCCTCGTGTTTGCAGAGCGAAATTTGGCCATCTGCTGCTTGAAGGTTCTGACAAAATGTTCCACTTTGCCATTTGACTGTGGACAGAACAGTGCACTAGTTTGTTGCTGTTTGCCATTGCGTTCACAGAATATTTGAAATTCATTGGATGTGAATTGAGAGCCGTTGTCCAACACTATGACTTCACGTAAAACTTCAAGGCAAAAAATAGATGTTGTTGAGTTCATTGGCACAGAGCACAGTAAAAGCAAACTTGATATATGAGTCAACCACAATCAACCAGCAAGTGTTCCAAAGAGGTCCTGCAAAGTCTACGTGCACACATTGCCATAGTGATTGTGACTTCAGTCAAGCACAGAATTTTTGTAGCAGAGCGGACTGATTTTCTGCACACGTGTGACACTGTGATACCATCTGTTCTATTTGGGTGTCCATATCCTGCCAAGAACAGTGTCAACGCACTAACTGTTTCATATGAACAATCCCCCAGTGTCCTTGGTGAAGTAACTGCAAAGCTTTAGGCATCAACACCTGTGACTGTCCCCTGTCATTTTGAACAAGAATCACACCTTTCTGTACAGTGAGGTTATGCCGACATGCTAAGTTTCAGCACGCTATGGAGTTCTTTATGCTATGCAAGTAATGAGGCTAAGATGTGCGGATGTATGTTAACAAAATGTTCAAATCTGAACCATCTTGTGTGGCCTGTGCAATTTTTCTTAAGATTAGTGGAAAAGATTGAAGCAATTCAGAATCCTGAGCATCAACGTGACAACAAGATGCAGCAGAAGCATCAAAGTCTGTATCAGGGCCAACTGGAAGACGCGAAAGTGCGTCCATATTACCATGTTGTGCTGTCAGACGATACACAATAGACAACAACAAAGCCCATCTTTGTAATTTTTCGGCAGTTCATACAGGAACCAGTTTCATTATATGAAACAAAGACCGCAAAGGCCTCTGACCCATTACAAAGCAAAATTTTCTGCCATAACAATAAAGGTGCAACTTGGCTGACACCATACACAATACCCAAAGCCTCTTTCTCAATTTGTGAATAGTTACACTGAGCTTTGGACAACACTTTTGATGTGAAAGGAGTAGGCCTGTCTTTATCACCAATTCTGTGCAAAAGCACTGCACCTATTCCTTAAGAGGAAAGGTCAACTTGCAATACAACTAGTCTGTCAGGATCAAAGTGAACTAAACATCGATCACTGAGCAATGTATCTTTAAGTTTTTAAAAAGCCACTTGACACTCATCTGTCCACAGAAAGGGGATATTCTTTTGACGCAGCAATGCAATGGAGCCACTATTCGCGCAGCATTCAGTATGAACCGAATACAATAGTTCATTTTCCCTAAAACTGACTGCAATTCTGCGACATTGTGAGTGACTGGCAAATCATGTACCGCTAGCAAATGCAACCGAGCAGGATGTACACCTTGACTGTTTATGACATGGCCAAATTACTGCAACTCAGGTTTAAAAAAATCACACTTGTCCAGTCTACATTTTAGTCCTGCGTCAGATACCACACGAAACAAAGCATGTAAATTTGCAGTATGTTCTTCAGGTGTAAGACCTGATAGGACAGTATCATCCAAATAGTTTGAACAGTTCGGCACTTGTGCAGTCAGCTGTTACAAATATCGTTGTGAAATGATGAGTGCAAAGCACTGCCAAAAGGCAAATGCTAATATTTAAACAAGCCAAAATGAGTATTCACTATGCATACTTTTTGATATTCTTCATTGAGCGGTACTTGAAAATATGTGTCGCGCAAATGAATTTTTGAAAAGTAGCATCCAGCATCTAATCTAACTATGAGATCCTCTGGGTGTGGCAATGGATAATTATCAATTACAGTCTGTGCGTTGACCGTAGGCTTAAAGTCAACATAGTGACGAATGCGACCTGCAGGTATTGGGAGCAAAACCAGTGGACTTGCCCAATGACTAGCTAGTATGAGCACAATAGCTCCGCTATCTTGCAGTTCTTTAAGTTCAGCCGCGACTTTGTCCCATACTGCAATGGGAACAGTTCTGGCCCAGGAAAACTTCGGCTGAGCATTGTTTTTCAGAGTAATATGTGCAACAAAATTGTTGGCCTTGCCTAAACCTTCAGCAAAGAGTTGTGGGAATTCTTTTGGCAAGCTGGCTACACTGTCTGTTGCATGGAATGCAGACACTGGCAACACATTGTCCTAAATGTTAAAGCCAAACAAATTAAATGAATCAAGACCAAATACGATCTGACAATCGCGTGATTGTAGCACAGTAAAAGTCACTTTTTGCGTATGCAAGTAATACATGGCAGATAAAGTACACTTTCCGAGAGCAGGAATGTCTTGTCCATTATAAGTTGTCAGTTGCATGCTAGTTTTAGACAGGTGAGGGGAGCCAAACAGTTCATATGTGTGACAACTTAGCAATGTGACAGAGGCACCCATGCCTAACTGAAATTTCCCACATTTCCCACAAAGAAGCAAATTGACAAAAAGTTTGTTTGACCAGCATATCACTGAAGAAACTGCATGCTTGCTAGTTTTGCTAATGCCCATGCCCATGCATTAATGACATGGGCCTTGTGACTCGATTTTTGTGAGTGGGCCGAATTCTTATGTTTGTTCCATTGCAAACATTATGGATTGTACATGTCCTTTCCTACCAAAAGTGTAACTCTTTGCTTGTTGGGATGGGAAGACTTGGCGTTTGAGCCACGAATAACACCGAGGCAAAGACTTAATTCTGATCACCTGACTAGCCGCCTGTTGGCAAACTGCCTATGCGGCATGGAGTGTTGTTTACTCAGCATGGCTAGCTCAAGCTGCCGCCACTGAATGGGCCGATCGCAAACAATGACTCAACCTAACAAATAGCTGGCTGCTCAAATTTATCGGCTGACACGGCATCTGAATCGTACAGATCTAGTACTTGCACTACTGATGAAATGACGGATCAGACTGTTTCAAAGTCTGTTTTCTGACTTTGATATCAGGTACATTGTGCACGATCGCATCACACAACATAACATCTGAATGTAAAGCACTGCAAGCACGCATTTCCTTGTTATACCCTGCAAATCTGTTTCCCACTCAGCATAAGTTTGTTCTGACCACTTTTTTCAATTAAAGAATTGATACCGAGCTGCTACCACATTCACTTGTTGGTCATAATAGTTAGTTAGCAAGTGTACCTCCTGTTCATAGGTGTGTTTACTCAGAGTGGCATTAGGAAATATCTTTTGAGTTAAACGGAACGCTGCACTTCCTACCGTTGTTAATAGATAAGGAATTTTCACAGTTCCTGATACTTTGTGAGCAATTGTGTGTGCCTCGAACTGATACAACCACTTCTTCTTGTTCACAAAACTGTCAAAAAGGCGGTATAGCAGTACGTGTTGCTGTAGGTAGTGCTTGTTCCGATGGGTGCTCAGTGTTGGCCAGTAGCTGCTGCACCATGTTGAGCAGGGTGGAGATTTGCTGCGTCTGGAACTGAAACATCTGCATCAGCTATGTTGCATCTAACACTTGCAGGTGTGGCACCTGCGCAGGGAAATGCGATAGGTGGGGTGGGCATGTTGAAAGAGACAAATGCAAGAAAGAGACAAGGCAAGCAAGAAAAATAAGTACAAAAGCACAGAAAATTTCTGCAATGCTCACCTGATAACAGTGATTAGGGAAAAAAAAAAAAAAAAAAAAAAAACCTGTTGAAGCAAGTAAATGCTCCTGCAAGAGAGAATTAGGCACCAGCAAAACACAGAACAAAATTCCATGGCTGGCAGGCACTGGGTTCATCGTATAACTTGTCGCCAATGTGGTGTCCTGCCCATTCATCTCTTATAGGGCAACTAAAGGATGGTGCTCTCTCGGATAGATATACAACAATTCAAGCAAATCACATTAATGGTTTTTATTACAATAAAGCAGATCGACAATACTTAACTTTGAGTCGTAAGCAACTGGCGCCACACAAATAATCAACGTCCTTCGCTATATATAATGTCCATACAAGTAATTCACACAAGTTCATATGGCTCACAAGTAACGCCTCTTCTGATGCCTCTCTTCTAGTGCGTGGTTTCTAGTCCGGGTCTGCTAGTGCATGTCTTCTGCAGTCCGGTCAGGGCTGGCGGAAGCGGCACTTATATTCTCTTTGGATTTTCTTTTTTATATTATAGATAACTGCATCATTTGCAAAAAATTTGAGGTTTCTATTGATATTGTCTGCCAGGTCATTGATTCAAAAATGTTAACAGCATGAGTTCCAATACAATTGCTTGGAGCACATCTGATGTTACTTCTGCTTTTCACTCTCCCTCCAGGTACCACTCTGTCTTCCCAACTGATAAATTCTAAATCTAGCCACAAATTTTGTCTTATGTTCATGTGATCATACTGTTGTTAGTAAATACTGTCTAAATCTATGTCTTTCAGGATGTGAGAAAAGTGCAAGTTATGTTTCACATGAACTATGTTTTCAGAATCCATTCTGGTTGGCATGAAGGAGTTGATTCTTTCCAAGGTATATTTGACAACAGATGGATGTCAATGAATTGTAACAGTAATTTTGCTGATCATTTGTGCTACCCTCCTTGTAGACAAAGATGATCTGTGGTTCCTTCCAACATCTGGGCACTGTTCTTTGTTCAGCTGATTCACAGTACGTTATCATTAAAATGGGAGCTAACTCAGCCGCAGTTCCTACATTATCCATGAATTTCTGGATCCTAAGTTTGGTTCCAAATTTCTTTGAGTTTTGTGAGAGATCTTTAGGGTAGATTCTGCTACGGTAGTCACTGAAGGCTACAAATATTGCCCCATTGACAAGCAAACATATATCATTCAGCATCTCTCAGTCTATGGCCCTATGATCTGTTTTACAACTACTATGCAGCAGCCTCTATTACCTTAGAAGTTTCTTTATAGAGGCTGTTTACCAGGATATATATCCATTGTTTGACCAATTATTCTTTTCAGCTTGCGCCACACTTCCACTGCATGCTAATCACCAGAAGTAAATGTTTTGTTTTCATCTTTGAGAAGTGACACAACTGCTTCTTTATGTACCTTACTGAACATGTAAATCTTTCTATTCATTTTAAATGATCTTTGTATTTGGGTCATCAAGGTTGATGAAACTGCCTATGATCACTGATACCCAATTCAACATAAATATCCTCAAAGAGATCAGGAATATTCGTCGCAACTAGATCTAATATATTTCCATCAAGTGTGAGTGCCCTATTTCCTCTAACTAGTTTTCAGAGAAAACTTTTAGTCCTATTTCACACATTGTTTTATCATGCCAACTACTTACAAAACTGTAATTATCCAATCGATTATGAAAGCCACATCAAATATTGACAGTGCGATTAGGGAATTCTGTTTTGTCAGAAACTATATTTATGTAAATAAATGTAATTATTAAAAGTGGCCAGCTGCTGCTTTTTTCTCTGCAAGAATCAATCTCTATTATAAGGGAACGTGTTTTCGAAAATTTTCGGTTATATTTAGGGGTAAGCCTGGTGATCGATATGCTCACTCCTGATACTGAGTCTCACTGAAACAACTCGCGTGCAGGTTCAGTTTCTATATTGGTAGATCTGCATTTCTCATCTACTGTGACAAACACACAATCCCTATTTCCTGTCCGCCTATCCTTTGCATATACACTTGGAATTACCCCAAAAATTTCACTGCTGTCATCTTTCTGTATGTAGAATTATATGAATTCCACAGCTTTTTAACCTGTTTCAAACTCTGTTTCAAATACTTTAGCATTTTATCACTATGATTTTAATCGCATCATCTGTGGGCCACATTTCTCTGAGGATTTAGTTCCACAGCTATCAGAACCTGAATCTGATGTGGAGTCACTTAGGCTAAAAATTCCTTGTGCCCATCCCACACACACTCAGTCAAGCAAAATAATTGACAAACCAATCTATTCGACATGTCGAATAAGGCCATCAGGCGTACACACCGTGGGCACAAAGTGATCCTTCCCATCACTTGTCTCCATTTCCCTCAGGGATACAATTATTCACTGTATGTTCCACAGTCAATGATTAACAGGTCCATATTGTTAAAGAGGTAAAGTGAATCTCACTGGCTAAATTTCACTTCCAGTGGAGGACAGCAATTCTAACTTACGTAGGGGTTGTGTGTAATGTCCTAAGTTTTCCCAGGTCTCTGCCTCACCTATACAGGACCCTGACATGTCACTCACAGCCAATAGTATTTACTGACGAGGAAAGAACTTGAGATAGTTTTGGTATCTCTGGTACTTGACTCTAGGTAGTTCACCCAATACATCCATTCCAGGCAGTTTCAAATCACTTGATGATTTCCAGCAGGCAGTTTCAAATCGCTTTATGATTTCCAGCTGCTTATAAGCAGTAATCAAGTCGTCCTGTGCTCTAGAATAGCATTCACAGTGGCATTGCATTCTCAACGGTGCAATGTTTATTTGAACACTAACAAGTAATCTAGTACCTTCCGCCGCGGAAGTCGAACACGCGGCAGAACAAATGGACATGGTCAGCCCATAGAGGGGTGGGGTGGGGGGTGTGGGGGGGGGGGGGGGGGGGGGTGGTATATTGCTGCTAATGGGAGTGTGCAGCGATTAGGTGCAGAGAGGTTAGGGCAGCTACATGCAGCCAGGACGTTATCACTGTAAGGGACCAAGATGCAAGACCTGCCCCATTCATCCTCCCACCACCACCTATTCCAGTCTAGTCACAAACATCATCTATCCTGTAAAAGGCAGGGCGACCTGTGAAACCAGTCCTGTGATCTACAAGGTAAGCTACAACCACTGTGCTGTATTCTATGTGGTGATGACAACTAACAACTTGTCTGTCTCCATGAGTGGCCACCGACAAACTGTGGGAAAAAAAAAAAAAAAAAAAAAAAAAAAAAAAAAAAAAAAAAAAAAAAAAAAAAACAGCTTCACAGGCTGTGCCATCTGGATGCTTCCCGCCAATTGTGCAGTGGGACCACTCCCTGAAATATATCTTATGTTCCTGTAACACTCCTAACCCCAACTTTCATTAGGCATTGTCCTTACCTATCTAGCCCCTTCCCTGTTCCCAAAAAAAAATGGTTCAAATGGCTCTGAGCACTATGGGACTCATCTGCTGAGGTCATTAGTCCCCTAGAACTTAGAACTAGTTAAACCTAACTAACCTAAGGACATCACAAACATCCATGCCCGAGGCAGGATTCGAACCTGCGACCGTACCGGTCTTGCGGTTCCAGACTGCAGCGCCTTTAACCGCACAGCCACTTCGGCCGGCCCCTGTTCCCATTCCAGCACTACACAGCCCTCTATTCTGCCAGTATACCCAGTCTTTCCACTTCTATCCTTTACCGCTACCCCCCCCCCCTCTCTCTCTCTCTCTCTCTCTCTCTCTCCACCACTCCCATTTAACCTTTTGAGCTGCCCTCTTTCCTCTCTCCGCCTCATTGCTGCACCCTCTACCCATCCCTCCCCCTCCTCACCACAGCCTCCTCCATCTCCCACCCGGTTGCCTCTCCCATCATGTGCTGCTGCTTATCTGCCATAGACTGTGGTCATGTGTGAGAGTTGCATTTGCCTGAGTGTGTGTGTATGTGGGGGGGGGGGGGGGGGGGAGGAGGGGGGGTTGGACAGAGATCTTGTTGGCCGAAAGCACATTTTGTAACAGTTTTTTGTTGTGCCTTTGTGCAACTCAGTATCTCCACTATATGGTGAGTAGTAACTATCATTTTCATAACATTGTTACACTCCATCCTGGATCTTCCATTGTCAGAAATATAGCTTTAATGTGTAAATACACACTACGCATTGCTGCCAAAATTGCTAGGAAAGCACAAATATATTTTAGAAGTGACACTCATAATAAAAATCAGCCTCAATACGATCGATGAGCAACAATGCGAAAATAACACAACAGTAAAGTATTGGAATCTACAATTTTAAGCTAAATCTATCTGGCCCGAGTAGTCTCTCACAAAAGAAAACTAAGAAACTGTGTGAAATATACAGATTTTTCATTTATCTGAGCTTGTGACACCTGCACTAGCATGTCAAAAATGAAAACTGTAATATTAGTTTACCCCATTGAAAATCACTAAAATCTGAAAATTGTGAAGGAAGAGAAAGAACATCATTCACTCATGGTGATGAGCAGTGTGGCTCACAATGCAAAAATCTTTTTAAATAAAAACTTGAAGCCACCAAATTATCTGCTATTACATTCACTCATACCTTTATGTGCACATAGACTTACCACGAAAAACTACAGTTTCGAGACGGGGAATATGGGAGTTAACAGCAATAACTTTGCTGAAGATTCTATGAATAAGTGATCTTAAATCTTGAAGTGTCGGTGAGAAACGCAGTTCAGAGGATCCTAATACTGGTTCAACTTCCACTGTAATTAAAGGTATCTTCCAGAAATAATCATCTTGATAGTCTTCTACATAATTGTTGCCTGCCTACAAAGAGGAATTTCATATTTTTATTATGTCAGCATCAACTGAAGAATTTACAACTCTAAAATTTATGCTACAAAGCTGCAACATAACTAAAACAACTGTCTAACAACATTAGCACAAGAAACAAGAAAGAGAAATCCAAATCAGTCAAAGTAGATATGTTATGTACCGGAATACAAATGGTTTAAACACTACACATATTACAGTTATTTGCTAAATGAGCACTGATTTACTGAGGACGCAATTCAAATTTTAAACAAAATAAAAAATTTCAGGTTAGCGAATAGATTTTGCAGAAGAAACCAATCATGTGGACGCACATTAATACTTCTGCATAGTGACATTAAATATGAAATCAGAAATTGTTTTAATTATCCAAATAAAAATATTGTGTTTGATAACTACTGTGTTGAAATAATGGACTTACCGGTAAATGTTATAGTAATCTTAACATATGGATCCCCAGGGCACTTAACTCTTGTTATTTAAAATTAACAGAATTTTCCACCTGTCCTTGGCAGAATGTGATAATAATATTGAAAAGAGAAAATACTTCCCAATGTTCTGTAAAATTATATTTATTTTCACGAAACAGCTTTCAGCTTCTCAGGTCATCTTCACTTGTTACCTAATATGGTCACCCATGACCATTAAATTTTCGTCTCCCTTCACTACCTGAATAATTTCTTTTATCTCATCATACATTTCATCAATTTCTTCGTCATCTGCAGAGCTAGTTGGCATATAAACTTTAATGCGTTCACTGTGTTGTTTGTAGTAGCTTACATGCACTCCTATTTTTTTTATTCATTATTAAACCTACTCCTGCATTACCCCTATTTGATTTTGTATCTATACCCCTGTATTCACCTGACCAATAGTCTTGTTCCTCCTGCCACCGAACTTCACTAATGCCCTCTATATCTAACTTTAACTTCACCATTTTCCTTTTTAAACTTTCTAACCTACCTGTCCAATTAAGGGATCTGACATTCCACGCTCCAATCCGTAGAACACCAGTTTTCTTTCTCCTGATAATGATATCCTCTTGAGTAGTCCCCACCCAGAAATCTGAATGGGGGACTATTTTACTTCCGGAATATTTTACCCAAGAGGACGGCATCATCATTTAACCATACAGTAAAGCTGCATGCCCTCAAATAAAATTACGGCTGTAGTTTCCCCTTGATTTCAGCTGTTCGCAGTACCAGCACAGCAAGCCCGTTTTTGTTAGTGTTACAAGGCCAGATCAGTCAATCATGCAGACTGTTGCCCTTCAACTACTGAAAAGGCTGCTGCCCCTCTTCAGGAATCACTCGTTTGTCTGGCCTCTCAACAGATACCCCTCCGTTGTGGTTGCACCTACGGTATGCCTATCTGTATCGCTGAGGCACGCAAGCCTGCCCACCAATGGCTAGGTCCATGGTTCATGAACTAATGCGAATAATTGTTTTATTGTATATGACGGTAATATCTGTTCCTGACAGAACAGTTACTGTAGATGACCATGCAGCTACGGTAACTGTTCTTTCGGGAACAGATATTACCGTCATATACAGTTAAAATATGGCTTTCCAGCCATTGACCTTCTTGTGTGTGAACGTACACGCTATTCCCGAACTAGTACGGGACTTGGTAGGTTAATCTGCCACGAATAATGAGTATGATGGGCAAACATCTATTAGGCGCACTACCAATGTAGTGGTGTGGACATGTTGGGAATGTAGGTCTCAAGGGGGGCGTACGAGGGATAAGTCCCTGTAGGCGCACTATCCTCTGTGCCCTCGGTGGCTCAGATGGATAGAGCGTCAGCCATGTAAGCAGGAGATCCCGGGTTCGAGTCCTGGTCGGGGCACACATTTTCAACATGTCCCCAATGAAGTATATCAACACCTGTTTACAGCTAGGGTGTCCATTTAATTATCATTTCAATTGTTTTGTTGCCATTCCTCCCCCCCCCCCCCCCCCCCCCATGATTTTAGAAATTCCAATGGAATGTTATCTGTCCCTTCTGCTTCATTTTATTCTTTAGTCTTCCAAAGATCTTCTAAATTCAGATTCTAATACTGGATCCGCTTATCTCTTCCCTATCAACTTGCGTTTCTTCTATCATGTCATCAAACAGGTCCTCCCCCCCACATAGTACTCCAATGTGCTTGCTCTTTCCACCAGTCCTTCTCTCCTCTGCATTTACCAGTGCAATTCCCTTTGCACTCTTAATGTTATCACCCTTGTTTTTAATTTTACTGTAGGCTGTTTTGACTTTTCTATATGCTGAGTTAGTCCTCCCTACAATCATTTCTTTTCCGATTTCTTCACTTTTACATGTAGCCACTTCGACATAGCTCCCCTCTACTTCCTATTCATTTCATTCTTAAATGACTTTCATTCTTAAATGACTTGTATTTCTGTATTCCTAAATTACCCTGAGCATTTTGGTACTTTCTTCTTTCATTGATAAACTGAAGTATTTCTTCTGCTACCCACGGTTTCTTTGCAGTTACATTCCTTGTAGCTATGTTTTTCTCTCCAACTTCCATGATTATCCTTTTTAGATATGTCCAACCTTCTTCAACTAAACTGCTTACTGATCTACTCATTATCACAGTATCTATAGCCTCAGAGAACTTCAAGCATATCTCTTCATTCCTTAGCACTTTCATATGCCATTTCTTTGTGCACTGACTCTTCCTGACTAGTCTCTTAAACATCAGTCTACTTTTGATCATTACTAAATTGTGACCTGAGTCTGTATCTGTCGCTGGGTATGCCTTATAATCTAATATCTGAATTTGGTATCTCTGACTGACCACAATGTACTCTACATTAAATCTATCAGTACCTCCATTCCTTTTTCAAGTATACCTCCTCCTCTTGTGGTTCTTTAACAGCGTATTCACGATTACCATCCAAAATTTATTGCAGAACTCGATCAGCCTTTCTCCTCTCTTATTCCCACTGCCAAACACATATTCTCTCGTAGGCCTTCCTTCCACTCCCTCCTCTACAGCAGCATTTCAGTCCCTGATGATTGTCAGATTTTCACTGCCCTTTATGTACTGGATTACCTGTTCAACATCCTCATACACTTTCTCTGTCCCTTCACTTTCTGCTCATGACATCGGCACATATACCTGAACTATTGTTTCCAGTTGGCTTGCTGTCGATTCTGATGAGAATGTCTCTAACAATGAACTCTTCACAGTAACTCACTCTGTCCTACTTTGCTATTCATAACAAATCCTACTCCCGTTATATGTCACATCATTTGATCTCACCAGCCAATGACAGTCGATATTCACAGGACACATGATGCAGTCAGCAAATAGCAACATCACTGTTAAGTAAAACAAACAGCAGATGTTAATGGTTTAAATCAATGTACATACAGTACAGCTCCAAGTAGAGCTAAGCTTTCACATATGACATTGGTTGTCAAAAATTTTTCACTGCCCCCTCACTCCCTCAAACGTGTGATTATGCAGGATCCTAAGACTGCAGCATGATTTGCAGCAGCTGAATATTTCTGACAACAACGAGAATAAATTTCACAGCTATGCACCGAACATTTCATGAGTTACCTTACTGAATACATGTTCCATCCAGCACTTCAACTTCTTGAAAGCTAGTTACATGTGAAATTGCTCAAGAACTGAACTCACTCTTTTTTGAAGGATAATTATATTTTTGGCATCGTTATTTCATAATTTACAATGTATGAAAGAACTAAAATAAATATGAAAAACTAACCTCGAAGTGTGGTCTTTTAAAGCATGTGTTACCCTTTAAAAATATATAACACAAATAAGCCAGTAAAATTTTAAATAATGGCTCAATGGCTGGTCTTCAAAGGGTTAAGTTTTGAATGACAGTCAAATGCTCCATGATTCAAGAAATTCATTGCCCATTCTCACACGTATGATAATTCATCCTATGTAAAAAGAAATTCACTTTGAAAGTAATGCTTCTCAAACCATCATTCGCAATATTTTCTTGTGGCCTATTAGAATTGTGAACACCTGTGACATCATGCTCATCAAAAGCAGTTTGTTATTACAAAGTATTGCATTATCTTCATCTTGTAGCCTTTGACACATTTTGTTGTTGGCAGACACTTGTGTGTGTGCTGCATTTTGTTGTTGTAAATAGCATAGTTTCTTTGGAACTAAAGTTTTATTTTGATTTTATTGCCTCATTTATGTTTTACTGTTGAATTATTATTCTATTATTCTGCAGTAGCAGGCTAAAGCAAGGAACCAAGATGGTTGGAAGACCAAAGCTAGTTTGCTCTCTCTCTCTCTCTCTCTCTCTCTCTCTCTCTCTCTCTCTCTCTCTCTGTGTGTGTGTGTGTGTGTGTGCGCGCGTGTACACAAACAAATAAATAAAATCATAACTAAAATGACTGTAATATTATTTTTTCAATACCTCGAACTGCATTATAAGTTCCAGAATGTGGTTCAGTGATCGCATAACTAGCTCATGCAATTGTTTGGACATAAGGCTGGAAATGCTGTTGAAAAATTTTTGAACTAACTGCAGTGACTCCCCAGCATGCTCTGGTACTAGCTGCCGCCAACTATCACGAAGGTGCAGAAGGATCTCAGCACACTGGATCAACCATCTATAACAGAATAAAACATTGTCATTGAACAATAATATGTATTCAAACAGGATACAGCAAATGAAGAACACAGTAATAATGACAACTATCGCGAAGGTGCAGAAGGATCTCAGCACACTGGATCAACCACCTATAACAGAATAAAACATTGCCATTGAACAATAATATGTATTCAAACAGGATACAGCAAATGAAGAACACAGTAATAATGAACTGGCTGTGAGACACATACCACACCTGAATTTCAGTGAAAGGAGTGATGGATTTGACATGTATGATTAGGAAACCTTAAATTAGTAACAAAAAGGAGACATGACTAATAATCAACACTCAGATGATGAGCCTGCTGCAGTCTGGACTTGTATTGAAGATGTTTTAGCCCACATCCTACAACTTCCCAACTAAAAAAATCCACCTTCTTCTTCTCAAAACAGGAAGTCACCTTCCTGGATGTTAACATCTATCTCTTCAAGGAATGCATTCAAAATCTGGTCTGCATCAAACTTGCAACAAGCAGTATCTTTACTCCCCTAAGTGTGTTGTCCTCCCTCCTCCCTGCGGCTTCATCAAACATTTATATTCATTGTAATAATACCTACTGAACACAAACTCTATGAATACTAAAACAATGATGTGGTACCCATGTTAATTAAGTCAAAAATAAATCACCCAGTACCCACCAAATCGTGAATACATATCAGATTATTACACTATGACTTTCCCTTTCTCAAAATGCGGAAATGTTATCAATATTCCACGGTATGCTTCCAAATACTACAAAAACTCATCCATGCAATGAACCACTACCATTCATCCCAGCCCTACCATATGCAAATCATACAATTTTTAAGCAGGCCGGTGTAGCCGAGTGGTCCTAGGCACTTCAGTCTGGAGCCGCACGACCACTACGGTCACAGGTTTGAATCCTGCCTCAGGCATGGATGTGTGTGATGTCCTCAGGTTAGTTAGGTTTTACTAGTTCTAAGTTCTAGGGGACTGATGACCTCAGATGTTAAGTCCCATAGTGCTCACAGCCCTTTGAACCATTTTTTGAACAATTTTTAAAGAGAGGGCAACAAGTGAAACTACACATCTTGGATTCCAAGTAATGTGTGTTCACACCATTGTATTGTATTGAACTGGAGACCAAGAAATGACGGAGAGGCTTTGTCCCCACCGTAGCCCGCAGTGGGACACAACCCAACAGCAGGCTGCTGCAGTCCACTCACCCCAACTGCCATCCCACACCAAACCCAGGGTTATTGTGTGGTTCAGCCCCCAGTGGACCCTTCCCGGGAACGTCTCACACCACACGAGTGAAACCCCAATGTTTGCATGCCAGAGTAATTATGGTGTACGCATATGTGGAGAAAGTGTTTGCACAGCAATTGCCTACATACTGTAAATGAGGCAGAAGAAGGGGAACCAGCCCGCATTCAACGAGGCAGATGGAAAATCACCTTAAAAACCATCCACAGACAGCGCGGCACACCGGACCTTGACACTAATCCACCAAGCGGATTCATACAAGGGACCGGCATGCCTTCCTGCCCGGAAAGCAGTGCGTTAGACCGCATGGCTAACTGGGTGGGTGTTCACACCATGGTTACCTATGAAAGAGTTGCCAGGCATCTTTCTGGAGAGACAATGTCCCTCCCTCAGTCACATTTTAATGCATTCACATCCAGTTCCAATCAACAGCACTGCAAGAGCAGAGACCAGTAAACTGGTACCAATACAATTCTTTATGCTGGTGACTGGAGACCTTGGGGAGGGATGTTATTTTTGGTATATACAGAATAGGAAACCACCACAAAGCATGGTGGTGATGAAAACCAAGAGGAAAATTGATGAAAGAAAGGAGAAAGAACATGGAGAAACAGTAATTGGTAAGCAGAGACCACAAATTCAATCACTTGTGGTGATTTTAACAAAAATCATTTGTCACCTATGTGAGGAATGGAAGTTAATTGAAGTTTTATATGGACATGGAACATGAAGTGATTCTTGAAGTTTTCCCGGCGTGCTGAATATTCTATGAGGTTTCAGGATTGCAGCTGCGTCCAGTCCACCAGTGGCGGACACTCACCTGAAAATGGCTGGACGGTTACCACCCGAAATATTGTGGCAAAAAGTCAACATGATCTGGCTGCAATCCCGGAATCTCACAGAATATGGAACAAGAATTATGTTACAGAAAGTAGCAGTTAGCACAAGTTTTTTATCTCAAACTGAGGGAGATGTGTCAGAACTGTCCCACAGGCAGCTGTGTCTTGAAACCCAAAAGCCACACACCAGAGGCCAATGACACAGCTTAACAGATTGCAGGTATAATGTTTGTTTAGTGACGGCTCACTGTCATACAGCACTGGATGAAGGACCCCCTTGTTAGCAGAACAGCAGCACCTTTCATACATGTCAAGCTAAGTACTGCACTCTTTCACTTTCAACGCAGTTTAAGTGAGCTCTCGGCATTTGTATTAATTTGTGTAGTTAACTGTGAATGAAGTTATCCAGAACAGTATATCTTTTTTATTTCTCCATTGACATGTTCTGCTTTATTCCCCCACCCCTAACAAAAATGTTTATCTACCACTAAATCTGTGTCTGGTACCCATGGCATAAGGTCATATGGGATGAGAGAGAATGTAGAGGTTATAATAATTGCAGGGCTAGATCAATGTCATGTACTGTAGCTCCACCTACTCTCTGCCCACTATATCCTTTATCTTTGTACTCCTTTCTACTTGCCATACTTTCCCAAGCAATTCCTCTTTCCGCCCCGATAAGAGATCCTCCATTCCATGTTCTCCCAGTTTGTGTCATAAATTGATGGCACAATATTGTTCTGTTGACATTTTGGTCATGTATCAGTTCAGACAGTAGCTGTGTTCAAGAAATTGCAATTCTAGCCATTTACAAACTCACAGAGGTTGTGTACGTGTACAAAAGATACACTGACACCTGTCACTGTTTCCTGGTGCTTCACTTTTTGTGCAGTGCATGTTAGTGTCAGCGATGCCTTTTACATCTTTCATACCTAATATCTTTCCGAAGTCTTTTCAATATTCCTGTCTTGTATTCATTTTATTGGAATTGTGAATTTGCTTTAAACTATTAAACATTCCACAGTTTTTACATATGTACATCTACTCTTTATAAGTCAATTTACAGCAGCTCTCAGGTCATTCCGGCACATGTTGGAGAGCAGAGATCCGATACCAGATACTCACGTGATCCCTCCCTGCTGACACAAGTATGGTAGTGGAGTAGAGGGTTGTGTGTGTGTGTGTGTGTGTGTGTGTGTGTGTGTGTGTGTGTGTGTTTGTGTGTGCGTGTGTGTGTGTGTGTGGGTGTGCGTGCCTGGACCAGTAGGTTGTATGGAATCAGCAGTCAACGGGGGGACGTAGCAGAATGGCATAAATGGCAGATCAGTGTATCAAAGTGGACTGTTGAATGTGTATAAGTGAATGATGTAGCCGTATAACACAACGCAACAACAACAGTTGCAAAAAGGTCCTAATCAACAGGGACTGGGGACGAGTGTCATGCACTGTTGATGACGACTCATTCAGAACCTGACAGTAACTGCTGTTGTCAGTGAATCCACATTTATCTCGACTAATGAAGGGGAGAGCAAGTAATAGGCATCTGGAGTCGGATATCCTGCAAAAGGTCACCACTCACAGCAGCAAGTATGTAAAACTGCACGTCTCTGACAGGCCGAACAACATGAACTTGGAAGTATCTGACCGGTGGCGCAGGTGTTATCTGCTGAGTCGCAATTTTTCCTCTTTTCAAATGATGTGAGGCATCGAGTGCACCAGTGGCTCAACAACGAGTTTGACCTGCAGTGTGGGAGGGTGTAATTTGGGCCAGAGGTGCCCTGTGAACTTTTAGAGGTGTTTTTTGTAACGTGACTCAAATCCACTGATGCAGCTTATCATGAATGTGAACTGCGATGTTTAAATGAACAGTAGTTAACAAGTGTTGCCCTACCTTCTGTTTCCCAACGACTATGCTAAGACATTACCATCTCCAAAGATGACGGCCATGTTCAAGGGGCTTCATGTGTACACTGTCACTTCGACTCTGTGCCAGAATTTGTCAAGTCACTGTGGCTGACAAGTGGTGGTGTGGTAGTCTCTCAGCACCACATGGCGAGACATTCAGAACACTTGACAGTGAAATATCCTATGTATCGAGGTGGGGCAAGAGAGTACAGGTGACGTGCGGTCTCAAAAGATAACGTCACAGAAAGCTCCTGTCTCGATTACCAGCTACACGAATCGTAGGTAACATATCCGTGTAACTGTACAACTGCACTAGCTGCTAGACCTGTTCAATAATGATGAATGGATGAGTGATTCTTGACACTGTATGCAGAACTGAGATTCATAGAAAAGGATACCCCTGTCCAGTATGATAGCTCAGCACACCATCTCACTGTTTTTATCTCTGTTGCTGCCTCGAGGGAAACCGTGACAGTATTTGCTGTGCTGACAGGCTGTGGTATTCCAGATGTCATTGCATTGTTCTACTGTGGACAAGACCGTTTCCCCACTTGAGGTACGCGACACAGTATGGCAGAGGTGTTCACTGCTAAAGGCTGCTATCCTTACTGTCAGTTTGCTGCACAATCCTTATAATCACATATTGACACAGATTTTAAAAAGCATCGGTCATGTGAAATTCGAGTTTCTCTTATACTGTATGATATCCTGCAAACTGTGGATGAAGGGCAATGAGCTGAGTCTCTGTTCCTAGATTTATGCACGGCATTCGGTACACCATCACACTGCAGCACATTAACAACAGTTTGACTGTACAAAATAGGTTCACAGATATATGTGCATTGCTTGAAGACCTCACTTAATAGAACCCCCCCACACACTGTTTGTCAGAGACAATGGTATTATCATAAATAATCCATCACAATTTAAGAACAGTGATGTACATAGCTACAACACTAGAGGAATAATGACTTTTATTACCCATTGTTAAAGCTGTTAGTGGTTCAGAGATGAGTTAAATATGCAGCAATAACAATTTTTGATCATTTGCCCAGTAACATAAAATGCCTCACAGGTAGAAAAGCAAGTTTTAAATCTACTTTAAAATTATTCTCCTGGATAACTCATTCTATTCCATTGACAAATTTCTGCTTAAGAACTGGTAACCAGTAAAACAACACCTTGTTTTTATGCATAGTTGCTTGAGTAGGAATAAAATGATAACGTGTTCTTTGATGTTAACAGTAATCATGTTTACATATGCTGTACACTGACTCATTTAACATCATTTGTCCGGCCCTGGTAGTTGAGTGGTCAGAATGATGGAATGTCATACCTACCGGCCCGGGTTCGATTCCTGGCTGGGTCGGAGAGTTACTCTGCTCAGGGACTGGGTGTTGTGTTGTCCTTATCATCATTATTTCATCCCCATCGACACGCGAGTCACTGAAGTGGTGTCAACTCGAAAGACTTGCACCAGGCGAATGGTCTACCCGTCGGGAGGCCCTAGCCACACAGCATTTACATTTATTTTTGTCATCATTTTTGATAAAAGAGTCTTTCAAACGATTTACAGAACATGTAACCCACTAATTAATTGACTGCCCCAGGGAAATTTAATAGGACTGCTCTTGTTCTATATAATTTACGTAAATGATCTGACAGATGAGATGAGTAGTAATGTGCAACTGCTGACGATACTGTAGAGTACAGGAAAGTGTCGTCTTCTAGTGACTGTACGAGGATCTGAGATGACTTGTACAGAATTTCTATTTGGTGTGACGAGTGGTAAGTTATTCTAAATTTGGTGAAAACATAATTTAATAAAGATGAATAGGAAAAGCAATCTGACAATGTTTGAATACAGTGTTAATGGTGTGCTGCCTCATACAGTCACATCTGTTAAGTATCTAGATGTAATGTTGCAAAGGGACATGAAATGGAATGAGCATGTTGTTGTTGTTGTGGTCTTCAGTCCTGAGACTGGTTTGATGGAGCTCTCCATGCCACTCTATCCTGTGCAAGCTTCTTCATCTCCCAGTACCTACTGCAACCTACATCCTTCCGAATCTGCTTCGTGTATTCATCTCTTGGTCTCCCTCTGCGATTTTTACCCTCCACGCTGCCCTCCAATGCTAAATTTGTGATCCCTTGATGCCTCAAAACATGTCCTACCAACCGATCCCTTCTTCTAGTCAAGTTGTGCCACAAACTTCTCTTCTCCCCAATCCTATTCAATACCTCCTCATTAGTTACGTGATCTACCCACCTTATCTTCAGCATTCTTCTGTACCACCACATTTCGAAAGCTTCTACTCTCTTCTTGTCCAAACTAGCTATCGTCCATGTTTCACTTCCATACATGGCTACACACCATACAAATACTTTCAGAAACGACTTCCTGACACTTAAATCTATACTCGACGTTAACAAATTTCTCTTCTTCAGAAACGATTTCCCTGCCATTGCCAGTCTACATTTTATATCCTCTCTACTTCGACAATCATCAGTTATTTTACTCCCTAAATAGCAAAACTCCTTTACTACTTTAAGTGTCTCATTTCCTAATTTAATTCCCTCAGCATCACCCGATTTAATTTGACTACATTTCATTATCCTTGTTTTGCTTTTGTTGATGTTCATCTTATATCCTCCTTTCAAGACACTGTCCATTCCGTTCAACTGCTCTTCCAAGTCCTTTGCTGTCTCTGACAGAATTACAAGGTCATCGGCGAACCTCAAAGTTTTTACTTCTTCTCCATGAATTTTAATACCTACTCCAAATTTTTCTTTTGTTTCCTTTACTGCTTGCTCAATATACAGATTGAATAACATCGGGGAGAGGCTACAACCCTGTCTCACTCCTTTCCCAACCACTGCTTCCCTTTCATGCCCTTCGACTCTTATAACTGCAACCTGGTTTCTGTACAAATTGTAAATAGCCTTTCGCTCCCTGTATATTACCCCTGCCACCTTCAGAATTTGAAAGAGAGTATTCCAGTTAACATTTTCAAAAGCTTTCTCTAAGTCTACAAATGCTAGAAACGTAGGTTTGCCTTTTCTTAATCTTTCTTCTAAGATAAGTCGTAAGGTTAGTATTGCCTCACATGTTCCAACATTTCTACAGAATCCAAACTGATCTTCCCCAAGGTCCGCTTCTACCAGTTTTTCCATTCGTCTGTAAAGAATCCGCGTTAGTATTTTGCAGCTGTGGATTATTAAACTGATAGTTCGGTAATTTTCACATCTGTCAACACCTGCTTTCTGTGGGATTGGAATTATTATATTCTTCTTGAAGTCTGTGGGTATTTCGCCTGTCTCATACATCTTGCTCACCAGATGGTAGAGTTTTGTCATGACTGGTTCTCCCAAACCCATCAGTAGTTCTAATGGAATGTTGTCTACTCCCGGGGCCTTGTTTCGACTCAGGTCTTTCAGTGCTCTGTCAAACTCTTCATGCAGTATCTTATCTCCCATGTCGTCTTCATCTACATCCTCTTCCATTTCCATAATATTGTCCTCAAGTACATCGCCCTTGTATAAAACCTCTATATACTCCTTCCACCTTTCTGCCTTCCCTTCTTTGCTTGGAACTGGGTTGCCATCTGAGCTCTTGATATTCATACAAGTGGTTCTCTTCTCTCCAAAGGTCTCTTTAATTTTGCTGTAGGCAGTATCTATCTTACCCCTAGTGAGACAAGCCTCTACATCCTTACATTTGTCCTCTAGCCATCCCTGCTTAGCCATTTTGCACTTCCTGTCAATCTCATTTTTGAGACGTTTGTATTCCTTTTTGCCTGCTTCATTTATTGCATTTTTATGTTTTCTCCTTTCATCAATTAAATTCAATATTTCTTCTGTTACCCAAGGATTTCTACTAGCCCTCGTCTTTTTACCTACTTGATCGTCTGCTGCCTTCACTACTTCATCCCTCAGAGCTACCCATTCTTCTTATACTGTATTTCTTTCCCCCATTCCTGTCAATTGTTCCCATATGCTCTCCCTGAAACTCTCTACAACCTCTGGCTCTTTCAGTTTATCCAGGTCCCATCTCTTTAAATTCCCACCTTTTTGCAGTTTCTTCAGTTTCAATCTGCAGTTCATAACCAGTAGATTGTGGTCAGAGTCCACATCTGCCCCTGTAAATGTCTTACAATTTAAAACCTGGTTCCTAAATCTCTGTCTTACCATTATATAATCTATCTGATACCTTTTAGTATCTCCAGGATTCTTCCAGGTACACAACCTTCTTTTACGATTCTTGAACCAAGTGTTAGCTATGATTAAGTTATGCTCTGTGCAAAATGCTGCCTCATACAGTCACATCTGTTAAGTATCTAGATGTAATGTTGCAAAGGGACATGAAATGGAATGAGCATGTAAGGTCTATTATAGGGAAGGCAAATGGTCATATGCAGTTTCTTGGTAGAATTCTAGGAAAGTGTATCTCATCTTCAAAGGAGACTGCATACTGAAAATTTGTACAACCCATTCTTGAACACAGCTCAAGGGAATGATACCTCTGGCAGTTTGGATTAAAGAAATAATTGGAGGCATTGCTCAGTTTGTTATCAGTAGTTTCAGTCAACACTGTAACGTTATGGAAATGTTCCACGAACACAAATGAGAATCCCTGCAGAGAATGTGATGTAGTTTTTGTGAAACTCTACTGAGAAAGTTTAGAGAGCCAGAATGATACCATTGCCACCAACATATGTCTGCTTAAGGACTGGAAGACAAGATAAGAGAAATCAGGGTTCATAAGGAAACATACAGGCAGTCATATTTCCCTCACTCTATTTCAAAGTGGTACAAGAAAGTAAAGTAGTACATGGTACCCTTTGACAAGTAGTGGTACAGGGTACCATCCTCCATGCACCATATGATTGGCTTGCAGAGTATGTATGTTGACACAGATATTGTGTCAAGCATAGATCAGCAACAACTGATTATTATTCTAATAATTAGATGAAATATGTTCGGTTAAAAAATTAATAAAGACATAGTTGCGAAAGATAGACTTATTTTTTTCACCTTTTTTCCATGTTTAATATGCAGGGATGTCCCCCTCCAATGTACAAACTATTTTTGTCATAAAGGTTGAGAGATCCTCATGACTATTTTTTCAATTTAAAATTTCTGTACTTCAGCATTGATTATGGTTGAGCTAATGCGCTATTGTGTTGTACTGAACTGACATGAGTTCTCACTAAAGTTTCAGTTTTGTAAATCAGTAAATTATTCATGTAACATGCTGCAGATTAAGTTTGTGCCCCTATTTCCTAATTTCTATTCGAGGTATTTGTTGGACTTTGTGTAGTATTGTGGATGCAGCGAAACATTTTCTGATTTCAGTACAGGTGTTGCAAACACACCTCACCTCAGTGCTACACATCACTCAATGGAATACTCCAAGGAGAAGCCTTCCTTGGAAAACATTAAAAAGGAATGTCAACAATATAAGGAAAATATAGATTGCTACTTACCATACAGATGTCACATTACGTTGCAGATAGGCACAATTAAAAGACATACACATTAGCTTTCAGTCACAACCTTTGCAGGAGAAGAAAGAGAAACACTCACATACTCATTCACAGAAGCACGCACACATGACCATCATCTCCAGCAGTTTGGAACAGAATGCTAGGAAGGAATTTCAATTCGATATTACATAGATTGAGTCATTTGAGGTCCTTTTGTTGAAAAGGTCTATTGTATTTAAATACAACAATAAATCTGACAGTTAGATTCAAATCTATGATTACTCACTGAATTAGACGTGAGTAATATTACAGTTCCATTCTGAAGAATAAGGTGGATGAGTGTTCTACAGTGCCAGAAAACATCTAACTTTATCCGGCGGAACTCTTGCAAAGTCACTCAAAGGCTGTTTTGAACAACACAAGGCTTTACTAGGTGTGGTCATACTGAAAATGGCATGCCCTTGCTTTATATATGTAATTCATTTACTAAAAGAGGATATTACAAATTGCTACCTGGACACAGAAAACATGATTATTGTCTGTCATAAACACAGCCTTTGAGAAAAGAAGTTACAGTTTCATTGTAAGACAGTAGCTAAAATCTTAAAAATTCCCTATCAGTCCTTTAAATTTTCTCTTTTACCTCTATTTCCTGCAAAAGTTATAATGGTTACATCTTCTGCTACACAGTGAACAATTATTTTGTTCACTTCAGAACAGTTCATGAATATTTAAAGTCATTCTTGGAACATCATTTTTGCAAAGATCAAATAAACTCCAAAGATGCTGAAAACTGTGCTCTGAATTATGACAACGACAACTCTATCAGCAAAATGAAGTGCAATGTTTAAATGAAGTTAGTGATTTGGCAACACAACTTTTAATACATTGTAATGTTATATAAATTACAAAAAAGTGAATGCTTCATAACCAGTAACTAAGCTTTAGTATATATCATCATCTTTACAGTCTAGGCTATCTGGCCTGTTCGAGTTTAACAGTCCACTTCTTTCTGGGTCATTCTACACTGCATCTTTCTAAAGGAGCTAATTTCTGTACATTATTTTTGTCCATTCTCATTGTTTAATGTATATGAAGCACTTAATCAGTAATGACCTATTTAAAAATTTTAGTTTATGGTTACTAAGGGTTATAATTCTTGAATACAGTCATGCAAGGAACAAGTGTAAACACATTTATGTGTAACTATGTATGTAGTAAATACATGTATGAAAATATTAAATGAAACAACAAGTTTACTGTTACCAGTCACCGTTTTATTTTTTCCATGACGCGTTTCGAAGGTTTAAACCTGGTAACAGTAAACTTGTTGTTTCATTTAATGTCAGTAACAGTCATGGTAAAGCCTAACCTAAAAATGTTCTCATGTATGAAAAACTTACCTGTTCTTTAAAATGTTGAGTGACTCTGCACACAAACTGTCCACGACTGCCTCCAGTTCGCCTGGATTGAGGGGAAATTGATGCTTTTCTTCCATTTGTGTAACTGAGACAATAAACATTTGATGGTACCTGTAAGAAAATTTTTTTTAAATTTAGAGTGTGGAGAAAATAGATGTGTTTTGCCCAGCAAGTAAACACACAGTCTGACTGTTCCCCTAAGTTCTTGTGAGGTTCGCTGAAACCAAAGCATGTTGCTATTGCAAAGGCTGCAACCTGTTCTGCAAGTGCCTGTCTCTGATGGTTAACACATCTGTAACTTCAAAAATGACAACCCTTCATATTCTTTGGTTACAAAGTCCCTCTCAGGAAAGCCAACAACTGATGCTGACCACTCATCGTAAGCTACTACTCTATGCTTTTTGTCGCAGGTCAGACATACCAACTGCAATATTCACATTATATAGGTCAGTTCACGGCTTGTATTGTTCATGTCAATGGAGAACTTAATGAGCTGGCAGACACTGTTTCCCACACAGATCAAGATGAACTAGTAAAAGACGCACCTAGCAACATGGCAGCAGGCTAGCATACCCCAACAGTTAACAGCTTCATCACATCCAGCTATCTCATTTGAACATAACATTGTATTTTGATGGTTCTACATCAAGTGCATACCTGTCCATGACAACAAACTTTCATCAACAGGCAATCTCAATGCTACACAGTTTGTCCCACACCAGAGTCCGAACTGTGGTGAGGCTGGTTAAGCAATCTTTTGTGTGGCTGAACTTGGATGAAGACTGTAAAGTGTATGTAGGCTGGTGTGTGACCTGTCATCATCGTAACATCACCTCTTGGCATGTTCATCCCTAATTACATGTCGACATTGGCACTGTTCGACTTTTCCATATTGTTGACGCCGTGGGGAAACTGTTAGCACCGGCTTTCTTCTCTAACAGTTAGCTCGAGAGTGCCTCTGTATCACATCAGGCTGAGGTGGGTTATTTGAGTCTGTAGTGATCTGTTCTGACGTTCTGTCTCCACAAATGTTCAATGGTGCATAAACGTTCTGTGCAGTGGTAGTTTCAAAATGTATCATGGTAATTGTTCTTTAGTTTACTTTCTGTTTGTTCATCCATGCTTTATGTTGTGCATGGCTGTTGTGTTTGTATGACTGGAAGCTTTTATCGAGTGTATGTGGAAATAAATATTTGGTGATCCGGACCGCTTATGACATGTTCACACCGCCTTCAGCATTTCACACACTTTCGCAACACTGACACTTGTAACTTTCAGGCCAGCTACACCGAACTCGTTCTCAGGAATGAATGACTCACCAGCCACAACTGAACTGGCAGCTGCGAGAGCAATTAATAGGTTGACGATAAAACCACCACTGTTCTGGCAACATAATCCTCTATTATGGTTTGCCCAGCTAGAAAGTCAGTTTATCCTCTCACAAATATCGGCAGGTGAGACTAAATACAGCTATGTAGTTGCAGCTCTAATGGAGGATCTATCTAAGTCCAGAATATTCTAGCCACAGCACCAGATGGTGAACAGTATGCATTAATTAAAAATGCACGGATCACATGCTTGTCAAAATCAGAAGCAAAACAGTTAGAGAAGCTTTTGTGCACTTTGGAGCTCAGAGATTGCACTCCACAACAACTACCACGAATTTCACAGCATGCTATCTCAGGTTATCTGCAGAGTTTCTAGTAGCAGTTGGGCAGCCCCAGTTCTTGTTGTGCCTAAAAAGAAAAATAGATGCCATTCCTGTGGTGAATATCACCAACTCAGTGCAAGGACTATACCAGACCAGTACCCAGTTCCACGCATAGAAAACTTTTCTGCAAATTTTCATGGTAAGAAGATACACTCCTGGAAATGGAAAAAAGAACACATTGACACCGGTGTGTCAGACCCACCATACTTGCTCCGGACACTGCGAGAGGGCTGTACAAGCAATGATAACACGCACGGCACAGCGGACACACCAGGAACCGCGGTGTTGGCCGTCGAATGGCGCTAGCTGCGCAGCATTAGTGCACCGCCACCGTCAGTGTCAGCCAGTTTGCCGTGGCATACGGAGCTCCATCGCAGTCTTTAACACTGGTAGCATGCCGCGACAGCGTGGACGTGAACCGTATGTGCAGTTGACGGACTTTGAGCGAGGGCGTATAGTGGGCATGCGGGAGGCCGGGTGGACGTACCGCCGAATTGCTCAACACGTGGGGCGTGAGGTCTCCACAGTACATCGATGTTGTCGCCAGTGTTCGGCGGAAGGTGCACGTGCCCGTCGACTTGGGACCGGACCGCAGCGACGCGCGGATGCACGCCAAGACCGTAGGATCCTACGCAGTGCCGTAGGGGACCGCACTGCCACTTCCCAGCAAATTAGGGACACTGTTGCTCCTGGGGTATTGGCGAGGACCATTCGCAACCGTCTCCATGAAGCTGGGCTACGGTCCCGCACACCGTTAGGCCGTCTTCCGCTCACGCCCCAACATCGTGCAGCCCAGTGGTGTCGCGACAGGCGTGAATGGAGGGACGAATGGAGACGTGTCGTCTTCAGCGATGAGAGTCGCTTCTGCCTTGGTGCCAATGATGGTCGTATGCGTGTTTGGCGCCGTGCAGGTGAGCGCCACAATAAGGATTGCATACGACCGAGGCACACAGGGCCAACACCCGGCATCATGGTGTGGGGAGCAATCTCCTACACTGGCCCTACACCACTGGTGATCGTCGAGGGGACACTGAATAGTGCACGGTACATCCAAACCGTCATCGAACCCATCGTTCTACCATTCCTAGACCAGCAAGGGAACTTGCTGTTCCAACAGGACAATGCACGTCCGCATGTATCCCGTGCCACCCAACGTGCTCTAGAAGGTGTAAGTCAACTACCCTGGCCAGCAAGATCTCCGGATCTGTCCCCCATTGAGCATGTTTGGGACTGGATGAAGCGTCGTCTCACGCGCTCTGCACGTCCAGCACGAACGCTGGTCCAACTGAGGCGCCAGGTGGAAATGGCATGGCAAGCCGTTCCACAGGACTACATCCAGCATCTCTACGATCGTCTCCATGGGAGAATAGCAGCCTGCATTGCTGCGAAAGGTGGATATACACTGTACTAGTGCCGACATTGTGCATGCTCTGTTGCCTGTGTCTATGTGCCTGTGGTTCTGTCAGTGTGATCATGTGATGTATCTGACCCCAGGAATGTGTCAATAAAGTTTCCCCTTCCTGGGACAATGAATTCACGGTGTTCTTATTTCAATTTCCAGGAGTGTATTTTCTACCGCTGACCTAGTCCAAGCATACAATCAGATCCCTGTAGCTACAGAAGACATCCCCAAAACATCAGTCACGATGCTTTTCAGCCTATTTGAGTTCATCAGGATGCCATTTGGACTCTGTAGAGGAGCTCAGACCTTCCAGCACTTTATGGACAAGATGACAAAAGATTTAGACTTTCGCTGTATGTACATACATAACATGCTCACGGTGTTCACATCAGAAGCGGAGCACTTACAGCCTTCGACATGTGCTCAACTGCCTACATACACAAGGATTAGTAAATAATCTTGCCAAGTGGGTTTTTGATGAGAAACAGGTGCACGTTCTACAGTGTTTGGTGAATGTACAGGGTATTTGACCAACACACAAAAAAGTAGAGACCATAAGCAAATACCCCAGCCTATCACAGACAGAGAACTACACTGGTTTATAGGAGTAGTAAATTTCTACCAACAGTTCATTTGAAATCATGCACTGATAACTCCACCATTGTATGAACTCTTTAAGGGCTCACCAAAGCCTAACCACAGAGTGCATTGGACTAGGGATGCAGACACCATATTTCAGGCTGCAAAAACAGCCATAGCAGAGGCCACCCTATTATCACACCCAGTTGTGTATGCCCCACTTGCACTCACAGTCTATGCTTTGTCCACTGCCACTGGTGCTGCACTTCAGCAGTAGATTGATCAGTACATCATAGTCGTCAAGCTCTCAGAAACATCAGGCAACATTTGACCATGAGCTGTACCCCTCTTACGCTGCAGTCAAAAAATTCACACACACATTAGAAGGGCAACAGTTCACCATCTATATGTATCATAAGCCACTTACCTGTGTCTTTAAGGTAAGCCAGAGAAAGCATCATCTAGGCAGCTGTGGAACTTAGATTATATCAGCCAGTTCATAAGTAGCACTGTGTACCTGGAAGGGAAGCTAAATGTTCTAGCTGACGCACTTTTGTGTGCAGAAACGATGAATGTGGTAGAGATGGCACAGCATGTGTGGAAGCAGTGACAAATGTCACTGGTTACACAGCCCTCATCTGTGCACAGTGAAGTGATAGTGAGCTGTGTGATTTATTGCGACAATAAAAAGGATTAAGGTCACAGCTTGGTACATCACCTGAAGCAAATGTAGAGTTATATAGTGACAAAGCAGAAGAAAAGATACGCCAATTTGAGCTGCAGCAATTCAGATGTACAGTGGGGGCCATTACTGAATGGGTTTACTACAATAAAAATCTGATTTTTATTTTTCACTTTATGTTCATCAGACTTCTGCCTGGCGGTAAGTTGCAGTGTCTCAGTCAGGTGGCCCAAAACCAGATAGAACCACCCTGAAACTCATGTGTTGAACCATCAGCAGCTAAACTCGTGTTGCTGACGTTGTAACGCTACCGAACTGCGCGTCTTACGATCTGACCAACCAATAGGGAGGCTCTGAGGTGATCAAGTGTGTGTGTGTGTGTGTGGGAGGGGGTGGGGGGGAGGGGGGGTGGTACTGCGGCCAGCTACCGGGAGAGGACACGCCGTTTGCACTCTTCTGCTGGCAGCTTCCAAACCGACCAGACGGCCTCTTCTCCTGCTCTCTTGGGCAGTACCCCATTCAGTCCCGGCACCTTTTCCAGGCATATAAAAATATATTTTCTTTATGGGTGCCAACAGCTTTCCCCTCCTGGCCAATCCTGACACATTAACAACTGGTGTCAGAAGTGGGATGGCTCACTGTTAGGCCCATCTCATTTGAAGTTTAACCAGCCATACTTAAGGAAGCTGCCAGCAATAATTCGCACTTGACGTGCCAGATGCACCGCGCGATAATAAGCGCACGCATTCGTGGCATCACCACGCAGTGTTCCGCCATTTACTGTTTCTTTCCAAGCAGCTGCTGCAGCGAACACCAGACTGCGTGGCTGGGCGCCTCACTGCATGTCACCATCAGTTGCCACGTTGCTGCCGTCCCAGGCAGTCTGGGGCCACATTACAATGCAGGAAGCCACCTTCCGCGTCATACTGCGGTACGGACACATGTTCCGGCCGTATAGCTGAGACACGGTGCCTGGCCGTTGACACCCCCGCCCCCACCTCCGCCGCCATTTCCAGCCGCCGTTGCATAATGCACCACCGCCGCAACTTCTGTAAGTTCGTCGCTTCTATGCCACTGTCTCCATGCTGTCAGCAACGCCATCATCCCGTCCAGTATGGGCCTTTTCTTTCTTTCCGTGCTCCGATTGTAAAGTTTCCAGCAGGTACTAGGTGTCCTAATATTATAACATGTAGTACTGCCACTGGTGAAGACAACTCACCACCTACGGGAAAACCAGACCCAGTAGCTGCCCTCCAAGCAGAAATCGACAAACTATTATTACGGAAGATAGAATTAACGGAAAAATGGCAAAAATTGGCTAAAACCAGTCTGCAAGTTTATGTGTGCCAGAAACACACCCCGCTACGCCGCAAATGGTGGCTGCACGCACCTCCAGTAGCACAGTACCCCAGCTGTACATTGCCACCTTGGCTAACAGTTTCCCTGTAGTCAACTTTATCCTGACACTTTCCGGGAAACCCAAAGAACAGATAAACTCCTTTTAGCAAACTGTCCGAGATGTAGGCCATACTTGTGCTTGGCCAGACGATTTCCTGTTAATTGTACTCTGCCTTAAATTGTCAGGTGACGCCCATACCTATATTGAATCAGTGCACGCCCTTAGGGCTATGTTAGAAGCTGGGTTTAAAGAAAGGTATTCGGACCGACGTGACGCCCGCTATTACAGGGACAAGTTGGGAATGAAAAAGCGTCTAATTCTAGCCATCTGTTTTGACCCATGGTGTCACCAATATGGCGGAAACAACAATTCACTACAACTCCAATATGGTGCCTATGAAGTCATTACGTAAACATGACAACAAATACGTAAATAGATCGAAAAACCAACACACATATCTTCCTCCAACAATATAAACATACTAACAGGACAAGCGCGGGAAATTGGAGGTTTTTGGGTGGGGACAAACTAAATTTAAACACATATAAACACAGAACACCATAGCAAATGACACAAAATGACGAAATAAATTGACAACACAAAATTCCCAAATTCCACTACACACAATATCCTCTGTAATCGGTCACTTCCCTACACCTATATAGTGCAACCTCAATTGTTGATACCAGATTAGAAACCTCCAAAACTTACACCATAGCCACAACTATTAGTACCAAAAAACCAACACCTAGACAAGCAAAAATGGAATCAGACACTTCCCTTCACCTATATAGGTCAACAGCAGCTCACGATACCAAAATACCCACAGCTATGACAGCGCATTGGAATCAGACACTTCCCTTCACCTATATAGGTGAACAGCAGCTCCGATACCAAAATACCCACAGCTATACCTCGCATCAGAATTGGACACTTCCCTTCACCTGGACAAGTTATCCACCCTCCGCCAGACGCAAGGGGAGGACATAGAAGCATTTGCTGACCGAATCTGGGCTGTGGTTTGCCGCACTTACACGCTGAGTTCAGATCCTGCACGTAACGAAGTATTAATCGAACAAGCAGAAGCCCGCTTGACTGACGTATTTATATGTGGAATCGACACGTACGTGAGAGGGGACGTCAAAATAGCATCACCCACCTCGTTGCACGATGCCACACGACTTGCGATGATGCGGGAGGAGGTAGCACATTTTGTTGTCAGTTCGGCACGCCCGGACGAACAGCCGTGTCCAATTTTCAAATATGAGCAGGCATGCCAGTGTCACTGAAAGGTGGGCCATGCTGCCGCGCACCTTATTGCTCTCAGTGTGGAATCGTAGGGCACACGAGTAAAAACTGCCCGCAGAACTTGGGCCCCTCGTGTAACCGGCAGAGGGAACAACTCACCAACAATCCACCCCGACCCCAAAGACGGCCGGGAAATGGTCGAGGGGACAAGTCGCACTGCCAGACTGCCAGACTGCACCCCCTGTAAAATTTACACATCCAGCCCACCATGGTGTCGTAAATGAGGCAGCGAGTATCCTCCTCGAGGGCAAAATTAGAGGAGAGAAGGTAAGAATACTTACTGACACGGGAGCACAAACTAGCACGTTATTCGTAGGGCACGGGGATAGACAAGTGTTAAAACCACCCCGTCACTACATTAAAGGTCCGAGTGACGAGATAATCGCACCTACCGGGTATCGTCAAGTTAAGTTGAAAATTGGAGCCGGCTGCTACCCATTTGACATGGACATAATTCAGAAACGAAGACAAGATTTTGATGTCATCCTGGGGAGTGATTTCCTTTACCACTACCAGAGTGTAGTCAATTACAGAATGCAAACCGTCAGTCTCGGTGAGGAAACCCACCATTTCACTAGCTTCCACGTCATTCCGTCACGAGGATTCTGTGAAACACAGCCGCTTCCACAGGTTCCTTCAACGCAAACTCGGGCGTTACGTCAACTACCTCTGTCAGAATCAGTGGTGGCACGGGACGGGTCAAATCCCACGAACTGCCGAGAACAGCCGTACTGGTGGATCCTCTCCGTCAAAACTGTGTCCTCGACGTATTACGGGTCCGTCTTAAACGTGGTTTAACGACAGCAGAAGTGCAGGTGAAGAAATTTTACGTTCCTGTCTGTTCGAACAATTTTGGAATGAAGGAGGTACAGATTCCTAGTGGCACCATTATAGCTAGCGACTGTGAGATCGAAGAAAACCACCCCGTACGAGAGAAGCCAAAATCTAACCAAAAACACCGGCTCCCAGAACGTAACATACGCCATATTGCTCCCGTGCTCAGGGACAAATTCAAAGATAAGTTAGCTCATTTGGCTGTGGCTGACCAAAACAAATTGTACTCCATCTCGGAAGAACACTCCCGGTTATTTGAGGAAAGGTATTATTTGCTGGCTACTGACCTCGTTTACCGTGAAATTCCCACCGGAGATGCGAGGCCCATTGCACAGAAACCATATAGAATAGCGTACCACCTCCAGCCTGTCGTAGAGGAAACTATCCGACAGCTGCTAGAAGCAGGGATAATGCAACCGTCCGCCAGTGCTGGGTCGTCCCCAACCGTTGTGGTCCCCAAGAGGTCAATCAATGGAGAGAAGACCTACCGCCTTTGCGTCGATACGAGAGCAGTAAATAAGGTAACCACCCTCTCCCTCATATCGACGAAACACTGGACATGTTAGGAAATTGTAAATACCTCACTACCCTTGACATGAAGAGTGGGTACTGCCAAATACCGATTGCACCACAGGATAGGCCAAAAACAGCATTTGTAGTTCCCTCCAGTCTATACGAATTTCTGAGAACGCCATTCGGGTTGCGCAACACGCCGGCCACTTTCCGAAGATTTGCCGACCTATTACTTAGAGGATTGAAATCCACAATGCGCCTAGTCTATCTAGATGATATCGATTTTTTCAGGACCGTAGATGAGCGTGTTACCCCGTTAAGAAATATTTTGTCTAGACTAAGAAGTGCTAATTTAAGCTTAAAAATAGAAAAATGTTCCTTTGCTGAGATTCAAGTACAGTATCTCGGGCACATTATTAGTGCCGACGGAGTAAAACCTGCCCCCCCCCCCCCGTCTAATTGAAGCAGTTAGAACCTTCTCTTCCCCTAAGGATGTAAAAGAGTTGCGAAGCTTTCTGGGACTCAGCGATTGTAGGTGTTTTATAAAGCACTACACCAGAACAGCTAAACCCCTTACCCACCTGCTGAAAAAAAATGTACCCTATCGATTGACCGCCAAGTGCGAAGCTGCTGTGCGGCATCTCAGAGAGCTGCTGTGCGGCATCTCAGAGACGTTCTAACCAGTTCCCCCTTGTCGATCTATCCCGATTTCGAAAAACCACTCATTTTCTCGTGTGATGTATCTGACTTTGTCACAGGAGCTGTTCCGAGTCAAATTATTGACGGTGAGGAGCGACCGATCGGTTACGCATCCCGTCAGCTGAACCGGGCAGAAATTAACTACGTACAATATGACAGAGAAAGAACTACTAGCACTAATGTTCGGAGTTAACTACTTTAGATACTACCTTTACGGGAGAAAATTTACAATAGTAACAGATCGTGCGGCACTTCAGTGGCTATTAAATTTAATAGCAGCTGTCTCACACGCTCGGCCCTGAAACTGACTGAGTATGATTACGAAGTGCAACACAAAGCTGGAAGATTGCACCAGAAAGCTGAGCCACTTAGCAAAAAGGTGAGAGAGCTCAAACAGGCAAAGTACTAATTGACAAACTAAAAGACTTGCAGGAAAATGATGCAAATCCACATTTTGTTACAGAGGATGGAATTCTATATCGTAAGACCCCCCCCTGGGTAAACGTATAGTAATACCAAAAGACTTGCAATCAAGCATCCAAGCTTGCCACAGTGGATGAAGAACCACAAATACCTGCATTTCCGCGAAGTATTCGTGGGACAACAGATGGCAAGATGTTGCCAAGTATATAAAAATTGCCTACCATGTGCCCAAAGAGCACCATCCCCATGAATCAAAATTCCCTTACAGTCTCTTCCTGAGGCATCAAAACCCTTTCAGTTTGTCGCTTTAGATGTGGTTGGGCTACTTCCCATAAAGACACAAGGAATTAAAACATATTCTATCTATTATTGATCACTTTTCCCAATACCTTATTTTGGTATCCATCGCTGACATGTCAGATGAAATTGTAGCGTGTGCTTTTGTAGATCATCTTGTCCTTCCTTTCAGAAGCCCTGAAGCCATTATAACCGACCAAGGAACCAACTTTATGTTCGCCTTATTGCTGAGAATTAAAAAATGGGGAACCACCCCTTTTCACTCCCAGGCAAATGGCCGCATTGAACATGTTCATTGCACTGTGAAACGAATGCTTTCCTATTATGTTAACTCAACCCACAGCGACTGGCAAAGATACTTTCCGTACATGGCAAGTGCATACAATAGCCGTATCCACGAAGCCACTGAACATACCCCTTACGAGATTGTGTTTGGCTGCCCTTTGAAATCTCCCTTTGAGATCGATAAATTACCTCCGGGAATTGATCACACAGCCGTTAAGGGGCTAGCCCGCCACCTTAAGGCCATTTGGAAGAAGGTACAAAGGAACAACCGCAAGGCAACCAGGAGGCAGATAGAAAGAAGCAATAAAAATGACATCCCCCCCCCCCCCCCCCACCTATAAACCTGGTGATTCGGTTTTACTGAAAAAACCTAGCGTAAAGAAAGGAAGAGTAAAGAAACTTACCCCCTGTATGACAGGCCATATTCAATTATTCGGCTTATTTCCCCTGTAAATGCAGAACTACAACTACCTGACCACAAGATGATTGTCCATTTTGACAGGTTAAAACCCTATTCAGGAACATGCCCCTCCCACTGCCTTCTGAGACAAACGTCGGACCTTCAGCAGGTCCTGCTCCTCCTGTGTAGCGGAGAAAACAGAGTTTCCCCGCCCCCAGCTCGCCCTAGATATGTCCTCAGATCCAAACAACCATATGCTCTTAGGTCCAGAGACTAGAAACTAAGGTGCTATTTTGTGGTTAAGAGATTCCCAGTTTGATCAATCAAAAGAAAAAGTAACAATATTCAGGCAACCACCTTATTATTATTTTTTCTTTCTCTTTGCAGGTGAACATTTTACCACTGCTATAATAACTGAAATGTCCCCTAGCATCCCCCTCTGAAAGAGATTGTCAAGAGTTTTGCCTGCCAGGCCTGTTCTGCTATGCTGGCCTCACTTAATTAATTCTTAGTTCTAACCAGTGTTTCATTGATGTTATTTTGATTATGTTATTTATGTGTTATGACATGCCTAGTGGTTGGATAGCAGCTCTATTCCCAGTACTAGCACAGTTAATTCCAAATAAGAGTATTACTTTATTGAGTAACTCTCCCATTTGAACATTGCTACTGCAAAATTGTGAACACATGCGCTCCATCTGTCAGAATCAGCTTGTGCTGTCAACCAGGGAGCCGCACGCGCGGCAGCCATCATGTAGAAGGGCAGAGACACTCATGGGACACTGTGGTACCAGTCCCCCTCTCCACCAACCCACTCCGTCCCACTAGCCACGCCCAGCTGTCACTGCCTGAGTCCCCCCCTTCCCCCTCCTCTCCTTTCTCCATGTGCTGTCTGCGTGCCTGTCTTCCATCATTAAATTACTATACTCACACTACAACCATCTTCGCTATCAATGCATAGCACCTTAACACAGGAAGGCACCACTTTTTTTACACAATACCTATTTTAAATGTAATTTCTACCGTCCTTCCGCCTCACTGACCGAGTAACTTCAATCCGTATATTTATTTGCATTCCTAAGCCCCTAACATGTCCATTAATCAGGCTATACCTCCGAGGGAAATGTAGAAGCACGCTACCTCCAGCTGATGGATCGTGAAGCGGAAACACACCACAATAACAAAGCATGTCATTAAAGGGGTGTCTTCCAGTACATCGACATTTAGTTTGGTGGCGCTTTGTGGTTCCGAACCTCCCCCGAAGAATAGTACCACCATCCCACCCTCCGTCTAGTCTTGCGTACCTTCGTAACCAACTACCTACTCTTTTTCCAAATTCATAGATGGCTTCACCATTATGTGCTCATCACAGCCTATTCAACCTTTCTTTATCGTTTCATTTGTCAATACTATTCGCAGCAATCACTAAATCCGTTATAATCTTACTAACTTTTATGGACTACATTTTGCAACTGGTTAGTTACAACGCCCCAAGGCGTCGCTCACTCACAACATGCTGCTCCTGGCTAGCTCACATTTACACGTGCCTCGCAGCTTTCCGCTATCTAAGTGCCACACGCGCACACTGCTGCAATCTCAGCACTAACTTGAAACCTGCTTCTGTCGCCTCTGTCTGTTTCTCCCTCCAGCCAGCTTCATAACCCAACCTGTTGTCCGCAGTACAGTCTGATAAATTGTTTCACCACTCTGTATTATATGCCTTTTGTATGCTTAACAGTGTTGAGCAATGTCCAACCCACTATGCGTTGTCAGTTGATAGCTAGCTGTTAATTGGTACCAATAACATTCCACCCCCCCCTCCCCCCCTTCCTTTATGGTTTTACGTTAGGTTTAAACATTCCATCATCATTTTGTTGCGCCATTTTGTTACGCCCTTGCTATATCCCATATGTTTTTGCTTGCATGTATCTTTATAGTTTATGCCATTTGTGTTGTATAATATGCACTTGTACCTTATATTACTAACCCCAATATGTAAAGGCCCACCACAGCCCTGGACTTTTACACCTATACTCCCATTTTGTAAGACTCCCCCTGCCGTCATGTTATCCGACTTTATGAGTTAGTAATTCCCGAATCCCATGCGCCATGTTCGTGCTCAGAGCCGGACTGGTATGTTTAGAACTGAGCAAAGCACCCCAGTTATATAAAATACCCAACAGAGAAAAGTGAATGCGCCTCTGAAGTGAAGTTGTTATGAGTGAGCACGAAAATTGACACTGCTGCCATTTGGGTACAGTGCCCCACCTTGCATTTAAGAAGTGAGAGACACCAATTTGTTTATTCCATCAAACACGCCTATGATGTTCAAAGATGAAAGCTCCGCTGAAATAAGCACTTGTTTGTTAATGATTAGTGCCCATGACGTGATGTCCTCGCCCAAGCGCAGTAACGCGCTATCTTGTGAAAATATATTGTACACTACAGTAGATTATTGACCACTATTGCAGTAGTTTGTGCCCCTCTTTTTCATAATTCACCCTGTTACTTCAGGGATCTTAGGTATTTTGTAGTAATTACCCCCGAGATGTAATCGCCCTATGCCTTCCTCGCCCATGCATTGCCCCGGGTTCGTACCTTTGCTTTGAGTTGCTCATTCCCACCTCAACCATTACTTTCTACCTCCCTCTTACAGGGCTGTGTGCCTTACACGTTGCGGTTAGCACCTGCAGAGTGCCCAGCTGATGGGTTTATTCTTTCAGTTTTTGGTTTTGTAAACCAATTGCCTTCCTATCTCTTTCATCTGTGCATCATTGCCTTCCCCCCCCCCCCCCCCCCCCCCAGAGGGAGGGGGAAGGAAGCCTTTTATATTCCAATACAGCTACTACAGTCAGAATTTCTCTGTTGTCGCCGCCTTCAGCCTTCTTCGGCACTCTAGTAGCATTCGTTCTGCACCCTGGCTGTTTTAGGCCATTCACTTATTGTAATCAGAGGTCTAATCAGTATCATACCCTTAAACTATCCACCCATTGCAATCACTTGTATGGAAAACTGGTCGTACCATACAGTCAGGGATTTGATCAGTGATGATACAACTACAGTAACACGCCCCTCGCCCCCCCCCCCCCTCCCCCCACCACCACCCTACTTTTTCCTGGTGTGAGGCCTAAGCAGAACCGCTTTACAGCACTGCTTCCCTCTACTTTTCCCTGGCATAGGAGTTAAGCAGAACTGTTTCCCAACCAACAACAAAAACATACATTCACACACTAGTAACCCCAAATATTTGACACTGTCCTCCCACACTAACACTTCCTACTGTTGAGGCTATACGACTTTCATAGTCCTGGGCAACATGATGCCCTACCCCCAAACCAGCTAGCGCGTGGTTTGTGACTGATTTTACTAGATGGCTCACAAGCCGCCCGAGAAGTTTCTCGAAATTCCACCACCCCTCTTCGTATAATATTAGTAATTACCTGTTCCCATCTATCTTGCTTTAATGATATTGCACCTCCCCCCCCCCCCCCTCTCCAAGGTGCTACGTAGTCGATTCACTGCCAGTTAACTAAGACCTCCCCAGGAGGTACCACTCAGGACACGGAGGGTTTGAGGGATCGCAGACAGCAAGCCGAAAAATAGGAAACGTGGGAGGACCCACACAGTTTTCTGTCAAACATAAGATCCAAGAATTTAGCGACATCCGCGACTGGAAGGTTGACAGGGCCTAGATGTAAGGAAGGCAGAAGAAACTCTGTATGACGCCAAAAATTGACACAAACGGTCTTACTGGGAGAAAAGCAGAAGCCGGTTTCGATGCTCCAAGAGTGGAGGCAATCGAGGCATCCTTGAAGACGTCATTCAAAGAGGGACCCCGAGACATCAGGAAGGAGAAATCCATAATTGGATTTATGGCAATGGCAAACAATACAACACTCAGCACGGAGCCCTGGGGTACCCCGTTTTCTTGGGAGAAAGTAGTGTTCACCCACACTTTAAATGTGTGCTCTACCATAAATTCATGAAGAAACAGGGGCAGCTGACCTCGAAAGCCCCAAGAGAACAGTGTGCGGAGGATGCCTGTCCTCCAACAGGTATCATATGCTCTCTCCAGATCAAAAAATATTGCTACTCTTTGGCGTTTCCTGAGAAAATTGTTCATAATATAAGTGGAGAGAGCAACAAGATGGTCAACGGCAGAACGATGCTTTCGGAAACCGCATTGGGCAGGTGTTAAAAGGCTTTGGGACTCCAGCCACCAAGCTAAACAGCAATTCAACATACCACCAGGTGGTGCTGTAGATGAGACACGCCTTAGCGGAGAAAGAGAGGAACTGGGTTTCTTGTTAGCCTTCATGGAAACAGGACGTTGAGAGGTAGGAGGAATCGATGGTTGCGATGTCGGGTTACGTAAAAATCTTCATGAGTAGGCTCTTTTTTGGAAGTCCGAGTGTCTGATTTTGGGGTTCGGGATGTAGCAGAACCCGATGAAGGGTGAGCCA